>NC_056726.1:164870867-165155867 GCF_019279795.1 Protopterus annectens | reverse complement strand
ACATTTTTGGTTTGGCTTTATACACTGATAAAATTGATTTTAACAGTGTGTGATTCAAACCTATTCATAAAGGACAAAACATTTTCTTCAACAGCAGTCACTTTCCATCTTTGCCACAGAAATAGTGCTTTGCAGACATAATCATGAATCATTGAAATATACAGATGACAGTTTGAGGTGTTAACCATGTATGTGTGTGACCTGACAAGGTCCTTATATATAGATTAATTTATGTATGTGTCTTATTTAAGTGTGAAGGCAATCCAAGTCTAGATAGCAGAATTATACTTATAAAAATACAGTAGGCATTATACCATCAGTTATACATCTGAAAACACAATAAGGGTGTCTTATCCCTCATACATACAATACATTTAAGCTCCATGCCTGTGCTTGAAATATTTCTATGTATGTATGTATGTATGTATTATCTAAAGTGTTATAAGTGAGATTGAATATAATGTGAAATTGAACAACAGTAAAAATGTCTGAAATGTCCTGTATTAGGACCCAGGACTATCTGTATGGTAGCCCTACACTTACACCTTTTGCCACAAAAATGTTGAAATAACACTTGTATATTTTTGTGTTCATTACTATAAACTGGACTGTCACAACAGTAAAAATATGTTGCACTTCCTGTATTAGAACCCAGGACCATCTGTATTACAGCTCTAGACTGCAACCTCCTTCCACAGGAATAGTTAAATAATAGTTGCATAATTCCTTAGTCATTCTAACATTCTGCGTGCTAACCACCATGTAATACTACTCAGCATGTTTGCGCAGTTCCCAACAAAATTAATAGAGTCTATCCATTTTGAATTGTTGACTGTGTCCTGCTTGCAGGTGTTCAATGGCTGCAGGTGTTGGGGAAGCTTGCTAACTGTGACGTAACATAGGTTCATAGGTTCATAGGTTGGTATTAGGCTATCGGCCCTAGGGCCTATACAAGCCTAACCATAACAATTCCATGGCGATTTTCCCACAATATTTATTTCCCTTAGTAGCATTTTGTGATGGAAAGCAAAAACTGCAATAATGTATCCTTTTTGACCTTTACACTGTCTATGCCCTCTCTACAGGTGTTTTGTCTGCTTCCTGTGTGAGTCATTAGTCTAGATTTGTGAATTGCTAAGCATTGTGCAAATGAGATAAGCACAGCTAAACCTAACATTCATTGTGTTTCTCCATTTCCCTTGTTTGCGCTAAGCTGTGCACCATGCAAACACTGGTATTTTGAAAACTGAAAAAAAGGAAAATTAGTAAAACTGAAGAAAGGAAATCTATGAAATTAACATTATAAAATATCTGTTGGTACACATGAAATATTTTTACATAGGTCTGGATATGAACTCTCACTCCAATGAACCTTCCAAACACAGTAAAGGTGTCTTATCCCTCTTTGCCACACAAACAGCAGCAGAGAACTGAAATCACTGAGCATGCAACCAACTGCAACATCATCCACAGTACTAACAAAACATATGAAAGTTATTTGTACATGTGTTAATTTCAGATGTAGTGCACTGAGTGATCACACAACCATTTATGACTATTGCTTGCAAAAATGCAAGTCTGTTTATTCCTCTGTGTTTGTTGCTCATTCGTGTGTTATCTGAAAAGTAACCTGAAACATGCAGTCTGTCAGGCATTCTGTATCATTGTCCTTAAAATGTATGAGGATATTAAATGGCAATAACATACAGTTGTCAAAACATTAATGGGAGGTTGGATGTGACTGAACAGAAACTGTGAAATGTGTGCTGCCTACTTACATTTAAAACCTTGATACAATTACTCATACACTTTGTAAGTCTAACCTGACTGACACACAAACTGGAGGTAGGGCAGTGTGAACTGCTGTTGTGTTTTCCTGCTCACTACCAGTAATCATTCACAGTTGCAATCCATTATCAACAAACACTGAGGGAGTTCCTGCACTATGTTTACATCTGATACACAGAGCCAAGTAATTGGGATTCAGCAATTCGAATGAGTTCATCATTTAGATCTTCACCATGCTCACAACCCTAAATATGCACCATGAAAAGGGAACCGTGTACTATATCTAGGGAACCTGAAGGTGAGGAGACTTGTTTTTTTTGGATAATGCAGGAGAGGATATTACTTTGGGATATATCTGCACAGAAGACTACTGACCTTGAAAAGGTATGCTTGCATTTTTCAGCCATATATTGCATATGCTAAAATGTCATTAAGAAAAATCTGATTTTATATATATATATATATATATATATATATATATATATATATATATATGTGTGTGTATATACACACACATTAGCAAATTATACTTTTATCTGTATGCAGTTCTTTGACATGTACTGATGGCATGGGCATGTTTGTCAGGGCATTCACTTTCTCAGATGCACAGTCTTATTAAGTGTCATCACATGTGCTAATGTTACAACTGTTTTGCTCTATAGACTCTTCTATTGTTATTTCTGTCAAATGTAAATGTCCTATATTGTCAATGGCACAGAGGTGTTAGCATTCTAGTATGGACCCTATGCACCTCTAGGGGAGTGCTGGCCACAGGTAGACATGACTGGAAATAGCTTAAAATAGAATGTTGTGCGTGAAATCTGTACACATGTTTCAGGGACGGTTTATCTGATAGCACCTTTAGCATTTTACTGATGTTTATTTTAGCAAAATGTGTCATTTGTCTGTTCTTTTGGAGGTGGGAGACAAAGTTGCATTTCTATTTAGGCACAAACAAGATTTTTGCTATTGTTACTCTCCTTGTTTTGTATCTAGCGTCGTCTTGTGTATAACTGTAATATGTTACAACCACACAATTCTTTTTTTGATATTTGAATATCTTTACTGTATTATGTTTCCCCAGTGGGTAATAGTGAAATGCTACCTTTTATGTGTTATATCGAAATAGGGCTTTTAGTTATGTGATACTTGCATGTAGTATCCTTCTGTTGTGTTTTAGGTCACCTAGAACTATGATACCCAGGTGTCCCAATCCCCAACCCCTCCCCCCTTCAGTGGCACTGAGAATGAGGTCATTGTGGAAGCTTTTAGGAGACATAGTGCCTTTCTGTTTGAGAGGGGACTTGAAGATATGTCCGGTAGAATGCAAATTTGGTAGCAGATAGTTACTGATGTCAATGCAGTAGGCAGCCACAGCAGGATATATGATCAAGTGTGCTATAAGGCCACTGACATGATTTTATCTGCACGGAGGAGAGCAGCTGCAGTGGCCCATGAATGGATGGGTATGGGGGGGGGCTACAAGGTCACCACTAACAGTAAATGAAGAGCTCTTGTCCACTGTCAGGGATCTTGACAACTTACTGCAAAGTACACAACAGCATATCATTGACATTGGTGCTTTTGTTTCAGGGAGAATAAGTATGTTCCAGGAGGAGCTTCCAGGTAGGCTTATCTATCTCAATTGTGAAATACTTCTCGTATAGTTAAATATTGACAGCAATACCTCATTTCTGTATAACATTAAATTAATTTAAGGGGTAGTTGCAGACTGATACAGTTAACAACAAATTTTGAATGATTACATATTGGCTTAGGGTGGACTTGTCATCCAAGTTCTTGTTAAATGTATTGATCATGGACATATAAAGGACAAACAGTTTTAATCCCCTGTGTTACGGTTAATTGTGATTATGGTGTCCTTACCATTTGCTTAACTTCTTCCAGGACCATCATCCATGGGAAGCATAGCATCATCAGAACATGGAAAACCAAATTGTCAGTAGTGATGAACAGTTCAAAGAAATATTAATTTTATACATATGTTTGATGTGGGTATCAGGACTGTTGTGTGTATTGCTGTACTTTCTGTAGTAATGGCACCACTGTTGTTTTGTTAGCATACATTTGACTATAGTAGTGTAGCTATTCATTTCTTTCCTGTGTTTGTTGCTTATTATCATAAGTGATCCTTACAGTGGAAGTGTAGGACTCTTATCACCCGATGTCAGAGTATCAGCAGACTCTGATGATGATGGTGGCCAAACAGAGGCACATTCGGCGGGTGCAAAGGTTGAATCTGACACTGAGATTGACATTCAGCCATCCCCTGTAATTCCATGAAATGCAGGCAGTAGGCCTACACCAATTCATTCCAGGGAGCCCTCGGATATTGGACAGGTGGAAGGTGAGACACTCCATTAGGAATGCATGGTTACTGTGGCTTCAGTGCCTGTTGACTCTAGCTGTAGCCAAAGTGTGGGCAAGGTGCCATGTGGGAGGGCTGTTAGGGGGTGCTCAGAGGAGGCCTGCTGTCCATCCATCACCTGATCCATGCATGTCTTCCTATGCCACTTGATGCAAGTTCAGGTCTGTCATGGAGGTGCAGGCACATTCCAACAGGTCTTCCAGAGAAATGCTTAGGGTTGGAGATATGGCACAGGCTGACATGAGTGACTACCTTTACCATGTTGCTGATTCAATGGATCAGATGAATGACATGTTGGAACATTTGCTAGGAGGGAGACAGCATCCTCATGGGCATAGGTCAGCCACATCATTTGCTGTTATTTGATGTGGCCATACCCAATCAAGCTCCCATGGTAGCACTACTTCCCACTGCTCCATTAGTGGTTGATTTGCCCACACCCAGATGTGGCAGGCCATGTGGTCATGGTCCAGGACATTGTCATGAAGGGAGCTCATCCAGCAAACAGCTGTCATGTTCATGTAGCAGCAGTGCATGTGACCATGGGCATGGATATGCCATTGCAACTCCTGGCAGAGCGAGTGCTCATATATTTTCAGTGTTTGTCTGTCAAAATGTCTAACTCCATGTTGTATTATTTAAATGACCTTTGCATAACACTGTATTGCTTCTCTTGTATTTTGTTTTTGTAACAATGTTTCGGAGGTTTTCTCCCCTGACCTCTGCTGTAAATGGACCTGGTCCAGTTGGAATTTCCCAGCTAACAAATGTAAAATAAATAAAATAAAATAAATGGCCGAGTATGACAATGATGAACTGCCACCTGTACCATGAATGGCTCACACCTGTCCAACATACCAAGATGTAGAGCTAGCATAAAGCTTGGTTGTGTTCCTACAGACACTCACACATTAATTTCACCTGGAGAACCCATACATACACACAGGCAATGATTACATGGTTCAGCCGTGAAGTTTAAAGCTTATTTTGTGTCACTGGTCATTTATTACTTTACCTGAATGTCTGCCTCCTTCTCTTTCTTACTCACACACACACACTCACTGATGTTTTGTGCCAGCCTAGGCTTCCTGCCCCCCCCCCCCACACACACACACACACACAAAACACACACCAGCCTGTGCAAATGATGGTAGCTGTGCCAAATCTTTGTTTTCTATCTTTTGAATTCAGGGATTCATAACATTTGTGTTTGATACTCAGAGTGCATAGCTGAATTACTGCTTAGAATATCGTTATTTGTGATGTTTTGCCAATTGTAGTTTTAACATATTTTGATCTTAGAAAGTTAGACAGTTGATATTATCAAACATTTTTTTGCATCAATACTTTTAATAATCTTCTGAGGGTTGTAAAGTCTGAAACTGAAATGTGTCTCATTACTTTTTAACTTCTCTCTTTAATAATTTTTCAGTACAAAAATATGATGCCAAAACTGAAGGCATTTGGTGAATATCAGTACTTTTGAGAGGTATGAATCTGTGAATCTTTGATGTCTGAGGCTTACTACTTAATAGAGGGCACATATGGCCAAATAAGTTTCTGCTGCCACATGCTAAAGTCATTTCTGTACAAATCAACCAACTTTTGCTTGTTTACATTACCAAGTAACAACATGTAAGGATATGCAGTTCATTTGCATTATTACACAATATACTCCATGTTCAACACTTACCTTGTAAATCTAGTGGTTGGAACAGTTTTAGTTCAGGGCTGACTCTGTCTGATGCTAGCAGTACACAGGTATTATATGGGTAGGTAAAGGTTGTGAGTATTGCCTGGCATGAATGTTACTATAAATATGTGCATGGGATGAAGGTTTTAGCCCCTTAGGTGGTGAGTGAGTGTGCTATGTGTTGCCTCTTAGCCATTGCAAGAGCATATTGAGTATGCCTACATCTGTCTATACCCAAAGAAAGTGCTGGTTCCCCCTCTAACTCTTCACCTGCATGTGGCTGTAGTGATCTTGCCATTGGTGGTGGGATGTGTGCCCCTTCCCCTTGTTGATCCTGCTGAGCTGCTTTCTCAGGATGATGGTGTGTAGCATGGCACAGGCTGTGAATATTTCAGCACATGTATATGGATTGTAATACAG
Source organism: Protopterus annectens (assembly GCF_019279795.1). Classification (NCBI taxonomy): domain Eukaryota; kingdom Metazoa; phylum Chordata; order Ceratodontiformes; family Protopteridae; genus Protopterus; species Protopterus annectens. Next base: position 165,149,577 of record NC_056726.1, on the reverse strand, counting down.
GTCTCCCCCGGATGTATCTAGGCACTGGAACCTTGATGTAAATAGCTTAAATACATAGTCTATGATATTTCTGATTTGAGTGTGTGCCTCATTATGGCATTCTTCAGCATGTTTACATGTATTTTTGATTGGTGTTATCAGCCACAGTTCCAGTGCATAACCTGCATCCCCCAGTAAATGACCCTGTGGGATATCATCCCTAGTGAACATCTGATACAGTTGGCAGGTGTGCCAGATATGCAAGCCATGGTAATTGCCTGGGTTGTCAGCACACACATTCAGGAAGATTCCCTTGGCATTACACACAACCTGGCAGTAAATAGAGTGGATCTCCTTTCTATTTATGCTGAGTTTTTGCTGTTCCACAGCTGGTACCTTAGTTTCTATATGTGTATAATCTATGGCACTCAGTATTTCAGGGTAGTGTGGTACAAGGTAGGACTCCAGCATACTTGTGGCCCTGTCCTCAGGAGTACGGGGAAAGTATATTTTGTTACTGGCATGTTGGAGCATAGCCTTCAGGAATTGATGGAGGATCCTGGATGCTTATGCCTGTGACACCCCCAGCATGTCCCCTGTTGGTCTCTGAAAGGTTCCTGTAGCTAAAAATCTAAGTGCTACACATATCTTTGTCTCCACTGGTATGGGTTCTCCTTGGTTTGCCCTGAGTTTGAGTTGAGGATGACAGAGGTTGCAGAGTTACTGTTATATGTCTCTTTCCACCCTATAGTGCTCTACAATTTCCATCTCATGGAGTCTGAAAACTCGTCTGCTTGTTGGGCATGGTCTATTAGCAGCAGCAGCACCATAGACTTCAGCCTGTTGCACATACAGATGAATTAAAGCAACAGCAGCCCCTAACAGTCTTTCTGTGTTGAATCCTTTCCGTGGCTGTTTTCCAATAGATTTTGGAGTAAGCAGGGGAAAACCTGCACTGAGTCTATACAGTTGCTTTATAGCTTGTTGAATAGCTCCTCCATCTTTGATTGCCTGACTAGCATACAGTTGAGCTGCTTATGCTGTTATTAGCATGCCACAGTGTTTACTATGGTTGTGCAGCTCTATACACCATGTAGAACCACTTACTGAATACAAAACAATGCACTACAGTGTGAGCATCATGGTGTTAGCAAACCGTGTAGGGTTTATTGAATCTGCCTGTCTGTCTTTTAAAGTGTGTTGGGAAAGTTGGAAAAAGCATGGATAGAGTCATGACACTAACTTATTGCAATAATATCTACGATGTTAAGATTAGGATTATCATCTGTAAGAACTGGGTAATGGCATCACACTTTGACAGTACTAGGGACATCCTAGAACAAGCAACCTATTTTATCTACTTGAAGAATTTATTTGGTAGTAATACAGGCAGTGTGGAACATTGCTGTATGTTTACTAGAAACAGCAGGATGTATAAACAATTATGGCATATTAACTTGGACAACAAGAGTGCAATTTCTGAGAGGTTTTCTTTTTCTAAGCATTTAGGTAAAGTTACCTTTCTGGCCATGGATTCATCACACAATACAATCTACATCAGGAAGACAAAAAGCGTTCTACTGATTACTTTTATTTATGACTACTTGTGAAAACATTTCCTATTGTATATGTGTATCTATATCTACAGATATCTACATCTAGGTAGGTATATATATATATATATATATATATATATATATATATATATATATATATATATATATATGTAGCTAATCTATATATATATATATATATATATATATATATATATAAAAACACCTTGAGGCAGAAACGTAAACTTCTAAGAGAAAGATGAAGAGACTAATTTTAGCACTTTAATAGCTAGGAACTTCATCAGAAAACAATATACAACAGAGTCTGGCTTATTTAAATATCCCTCTCTTCACACAAACTGTCCAATCAGATTTGAACTCCAAAACCATTTATTAATGACATCATCCATTTTTGAACATTCCTATAAAAAGTTATATAAACAACACTCAAAAACAATCCTAATAATTGAAAACACATTATTGTCCCAAAATTAAATAAAAATAAACACATCAATGTCCTCAAAATGAAGTAAAAATAAAAATAAACCAATGCATACCCTGCATAAGATGCTAGAGGATTTTATATTTCAATAGACTTTTGATATTAGTGTGTTCATTCAGCTCAGATGCTTTATTAGCCCTGGGTGAAATTGGGCACTTTAATTCACGAGTCTCTAACAATTTATTCCATCCATTAGTAAACTGAAACTCAATTTGTTTGAAAAAAGAAAAATCTAATTTTCTAAAACCATTACAAACCATGTTTACCTAACGCATTTAACTTATTTTTATCTTTGATCACTTGCGAATCCTAATTTTACATTACATTGTGGGTGAAATTCTAATAGATTCTTAAAGTTAGTAGATTATTTGATAATAAATTGTATTTTATTACCTAAAATACTATATTCTTTTATTTTATATATATATATTTTTTACTACACTCATTTTTTTTCAAGTCTGACTCTTATTGTATCATACTTGTATATGGAATTAGCCTGTATACCTCCCCTTTTTTTTATATTAAGTAATGTACTTACTTGCTATTTTGAACTACACACTGTATTGAATGCATTTCATATTGTATTGACTTATGTCCTCTCTGTATTATTTCTGTATTATCCAATTTTGTACTTGTATATACATCTGAAGTCATTTTATATTGTCCTACAACTTTATTATCATGTGTGTCAAGGAGCTTTTCTCCCCGGGCCTCTATTGAAAATGGACATATGTCCAGTTAGACTAGCCCGGTCAACAAATGTAAAATAAAATAAAATAAAAATAAAAAAAATATTCTGAATTGCTGAACTATCATTTGAAATAGCTATAGGCAAAGGAAAGGTTTTATCTTCACCATTTATCCACACAATGACTTTTCACCTCTTCAACAATATGTGACAAATCTTTCAATTATTAGTAATGATGATGGGTTTAATGATGAAGATGAGACTATTATTAGCTTTTCATTAATAGAGGATACTCTTTGAAAGAATTCTCACCTATGATTGAAGAGGTGAAAAGTCATTGTGTAGATATGTTTCCCCCTATTTTGATTCATGGTATGGGAGTTAATATGGACAAAGCAAGTATTGTAAATGGTGAAGATAAAACCTTTGCTCTGCCTATAGCTATTTCAAATGACAGTTCAGCAATCTGGAATACAGTGACGATTAATTAGAAGATTATAACTAGCAATTGTGAATTAACTAGTACATAGTACTTTTTCCTGTGATTCATGTGAACAATGCAGGTATATTAGTAATGCCAATATGGTTCATTTTCCTCATTTAGATATGTGTTTGGAAGTTAAAGGGTACTTTAATTGCATTAGTAAAAACATTGTGTATATAGCTGTGTGTAGTGCCTGCCACCATTTTTATATGGTAAAAGTATTCAGCCAATTAAAATTAGGGTTAGGGAACATGTTAAAGCGATCAAAGGTAGATAAACATAGTATGGTTTGTAATGGTTTTAGAAAATTTCATTTTTCTATTCTTAAACAAATTGATGAGTTTTAGTTTATTAATGGATGTAATAAATTGTTAGAGACTCATGCATTAAAGTGGCAGATTTCACTCAGGGCTGATAAAGCACCTGAGTTAAATGAACATAATATCACAAGTCTATTGAAATATAAAATCCTCTAGCATATTATGCAGGGTATGTATTGGTTTATTTTTATTTTTAATTCATTTTGAGGACTGTTTTTGAGTATTGTTTATATAATTTTTATAGAAATGTTCAAGAATTGATGATGCTATTAGTAAACAGTTTTAGACTTCAAATCTGATTGGATAGTTTGTGTGAAGAGAGGGATATTTAAATAAGCCAGGCTCTGTTGTATATTGTTTTCTGATGAAGTTCACAGCTATTAAAGTGGAGCAAAAGTGCTAAAATTAGTCATAGTGGTTCATCTTTCTCTTAGAAGCTTAAGTTGCTGCCTCAAGGTGTTTTTGGGCTGGTAATCAAGGAGCCTCAATCCTCATCACTGGCAACAGTGGAGGATGTACACTGAGAGGATAACAAGGTATACACACAGTATTTCCAGAGCAGCTCTCTGCATCAAGTGCAATTTCCCTTAAGAGCACACAGATACCACAGTCAGTCTGGGGCTGGTTTCTCCCTCTTTCTCCAGATCTCCAATAAGACACCCCACTGGCACAGCTACAGAGTCGATATCTCAGCTGAGTGGCCAATTCAAGACCTCCAGCACCCTCTCTGTCCAACCAGTGCTTCATGTCCTTGTCTAAGTACTTGACACACACACTCTTTGAGGTTTGATTAATACACATGCACACACATGCAGACAAGTGCACACACACACACACACACACACACACACACACACACACACACACACACACACACACACACACACACACACACACCTACCTGGGAAAGGCTGGCACAGGTTACAGGCTATGCTCCCTTTTGCCCAGACTATAAGGTAGTTATCTCTGCTACCAGCCAGCTCCTTATAAGCTACTTTAAGGCCCTTAACAAAGGGTGTCAAAACTTACTGTGTAATGTTTCTATTAATACAAAAGGTAGTTTGACCAACAGCAATGCTATTAGGAGTGGCCTACACAGTGTCACCAAATAAATATGCAAGTACTCTCAGAACTTAAATATCTGTAGACTGATCAGCTACAATGAAAGGTTTAAACATATTTAATAATAAGTAATAAAAGAACAAGACAATACTAAATATATTTGCCTTGATATCAGAGTTCAAAATCACAGGAAATTTTTAAACAACATTGCAGGACAGTCTCAGATAAATAAAGAAAAACATCTACTTTAAGCTTTGCTATATTACTGACTATATCTAAGAGAGTTACTATTCCATATTTAACTTACTTAAGAGCAAGGCAGATGTGGTGAATAGATCTTCTAGTTGTTGTCGGGTCAAAGACAGAATACAGAATGCTGTGTCTCTCTAAGAGAATATCTCAAATATTACTGCTGGGCTAGCTTGCAGAATGACATCATTTCTTGTCATCTGACTCCTAGGTCCCAGGCCCAAAACGACTATTGATGGCAGCTGGTAACATTTAGCATCTACCTGTAAAAATACATAGACAAGGTTTTTTTTCAGATCTTTGTCAAATGCTGGAAGTCATAAAACAATAAAACACTTCCAAGGCAATACAGAAAACTTCTCAGCAGATACACTATATCTCCTTGCTGCCATGAAGTAATTTAATTTCAGCTATTTTTCTGAAATTTGCTGGACTGAGGTTAACATTCTGTATTCCAGTTTCCACTGTTAAAATATATGCATTCAAACAGTTACAATAGTGCATGTATATTTCTGTTTTTTTTTCAGTAAGGGTACACTGTGTTACATTTCAAACAACACTTTGCAAATACCTTTAAGCAGTTTGACATACACAACATACAGTTCTAATACATTTGTAACACCAGCATCTTATATACATCATGTTGATATTCACAAATGACATATAATTATTTACAAAATTCCAGATAGCTGTGCTGGCAGTATCTCCTTTCATGATATATATATATATATATATATATATATATATATATATATATATATATATATATATATATATATATAGCAACAACCAAAGGAGACACCAAACCACGGCAAATAAAAACATAAAAGTATTTATTGCAGAAAAGGTGAGCGCTTTCACAGCGAAGCTGCTTCATCAGACAATTCAACAGAAATGCATCAACTCTTTTAAAATAACATACAATGAATGGAAACGTACGTTCAATTAAAAACAATTTCTTAAAGGAACAACATAACTTGTATTTCTAAAACATGCTGTGAACTTCACATGTATAAATATAAATAAAAAGGACACATATAGAATCAGCAAATAATCATTTAGGTAAGGGTCTTCCCAGCAACTTGAGATGTATAGATACTTTCTCATTCAAGCCATTGCCATTATTGGCACGCAGCCTTATAATCCATTCAAGTTCCCTTCCTTCAACTCTATTCTTAACTGCACCTCCACGTATTCCCATCGTGACTGCCTCAATGACCATGAACTTGAAGGCATGTTTTTCACCCTTCTCCATAATATGTTTAGAGAGGGCATTAGTGGTAACCTTCCTGGTAATATCATACAAATGGTCTCTGATTGGGTCACGTAATCTACGTGTCATCATACTCACATAAAATGCATAACATCTCTCACAGCGGCATAAATACACTAAGTTAGTAGTCTCACAGTTTGCTACCAGTTTAAACATAAATTCTTTGTTCATGTCAGGATGATAAAATCTGCCTTTATGATCTAAATGTTGACAATAATTGCAAGTATTGCAAGGAAAAGTACCTATTCCATCTCCTCTATCCTGTGTATAAAATTGTCAATCCTGTCTGGGGCCACATAAAAGTCTCTTCAGGGATTTCTTATTTTTAAAAACATAATGTCGTGTATCCCCTACCAATTCTCTAACATTTTCATCTGCACATAGAGCATTCCAATTTTTTCTGTATATATTCTGAATAGATTTAACATCACTTGAATATGTAACCAGGATTTTCAAGGGGTTACATCCCTTGATTCAATTGCTAGTCCTTGAGTTACTGTATGAGAAATAAGGTCTCCCTGAATCCTCTCTCATATTGCGTGTGGCAAATAATGCTGTTTTCACTTCAGCTTGCAAATAACCTCTCTGTCGGAAACTCTTTTCTAACTTTTCCAGCTCTTGTTCAAATTTATCATTATTAACAGTCAGCCTTGATACTCTTAGGGCCTGTCCCCTTACCACATTACCAAAAATATGTTGTGGATGCATACTGCTTCTTTCAACATATGTGTTCTTGTAGCATTCTTTTCTATATATACTCATTTCAAAGGCCCCCATGGGTAGTCTATCAATCCTGACATCTAGAAAAATCAATATTACTGGTGGAACTATGAGCTGTAAATCGCAGGTAGTCAGTGCTGTTATTAATAAATTCTAAAAAATTGTTGAAGGATGAGTTATCCCCCTCCCAGAGGAGGAACAAATCATCCACAAAACGTCGATATAAAGATAGATTAGAACCCAGATACCTAAGAAAATTATTCTCTTCCCAGGCGGCCATGACTATGTTGGCGTAGCTATTAGCACAGGGTGTGCCCATAGCCATGCCAGCACATTGCCTGTAGAGAGTTTGTTCAAATACAAAGATGTTATTCTCAAGAACGGTCTCTACCATAAAACACAGTGATTCTATCATTGAATGTTCATAAGTGCTATGTTGTAGCAAATACTGTCTAAGTAGTTCAATTCCCTGGTCATTTGGTATAGCCGTAAATAAAGCTTGTACATCTAGGGTGACCATCATGCACCCCCTGGTAGGTGGTTTACCCCTAATGTGAACATAAAGGTCTACCAAAAAATATTTTGTGTCCCTCAAAACATACTGATTTTTAGCTAATACTTGTTTCAGATGTTCTTCGATATAAATCAAGAGTGGTTCCATAACCCAACCCCTTCCAGCTACTATGGGTCTAAGAGGGGGGGTTGACAGGATCTTTATGTATCATGGGTAGACCTTGTATAAAAGGTACAACTGGTTCCTTAACAACAAAAAAGTCATAAAGTTCTTTTGTGATGCTATGACATTGCATACATTCAAATAATTCATTATAAATAGAAAAAAACACTTCTATCAACAACTTCTTTTAGAATGCTTTCATATGTCCAACTGTCACTTAGCATCATTAACATTGAATTCCTATATGCACAGTAGTCCATAACCACAACTGGGACGTCCTTGTCAGCTGGTCTAATTGAGATGGACATATCTTGACACAGACTTTCTAATGCTATCTTTTCATATATTTCATTTATTTTCAGGTTAAAGAAGCATTTAGACCTATTATTATTATCATACAATTTGTAAATGTCATTCAAGCACATCTTTTCAAACATGTCCACCACCCCTTTTGTGGCAGGTGCATAGCCTGTTGGTTTCTTAAAAGTTCCAACACTGGGGGTTTCAGTTATATTGCTGTTACCAAACTGTAGCTTCAACATTAAGTTGCGTGTAAACATTTTCAATTCTACAATGCTCTCAGTCAAAGACATTTTACTAGCCGGTATAAATGTCATACCTTTGTTTAGGACATACAGTTCTTCCAGTGAAAAAACACGTTTTGACAAGTTCCATATTATCGACTCTCCTGTTATTGCCACATCTTTTTTATGGTAAACGAGTTGTCTTCCTCCAGTGTTGCTTTCCTTTTCATTTGTCCATGACTCTGCGACCTCCCTTGAAAATGGGACGCCCTTATCGGAAATGGTGTATTAATGCTGGATACATTAAAACTTTGTAGGGTACCTGAATTTTGTTGAATGGGGGCAGTATTAACACCCTTCCGTCATGCTCCTCCCTGCAGAGTGGCATTATCTGACTCGTCCTGTTGCGAGACTTTTGTTATTCCAGAGGTGGAAGCACGTATCACTTCCTTAGTTGACGTAATCACATCTGCATTACTACTTAAGGTGGAACCATTTGGTTCAATGTTAACAATGGAAGAATTTCGTCTCCCTGTTGTAATGGTGCCTGTTACTGTAATATCTCCTCATACATTGTTATTGACATTCTCTCTAGGCCAAGCAAACACTTGGCCTGTAGCAAAATTGTGAGAATCTCGATGTATTTTCTTTTTCTTATATGACAGCAATTGTTTCTCATATGCTGTCATATTGTCCAGAAGTTGGTCCATCTTAAGATCTACTGTGGTAGTGGGATATTTATCATACAGACTAGTTTGTAGTTGATTAATGTTCATTGCTAGAGCATCTTCCTCTGGCTTAAAATAGTCAATGAGGAGACGCATATAGCTTACACTAGTGTCCAAGTTTATACATTGCCACTGAAGGAATAGATCATTATACATAGTCCCATAAGAAGGCATAGTAAGTACACATAGCCCACGAGGAACAATTTGTAAATTAATGCAGGCTTCAAAATGGAATCTTTGCATTTGTAATCATTTCAGTTTCTTCACATCATTTTCCAGTTTGAAAAATTCTTTCCTAAAGGCTGCCACATCATAACCAGGAGTAGTTTCAGCAATATTCTAAGCAGTAGATGGTTGAAAACTTAGTAAGGGATTCTCTTTCACTTCAACCAAAGCCAGGAGGTCTCTTTGTCTGGACCCTTGAATACTTCCAATAGTAGAATTCTCAATACTCACATTAGTACTCAAATTACTTTCTGCCATGTATCTACACCACCAACAACAGAAAATATAAGTCCAAAACCAGAAGGTGGTGTGAGTAAAACTGTCCTCCAATAAAAATATAAAATATAGCAACAACCAAAGGAGGCACCAGACCACAGCAAATAAAAACATAAAGGTATTTATTGCAGAAAAGGTGAGCGCTTTCGCAGCGAAGCTGCTTCATCAGACAATTCAACAGAAATGCATCAACTTTTTTAAAATAACACACAACCAATGGAAAAGTATGTTCAATTAAGGACAATTTCTTAAAGGAACAACATAACTTGTATTTCTAAAACCTGCTGTGAACTTCAGATGTATAAATTTAATAAAAATGACACATATAGAATCAGTAAATAATCATTTATGTAAGGGTCTGTCCAACAACCTGGGATGTATAGATACTTTCTCATTCAAGCCATTGCCATTATTGGCACGCAGCCTTATAATCCATTCAAGTTCCCTTCCTTCAACTCTATTCTTAACTGCACCTCCATGTATTCCCATCGTAACTGCCTCAATGACCATGAACTTGAAGGCATGTTTTTCACCCTTCTCCATAATATGTTTAGAGAGGGCATTAGTGGTAACCTTCCTGGTGATATCATACAAATGGTCTCTGATTCGGTCACATAATCTACGTGTCATCATACCCACATAAAATGCATAACATCCCTCACAGTGGCATAAATACACTAAGTTAGTAGTCTCACAGTTTGCTACCAGTTTAAACATAAATTCTTTGTTCATGTCAGGATGATAAAATCTGCCTTTATGATCTAAATATTGACAATAATTGCAAGTATTGCAAGGAAAAGTACCTATTCCATCTCCTCTATCCTGTGTATAAAATTGTCGATCCAGATGTGGTGAATGGATCTTTTAGTTGTTGTCAGGTCAAAGACAGAATACAGAATGCTGTGTCACTCTAAGAGAGTTCTCAAATTAATATCTCAAATATTACTGCTGGGCTAGCTTGCAGAATGACATCATTTTTTGTCATCTGACTCCTAGGTCCCAGGCCCAAAATGACTATTGATGGCAGCTGGTAGTATTTAGCATCTACCTGTAAAAATATATAGACAAGGTTTTTTTTTCAGATCTTTGTCAACATTACATTGTAAAACAATAAAACACTTCCAAGGCAATACAGAAAACTTCTCAGCAGCGACACTATATCTCCTTGCTGCCATGAAGTAATTTAGTTTCATTTTTCTGAAATTTGCTAGACTGAGGTTAACCTTCTGTATTCCAGTCTCCACTGTTAAAATATATGCATTCAAACAGTTACAATAGTGCATGTATATTTCTGTTCTTTTCCAGTAGGGTACACTGTGTTACATTTCAAACAAAACTTTGCAAATATCTTTAAGCAGTTTGACATACACAACATACCATTCTAATACATTTGTAACACCAGCATCTTATATACGTATATATATATATATATATATATATATATATATATATATATATGGGTCTACTTCACTTGATTGAAAGCTCACTAGACTGAAACTCATTTGAAGGAGCACACTTCACTGAAAGCTCACTTCACTGAAAGCTCACTTGACTGAAACTCATTTTGTTGAAAGGTATATACCCTTTTCCCCATTGTAGTGTGATCCTGGAGTTAGTATTTATAGTAAGAGGGGTGTGGGGAGCACAGCCTCCCACATTGTGGGGTGTGGGGGGAGAAGCCTTCCACCTACTTTATACATTTTAAACCATATACATGAATACTTGCAACTATAATGAATAACTCTTTTTAGAACACAATATATACTCAAACTATGTGTGGGGATATGCCCCCCACACCCCTAATGTGGGGGCTGTGCCCCCCCACACCCTTACTATATATATACTAACTCCAGGATCGCACTACAATGGGGAAAGGACATACACCTTTCAACAAAATGAGTTTCAGTCAAGTGAGCTTTCAGGCAAGTGTGCTCTGTGAAAGTTTCAGTCTAGTGAGCTTTCAATCAAATTAAGTAGACCCATATATATACATATATGGGTTCCCTGCAAAATGCTGAGTTTATTTGGTTGGCAGATGTTTAGTTGACCACTTACAATCAACTAAGCAAAAGGTTGATAGGTGTGCAAGAACTCGGAGTTCCCAGGGTTGAGGAATATACCTATACCCCATGTTTGTGTGATCTTAGAATATGTATATATAATAAGCAGTGGGTGCAGGCAGGTTTGTCCTCTTAAAAAAAAACAGTGCCTGGGATTCACTAACAATTGTGTAGGCATCACGCTAAGCCTACATGATTTAAGCTCATTAGTGCGACAAGCAACAGTGCTAATCAAATATGCATGCGTGTAAGGGGTGTTAATGTGATATACATGTAAAAAATGCTGAGTTGAGATAACAGTTAGCAGGGACAATAGATACCTTATGGGATAAATGCACAGACTGCAGTTATTGTGTATGAGATGTATATACAGAGAATTTATGTACGTTATTCAACACAGCTGCTGTATTCTCCACTTCAGTAGGTATGTACAAGAAGAAGAAATGATCCTTACAGCTGTTGTGTTATGCAGCTCAGAAAGGGACATGTTTTTGCCAATAGCTGTTATTGGCATCCATAGTAAAGAGGTTTATCACCTATAAACATGTAATAGACAAACGTATTTTTTATGTCATGTAAATGTTAAATGGTAATATAATAACACTCAATATACATAAGTGATAAATGTCAACACAGATGGGATGACATGTCATGAGTTCAGCAAAAAAGTACAAAACACTATAAAACTAAAGAAAGAACGGACTCCTTGCGCCAACAAACACCAAGGCAATAAGAAATCTTAACGCAATTTTATTCAAATGACCAGTGTTTTCGCCACCAACAGGTATAGCTTCTTCAGAGATAAATTTAAAAATAAACAACTGAACTCAAGCACGCTCAAGATAAATAACCACAGTAAAGGGAAATGACATCACATATCATTTCCTGACATGTTCTTAATTCAATTCAAAATAAAAATAAATACTGTAAAATTGTGCCACCTAAATACTATCAATGACACTAAATATTAAAAACTTAAAAAATGTATTAACAGATATATATATCAAAGGGTAATAAGACTGATTCCATATATGTAAAGAGGAACTAGTAAGTTCATAAATTACAACAATTAGGAAATGGCATACAATGTATCCAAAAAACAGTAACAAGTCAGAGGGCAAAAATAATTGTCTATTATTATTAAACTTAACATGAGTTAGGACCAAGGGCTTTGAAACTATTTACAATAAATTACCAAAAGTGCTTAAAGCACTATTGGTAGTGTTACCTTAAGTAACTTCTAAGTCTCAATATTGCTGAAATATTACAATTTTCATTAAGCCCTGGGTAACAAAAAGCGTCAGTTCTCAACTGCCATTCTAACTCACGTGTTTCTAGAAGAAGGGAGGTAGGGCCCCCCCGAATATTAGATGTCACTTGGTCAATGGCCATGAATGAAAAACCATGGCCTGGGAAACTGTCCACATGCTTTGCTAAAGCATTGGTGTCTATTTTTTTCTTTATAGCGTACATATGTTCATAAACACGATCACGCAACCTGCGGTCGGTCTTACCTATGTAAAAGGAGGGGCAGCACTCACAGAAGGCCACGTACACTATAGATTTACTCTCACAATTAAGTGGGAATTTAATAGTGTACTTCCTGTCTCTTATTCTGTGAGTCTGTCCCGTCTTAACTTTATGGCACCAGTTGCAAGATCCGCATGTGGACATACCTGTTCTTTTATTGAACTCTTTACTTAACAGATCTCTTTGTAAGAGTTCTTTAAGGTTGTTATTCCTTTTAAAAGTAAACTTAGGTAGACAACCCAATCTCTCTGTGGAGGCAGGGTTACTCAGAATAAATTGCCAATTCTTCTTTATTATAGCCATAATCGCTCCTGAGTTAAAACTAAAAGTAGTGACATAACTCAAGGTAAATTCACATCCTTTATTAGGTTTAATATTACAAGGATGTATGTCAGTTATATTGTCAGGTGAATTTATCATAACTGGTGCCTGTGAATCAGAACTAGTTTGAACTTGGTGTAAAATGGGTTTAAAAAAAACCCCCAACCTCTTAGTGAGTACCTCAGAAGTAAGTTCATCAATCAGTTTTCTCGGGTAGCCTCTGTTGGAAAACATATTACCAAGCAGTTCACATTCACTCTGAAAGTCAGCCAACGTACTGCACATTCTCCCTGCTCTAACCAGCTGACCCTTTACAATAGCCCTCTTTTGTTTAAAGGGGTGCTGGCTTGAAAAATGCAGGAAAGAATTGCAGTACGTAGGCTTTCTATATACAGTTGAGGCATAAACATTCATATCACCCTCCTTACGTAATTTCACATCGAGGTAATCAATGTCTGTCTCAGAAAACCTGAATGTGAAACGCAAAAAGTCAGTTGTACTGTTTAATAGATCAACGAAGTTATGTGCTTCGGTGTAACTACCCCGAAATAAGATAAAAATATCATCGAGGTACCTCGTGTAAAATTTAATGGGGGCCATCATATCCGATAAAGAGAAAAGAAAATTCTTTTCCCAATACCCCATAAAGAAGTTTGCTACGGATGCTCCGCAGGGTGAACCCATGGCTACACCTTTTTTCTGCAGAAAGAGTTTTTTGTCAAACAAAAAATAATTACAAGATAAAACAATGTCCAAAATTTCCGTGACCAAGTCAATTTCTCTTCTAGAGGCTCCAAAATCACCTAGTAAAAGGGCCAACCATTCCAAGGCTTCCTGGTGGGGGATGGAAGTGTATAAATCAACGACGTCGATGGTGAGAAAGTTATTCTCACGATCGAACGTCCAATCATTAATACTTTCCAAGAAAGACCAGGAGTCCTTACATACACTAGGTAGTTGTTTCAAATATTTAGAAAGAATCTTGCCCACCAGTTTGGCACTAGGATAAGTCATTGAACATCTTCCATCAACTAAGGCCCTCATAGGTGGATTGTGAATGTCCTTGTGGACCTTAGGAATGCCAAACATAACAGGAAGTTTTGGTAAAGTAATGTCTATATAATTATAAGTGTCCAGATCTAGCTTGCCACTTAAATACAAGTCACGGAAAAGACCTCTCATCATGTTATGGGAACGGTTTACTTCATTAATGGAAGCTTCAGTATAAGCCGGGGTGTCTAAAACAGACAACATTTTCTCCAAATACATAGAGTTATCAAAGATGACCAACCCGCCTCCCTTGTCTGGTTTAACTAGCCTGACAGGGTGGCGGCAAAGGTCATCAAGGAGGAATGCCTGTTCTTTTGTGATGTTATATCTAGAAACTCCGGCCCTAAGATACTGCTCATCAGACAAGTGCCTAAAGTCAACCTCACAGACCCTCTCAAATAACTGGAGGGACGGATGGAGGGGCGGGTTGAACACACTGGGTAACTTTCAAGAATCCTGAGTAATGTCCGAACTGTTGTTAAAAAGTAACTTCAAATTAAGCTTACGGACAAAACATTTTAACTGCAGGATCTCTTTTGGGATATCACTCATCCTACTAGGGACAAAGGTGTAACCAAGGGCAAGCAGTTCAACTAGTTCATCACGCAAGTCAAGCCCTGTAAAATTATAGATTTTAAAATCATGGCTTTGGTTAGAAATAATTCTAGGTAAGCTAAAGTCAAGTGGAGGGCTACTAGTGTTCATTAAGTTATCAGACCTGGTGCTCTCTAAATCATTATTTAAATCCAAGTCGTTACTAGCAAAAGACACCTCCGCAATATTACTGGAACCAGTGGTTGAAAATTCTAATTCACCCTCCTGTTCGATTTGCGTTGGTACTTCTGTTTGCCTAAAAAATTCTTATTGTGACTGTTACTGTTATTGGAAGAATTGTTTCTTAGACCAGGGTTATTATTAACCATGTTGTTCTTGTTATGCCCTTTAATTCTTTCACTACGTCTTAATCCCCCTTCATCCTCCAAGCAGTTAACCTCTTCTAAAAAGATTTCATCAGTTTCAGTGTTAACAACAGCTCCCGACTGAGCCTGAATAGTTTTTGATCTAGTTGAGTCGGGGTAATGGAGTTTGGGATAAGCATTATTATTGTGATAAGCCTGTCTGTCCCTCACAAGTTTCTTACCCTTATTTAGTTTTAATTTGACTAACAAAGAATCAATACTTGTCAGAGTACGGTCATAATCAAACTTGTACCTTACAAAGTTAAGGTCCGCCCTCATTTCTTTATCCAAAACATCAATTTCATTAAGTAAAACACTAACATACTGACTATAGTGTTTAACAATTAATTCCATCAGTAGGACACCCTGCTGTTGGAATAAGTCTTGCAGGTCACTATAAAAACAAGCATCAATTAATAAACCAGATGGTGAAAAATTACTACGTAGTCCCTTAGGGACTAATTTCTCATTTATACATTGTTTAAAGTAACTAATCTCCAACTGGAGCTTTTTCAGCCTGAGAATTTTACTGTCGAAAAGTTTTAATTTGTCAGCTAAAAGCTCGTTAGAAGTCTCTTGTCTGTTAAGGCCGTCCATGCCGGTATTCGTCTGTGTGAATTTAAAGTTCTCTGTATAACTCATCCAGTCCGACAAGACAAAAGAGTTGTTAAAGTTAAAGTCTTGCCCTCTATTGAGGCCAATATTGTCAACAGACCCTGCTAGTTGGTTAGAACCAGCATGAGAAATATGCGGTACAAGTGGGACAGCTGCAGCATTGACAGACCGCCCATCAAGCGTACCCCCTATAACAAAAGGAGCAGGAACATGCCCAGTAGTAGAAACAGTACCTTGAATATTTTCAAAACGGGATCCTCCTGGATTGGAAACACCAGCCCGTTGAGCCGCCAGTTCAACAGGCTCATGTCTACTTGCTGGGACAGAAGGTTGAGCAGCAGGAATAGAAAACCCGGAACTCTCTGTTAGAATTAACCTCTCCGGTCTGGTGTTAATGGAACCTGGGGTTAAAGGTACCGCACGGCTCTTGTGAACACCCATCTCCTCCAAATGGTCGAAGCGTGCGTTCAGTAAGTCCAGTTTCTGCGAAAGTGAAATAACTCTGCAGTTATTGTGTATGAGATGTATATACAGAGAATTTATGTACGTTATTCAACACAGCTGCTGTATTCTCCACTTCAGTAGGTATGTACAAGAAGAAGAAATGATCCTTACAGCTGTTGTGTTATGCAGCTCAGAAAGGGACATGTTTTTGCCAATAGCTGTTATTGGCATCCATAGTAAAGAGGTTTATCACCTATAAACATGTAATAGACAAACGTATTTTTTATGTCATGTAAATGTTAAATGGTAATATAATAACACTCAATATACATAAGTGATAAATGTCAACACAGATGGGATGACATGTCATGAGTTCATGTTTTCCATTAGTAAATGGCACACATCTCGTATATATTGGGCATGCTCAAAAGGAATTACACGGATTTGGAACATACCAGCAATTCAACAGCACCAACACACAATAAAGTGTCATACCAGAGGCACAATCACAATTATTATATGGCATGCTGCCTGTTCACCAGAAAGAAGCATTTATGGAAGTCCTTGTCTGCCATTAAGCTGTACAGTATGAAGAAAAGAATTGCAGCAATAAAGAAATGTTTGGATGAAGACATGCAAAATAATTAATGTCTATGATCAGTGAATGACATACTAAACATTCTCATATTGTCATTTTCGAACACTTGCCAGGATATATATCAGAGAAATGCATATTAGTCATGGACGCCACAGAAATACACATGTCGGTTGTGTAATGAAGAGCACCCTTGAAGGGCTTACAGCACTTTCTATCATAAGGGGTATGGATGTAGGACAAGGCCTCAAAAAGGTGGCCCTTTGACTGTGCCACTACTATTTTCATTACAATTGTGAAATATTTCAGTATTGCAAGGCACTACATCATGTTATTGCTGCAAGGAATGTGTGTGCCTGGTAACTGATGTAGTAAGGCAACAACACAAAATATTATCTCATTTCCCTGTGCCAGAAAGAATGCTTACTATAACTGTTATGTAAAGAAAATGTAATCGTATGTCATCATTACTCTGAATAAAAACATCACTATGTCAGAAATTATCAACATTTTTTGTAAAGAGTCTGTACAGGTACAAAGCAGATGTGTTTGATAACAGTGTTAGTGACATGTACAGTCACAATAAGAATGATACAATGTAGCCTGAGCAGTTATGGCTGGATTTGAGCTAACTACCTATGATCAGAAGCTACAGGTTAGTGTTTGAATCGCAAGCATCACACAACATGTTACTGTACAACTATGTCAATGCACAATTGAATGGATAACATCACCATTGTTTGTTAGCTGGATGTTTATGTTAAAAAGTGGTTGAAGGTTACAATAACATTGTACAGCTACACATCAAATATGTATTTGAAGAATATTTTATACAGTATGAGCGGGAAAGACACAACTTTTTACCTGTGTAGGTACAAACTCTATAAAGCACAGTATCAAAGCCACACACCACACACCACAGGATAAGTTGTTCCACAGCTGTGAGAGGCTGTAGTTATAAAAGCATTATGTAATGATTGTGTTGCCAAAATGCATTTTCCCTGAGGATGGTAGAAATTTCTAGTTCAGTACTGTGCCACTAAAAATGCACTTCATAAGTGTAAGTGAACATAGTGGTGGTTGTGAGTTAGCCAACTGTATATGACAGTAATCAGCATCACACTTTTTAAGCAAGAATAGACTCAGACCTCCTACCCACCTAGTTACACCATCTTTAGAATACAGTACAAACAGCCAGCACCACAGGAGAATGCTGAGTACAAGTAAGAGATACAGCAGCTATGAAATGATGACATCAGCAGTGTATTGCTAAGGTGACGTGTGTTAAAATGACTTTTACAGCTATATGTGGTTATAAATGTTGCCATTACAAACACACACACACACACACACACACACACACACACACACACACACACACACACACACACACACACACACACACACAAAATCCTTTATTTCCCTATGCCATGGAGGAATTATGCATTCACATGTAATAATTGTACTTACCACAACTTCCTGACATTCATTATTGCAGTTATTTTTGACATACTATCCTGTGATATAACTTAATTGCTGCTTTTCAGTATTGAACCCACACACAGTTAAGCTGGTGTTTTCATTGCCTAATACAAGTATCAAGAGCTATTGGAGAAGGCATGCATGCTTGATATCAAGGGTGAGGTATGTCTGCTCAATATTCTAGGAAGTTAGCGACTGAAAATACTTATCTCACTTTCAGTTGGACATGAGGCATACTTACCTTATGCCTGTCTGAAGTGAGTTAGTCTCTCCTGATGTACCTCGTGGTTTGCTGCTATATCCTCTGTACAGTAGACAAAACAAAGAACACATTGCCTTGGCTGTCTAATGCATGCTATATCATTGACTGTTGATAGGTCAGTACACGTACCAAACTGACATGTGCTTGCAGTCTTACATGCACCCTTCCATTGGCTAAGGAGGTCCTGTTTTCACTTTTTCAGGGCACCATAGTAGTGACAACATTTTCAGTTTGTGGGATATGCACTGGAGACAGCCTTGGACAAGCTATTCCAAGCTGCAGCAGCCTACAGCTGCAGAACTTTCTTCACAAGGAGTGCCACAAAAATCCTGAACTCTTCAACATCCCACCATTGTGCTGTAAATTTAGCACCATTCTCTCCACTGATAATCATGTCTGCAGAAGTCAAGCTAACAATGTATGTCTGAATTGGTGCCTAACTCAGGTCTTGCATGTCAACATGTTGTGCACAAAGATGCACAGCCTTTTCAACTGCATTTGTGCTATTGCAACAATATTGATTCCTTGGCAGACACACTTTGGCAGTACTTACATCAAATAGCAATAAAGGGGTGAAACATGACAGTAAGATTTGTCATATGTGATTCTTAACCTAATGGCACATGCTCCAGTGTTCAACAATGAAATGCTTAATGGCTTGGTTTAGAATCCTTAGTGTTTAAAAGGATAACTAGGATGAATTGTGACACAGGGTGGGGTATGATACATACATACTTCTCATGTCATACTGTCTTAAACAAATAGTTGGGAAATGTGATGAGTCTTGATGATTATAACAAAACTATTGTGCCCATCATAAATGTATTTTAAATTAAATATTTTCATTATCATGTTTACTAAATTGTATACACATAATCCTGAGATTATATGTGAACATACTGGAAAATATTAAGATACAACTAAACACTCTAATACTGGGTGATTTCAACTACCCTGCCATTAACTGGGAAAACTACTCATGTACCAACACCTTTGCCCAACGGTTCTTGGAATTCATAAATTCCAACGCCCTGGATCAACTAATCCATAGTCCCACCAGGGGCTCCAATATCCTAGACCTGGTCATTACCAACATGGGAAATCGATGCTCCACACCTATGGTTACCCCCTCATTGGTCAGGTATAACCATAAGCTAATCACCCTTAACATCCACATCCCACCCCCACCCCCCTCAGTAAGGAAACCTCCATTATAAACTTCTCCAAAGCCAACTTCATGCTACTCAAGTCAAAAGTGACAAACTTCATGACACCCATGCAGACGGGAACTGAAAGTTTGACTGCTGAATCCTACACTAAGGCACTGTACGAGCACATCCACTCTACATGAATCATGCCATCCCAAATCGAACCAAGATGCTTTCCTCCAAAAAAAAGGAAGCCAATCTGGTGGTCCCCTGCCATAAGCAAACTTTACGACAAATGGAAGAAACTGTTGCAGAAAAGAGGAAAACCCCAGGATGCAAAAACACCCTTACCAGCCTCAGTAAGAAGCTGAGATCCCTCATAAAATCCTCCAAAGCTAGTTACGAAAATAAAATTGCCAAAGATTCCAAAGGCAACCACAAGGCATTCTATAACTATGACAATAATCTACAACTACAGTTATCCCACTCCACAAGAGGGGATCCACCTTGGATCCCAAGAACTACTGCCCCATCAGTCTGATGAGCCTGATCTGCAAGGCCATGGAACATATTATCATGGAACGTATAAACAAAGACATTGGCAACCTTCAAACACTGGACCCCACCCAGTTTGGGTTCGTGAAGCGCCGGTCTTATCTCCTGAATCTGAATGACTTCTTTGAATCAGTCTCCAGAGCTGCGGACGAGGGTAAGGCAGTCCACACAGCTTATCTGGACTTTGCCAAGGCCTTTGACATCATCCCCCACTCTTGAATCATAGATAGACTTACTAAGCTGGTCATTAATCCCTATGTCACTCATTGGGTTGCCAACTGGCTTACTGACAGAACCCACACTGTAAAAGTAGCCGACTCCAACTCCAGCTCCAGACAAGTGACAAGTGGAGTACCTCAGGGTTCAGTCCTGGGACCGCTCTTGTTTGGCATCTACTTCTCTGAATTACAGGCCAACACTAAGGGACTCTGGCTAACAAAGTTCACAGATGACTGCAAACTGGGAGCCATTACTGAATCCCCAAATGATGTGGATACTCTACAAAAGGGCTTTACAGAAACAGATGTTTGGTGCCAGAGCCATGGGCTCAAGCTCAATGCCAAGAAATGTATAGTTATCCCCTTTGGGAAAAAACATGTACCCATAAATTACCACATAGGCGGCAGTACACTAAACACCGAAAGTGTGATAAGAGACTTAGGGACACAGGTGGACAGTGGTCTCACCTTCGATAACCACATCGCCACAACAGTCAGGAAATCCTTCTATGTGGCACACCTCATCACTAAGGGCTTTTCATTCAGAAAAAAAGAAGGTCATTGTCCCACTGTACTCATCCCTCATTAGACCCATTATAGAATACAATGCCCTGTTTGGTATGTACCTCTCAAGACATCTGCAACAACTGGAAAGGCCACAGAAATACCTCACTAAAAGAATCACAGGACTAAAGCAGATGACCTATGCTGTCCGCCTTAAAAAACTCCAGCTATACTCTGTCGCATATTCTCTACTCAGAGGCGATCTCTGCTTAACATACGAGGCCATGTTCAACCCTGAGCTGTTGGACATGCTACACTTAAAGAAATCCCAATCCCTCAGAACCACATGCTCCAGGGATCTAAACCTTGTCATCACAATAAACAAAACATGCTGGAGGGATAGGTTCCTGACCCAGAGGCTCCCCAGACTCTGGAATAGACTACCTATACATGTCAAGCAGAGCGCCTCTTTGGCCCTCTTCAAAAGGAACCTTGATGATTGGATGGGAGAAAGGAAATTTACCCTGAGGATCACATCAGTCACCCTGCTAGACAGGGGTCCAGGGAAGTAAATAGTGTGGGAAGAAATAGCCAGGGAATTGTTATGGCTAGGCTTGTATAGGCCCTAGGGCTGATAGCCATGATAGACATTTATTCATCTTCTACATAAATTTACTATAACCAATTATAGCTATGCTGATTGTAGGACTGCTAATGTTGTGAATTTTTGTTTCTGTCAAAAATGTTTTGCATATTATGTAGGAAAAACTAATAGGGTCCTGAAAGATAGGATCCTTGAGAATGTTAGAGATATAAATAATTGTAAAGAAACAAATGCACTGGCAAATCATGTTAGAAAAACTGATTTGTTTCATACTTTTAAGTTTTTTGTTATTCAACATGTCCTCTCAAATATACTTAGAAAATACTACAGAAAGCATAGAACAAAAATGGATTCTTAAGTTGAATGCTGAGAAATATCCTGGCTTGAATGGAAATAGTTCCTTAAAACCATTTTTAAAAGCCAGACCATTAAAGCACTAGAATTATTATATTATGATATTTTTTTTTTTAAGTTTTTTAACTGTCTTTTATATTTATAGTAATGTTTTAACTATTTATTAGTATATTAATGCATATTTCTTTATGTTTTTATACATATTTACATTTACATATATTTATTGTTACATATTTATTAGCATTGGAACATGTGATTATTGGACTGTCAGCTGACTTTATTGCATTTTCTATCTAAGCTTTATTATGTTAAACTACTGTGTCTGATGAAGCAACTGGTGTAGTTGTGACAGCGCTAACCATTTTTATTTTTTCTATTTTTGGTTTGAATAAACATATGTTTGTGTGTTAACTTGATGCATTTTATTTTATTTTACGCATCTGTTTTATGCACCTTGTTTTTACCCTGAGTTGTTCGTATTCTTTTTGTTTGGATTCTTCATTTGTTCGACATAACGGGCACACGACCAGTAATGGATCTATCTACTCCTGAGGATGCAGAAATTCTGCCACATGTTTGTTTTTTACAACTTTTGGATGTATCTGTGAATCCTTTATTGAATGCAGATTTAAACAGTGCTGCTAATCAAGATAATTTTAATAACCAACAAATGCCTGAATTTTACTAGAACTATAGGGAGTTTGAAAATCTGCTATATAAATACAAAAGACTTCAATGGCAGTGCATTGTACATCTTCAAGCATTTTTGGACAGTAAAATTATTCCACGTGGTCTCAAGATTTTAAATATGCCTACATATGGGGACAAATATCCTGAGTTGCTACGCAGGTGGCAAGAATTAAACTTACAGTTTAGTTCTAGGTACATGGAGCTATTGATAGATTTTTTTCTTTCCCACTGACTGAAAAAGAGCTGAAGACCCAGATTATTTTACTAGAAAGAAAGATTTCTGAAAGCCACATGAATGATGTTGTGTTTAACAGAATGGAACAACTTCAAGAAAATATTGTTTCATATGAGAAAATACTTCAAACAGTTACATTGAATAATTGAATCGAGATAAACTTGATTTTATGAAAAATCAGGCTTTCTCTTGGCCCAGAAAACACAGGAGGGCGTCGCCACAAGAAAATGCTAATTTACAGAGTAATCAGTCTGTTGCTACTTCTGCTCCACAAGGAAGAAAGTTTATGCTACATGAAACTGCTATTGAATCAAATGCAGCAAGCTCTCAACATAATCAGCCTGCTGGCAGCCTTTCTATGTCAGTAAGCAGAACAATATCAAATGAAGTTGTTGCAGAGTGTATTAAAACATCAGCAAACAGCAGTGTTATTACTTTGACTGTGAACAGCATAGCTCTGCAAACAACAGAGCAGCTTCACAGTTGCACTGTTTAAGTGAAAATCAGCTGCAGCTATTGTCAGTAACAATATACAAACTACAAGTACTTCCACGAGTTCTGGAAATGTTAGCAGTTGACAGAATGCTGTTTTACATCAACAAGAGGAAGTAAATAATTTTTTTGGACAAGAATATGAAAGGGAATTTTTCTTTGAAAAATCCCCTACCTTACAAATATGGTCGAGGAGTATGTCACAGTCAAGGAAACAGGTAAGGAATCAACACCAGGAAGAGAACATGAAGTTAATGAAACAGAGAAGAACATGAATACAGGTTTGGTAACAAATATTTCCTCCATTGTTTTAAGTAAAGAATTGCCCTTTTAAATAAGGGATTAACATTTATTCATGCTAAGAAAGCAGATTCAGCAGAAATGCTGAAAGATTTAAGACTGTTGGGCAGAAGCCTTACTTTAAAAACTATGTTTCCGGTTCAAACGAGTGATATTGTTACCATTTATAAAAGACCTAGTACTTTTGTTCCTGTGTTCTCACCAGGGATACAAACTTTCATAGATGATTGTGAGACTGGCTTTAGGGAATTGGACATGCAGACAACTAAAAACAGGTTTTGCAATTTGTCTAATGATGAATATTGAGCTTTGCAGCAACTAAAGAATATGCGTTCTGTAGAGGTTAAACAAGCTGACAAGGGTGGGGGCATTTTATTACTGGATAGAGACCTTTACATTTCTCAAATGAGAAATTTGTTATTGAATACACAAGTATATCAATGTATTAACAGAACGATGGTCAATGGGATTATAGATAAGGTGTCTTTTTTTAATTTTTGATCTTTTAATTACTAATTTGATTGATGAATCATTATTTAAATATTTTACAACTGAGAACCCTGTTATACCAAAAATACATGGTCTACCAAAAATACATAAAAATGTTGTTATTCCACCCATGAAACCTATCGTATCCAGAACTGGCTAGTGCACTGAGCCATTGTCCATTTTTGTAGAAGGAACATTACATGTTTTTTTAGAAGAATGCTACACTATTCTTCAAGATACTAAGATGTTTTTAGAATGTCTACATAATAGAATAATGGTCAGCCGCAGTGGTGGTGCTGCAGTAGCATTGTCGCCTCACAGTAAGACGCTGTCCAGTTCGATTCTCAGCTAGAGCGTCTTCTGCATGGAGACATGCATGAAGGGGCATACCTTCATTGAAGGTTATGTGTCAGGGCTGGTAACTCAGCATGTAAAAATCAACTACCAATCATTAGCGGAATAGAGTTCCGCTGTGGCAACCCCTAAGCGGGAAAAGCCGAAAGACCCAACAACAACAACAACATAATAGAATAATGACTCTGGATCAGGGAGATAACTTCATTTTTGTTACCATGGACATAGAATTGTCATTTACTTGTATACCTAATTTATGGGGAATAGACAAAGTTAGAGAATTTTTAACAGTGAATAGATGTTGTGACAATAAGAAAATTCAATTAATATGTAGTCTTTTGGAGATTATTTTAGAAAACAATGTATGTGTATTTGTGAATTAATTTTATTTGCAAAAGGTTGGTGTAGCTATGGGTACTGCATGTGCAAATAGCTATGCCAACTTGACATTGGTGTGCTGGGAACAACTTTCTATATTTACTGCTAGTAACCACTTTTTTGCACAAGTGTTGTGGTACGTCTGTTTTGTTGATGATGTTTTTATGTTATGGAATGGAAACCACAATGAACTCAAGAATTTCATAGATTATTTACGTAGCACTACTGAGTTTTTAATATTTACTTTTAATAGCTCAGATTTAGAAATTGACTTTCTTGATGTTAAAGTCAGAAAATCTGATTGTAATGAAATTATTAGTAGCATTTATCAAAAACCTACTAGGAAGAATGCATTATTACACAAAACAAGTATGCATCTTAGGCATATTCCTAGAAATACACTGAAAGGACAGGTATTTAGAGTTCAACGCCTACATAATAAGGATGATGATGCTAAAGCAGCCCTTGCAAATTTGAAGTTAGAGTTTTTAGATAGGGGCTATGTGAAAGGATAGATAGACAAGACCATCAATGAAGCATGGGAATTAAGAAATAGCAGATGCAGACCTTATTATACAACTATGACAGATAGAGAAGACAGAAATACTCATACTTCAGACACTAATCATTTTCGAGCAGTTTTTCAATACTCTAGCAATGTTAATGAATACACAAAGATTATAAAGAGAAATTGGCATTTACTTCAAGAAGTACCAGAGTTGACAAATATAATTAGTGAAACTCCATTATTTTCCTTCAGGAATAACAAGTCTTTAAAGCAACATTTATGTTATAGAACAGAACCTAATAGATTTGATTTTTCTACATGTGTTGATACTTTTCCATGCAGACGTTGTACTGCATTTAAATATATTCATAGCAACAAGACATATCCTATATGTAAATTTACTATAACCAGTTATAGCTATGCTGATTGTAGGACTGCTAATGCTGTGTATTTTTGTTTCTGTCAAAAATGTTTTGATTATTATGTAGGAAAAAATAATAGGGTCATGAAAGACAGGAGCCTTGAGCATGTTAGAGATATAAATAATTGTAAAGAAACAAGTGCAATGGCAAATCATGTTAGAAAAACTGATTTGTCTCTTTTTAAGTTTTTTGTTATTCAACATGTCCTCTCAAATATATGGAGAGGTGACTTAGAAAATACTACAGAAAGCATAGAACAAAAATGGATTCTTAAGTTGAATGATGAGAAATATCCTGGCTTGAATGGGAATAGTTTCTTAAAACCTTTTTTAAAAGCCAGACCATTGAAGCACTAGAATTATTTTATTATTATATTTTTAATTTATTTAACTAAGTCTTTTATATTTATAGTAATGTTTTAACTATTTATTAATATATTAATGCATATTTCTTTATGTTTTTATGCATATTTACATTAACATATATTTATTATTACACATTTATTAGCATTGGAACATGTGACTATTGGACTCTCAGCTGACTTTATTGCATTTTCTATATAAGCTTTATTATGTTAAACTACTGTGTCTGATAAAGCAACTAGTGTAGTTGTGAAAGCGCTAACCATTTTTATTTTTTCTATTTTTGGTTTGAATAACTGTTTGTTTGTGTGTTAACTTGGTGCATTTTATTTTATTTTACGCATCTGTTTTATGCACCTTGTTTTTACCCTGAGTCATTCGTATTCTTTTTGTTTGGATTCTTCATTTGTTCGGCATAAGGGGCACACGACGAATAATGGATATATCTACTCCTAAGGATGCAGAAATTCTGCCACATGTTCGTTTTTTACAACTTTTGGATGTATCTGCGAATCCTTTATTGAATGCAGATTTAAACAGTGCTGCTAATCAAGAGAATTTTAATAACCAACAAATGCCTGAATTTTACAAGAACTATAGGGAGTTGGAATCTGCTATATAAATAAAAAAGACTTCAATGGCAGCGCTTACATTTTCAAGCATCTTTGGACAGTAAAATTATTCCACATGGTCTCAGGATTTTAAATATGCCTACATATGGGGACACATATCCTGAGTTGCTACAGAGGTGGCAAGAATTAAACTGACAGTTTAGTTCTAGGTACATGGAGCTATTGATACATTTTTTCTTTCCAATTGCAAAAAAGCTGAAGAACCAGATTATTTTACTAGAAAGAAAGATTTCTGAAAGCCACATGAATGATGTTGCGTTTAACAGAATGGAACAACTTCAAGAAAATATTGTTTCATATGAGAAAATACTTCAAACAGTTACATTGAGTAAACTGAATCGAGATAAACTTGATTTTATGAAAAATCAGGTTTTCTCTTGGCCCAGAGAACACAAGAGGGCGTCGCCACAAGAAAATGCTAATTTACAGAGTAATCAGTCTGTTGCTACTTCTGCTCCACAAGGAAGAAAGTTTATGTTACCTGAAACTGCTATTGAATCAAATGCAGCAAGATCTCAACATAGCAGCCTTTCTATGTCAGTAAACAGAACAATATCAAATGGAAGTTGTTGCAGAGTGTATTAAAACATCAGCAAACAGCAGTGTTATTACTTTATCTGACTGTCAACAGCATAGCTCTGCAAACAACAGAGCAGCTTCACAGTTGCATTGTTTAAGTGAAAATCAGCTGCAGCTATTGTCAGTAACAATATACAAACTACAAGTGCTTCCACGAGTTCTGGAAATGTTAACAGTCCAAAGAATGCTGTTTTACATAAACGAGAGGAAGTAAATAATGGGCAGGATTCATGATGGCTTGCACGGAGTCTAAGAGTAGTGTAAGACTCCATGCAGCCATTGCGATCCAGGAACAGCCTGAATGTGCGTGTAAGAGAGCACCTAAAACATCTCTTACACGGGCAGGGCGTGGATATGCTAATTACCTCACTGGCAGCAGAAAGGCATGCAAATGAGGTAATTTTGCGATCCAGGAAGCAGAAACCTGCCCGTGTAAGAGCCGTGTTATCTGCAGAAATGTACTCAGTTGATAATTGAGTACCGTTCTACAAATAACACAATGGAGCCTTGTCAGCTCCAAATAAAGGTTGCATATGTCCCAGGCAGCATGCCAATGGCCAAATATGTGGCCACTGGCAATGTACCCTGATGCAAACATGAAATAATTTTTTTTTCGGCGATTGCCGATGTTTAAAAGTAGCGCAGCATCGCGCAAATGTGCTGCGCTATAAAAAAACAAAAAAATAAAAATAATAAACCCACAAATATGGGTTTATGCAAAGCATGAGTTTACAATGGAAGGGAATAGCAGGGTAAAACAACATGGCCACTGAGTAGGGGTTGCTAAGGGGGGATGCGGAGTGTAAGACATGTAACTAAACATTAGTAGGCAATCCTATGTAAATGAGTGGTAGGATACTGAATCGCACTGTTACATAGAAAATGAGCACATTCCATGCAGTGTAGGAATAAGATAAGGAGGAGTAACAGAGTAGGAGATAGGTGACATCACAGGGGGGAATGTATGAAAGGAATGCAGCTGATTGGAGCACAGTGGCATGTGAAAGTTGTCAGTACACATCATGGAAAGAGGAGTGTCAACAAGTAGGCATGCGAAAGCCAAGAAATGGAAGGTGTACACTATGGATAACACCAAAGTTTCTTGCTGGGTGTGCATGCGCATGTGTGCGCACTGGTAGGCACGAATAAGCTAGAGTGCGCATGTGTAAGCGTGAGTGCACGCGTTTAAGGCAGAATACGCATGTAGGAGCCTGTTTAAACACCTGTAAGCTTGTTTGCACTGGTGTGCTCGTGTTTTAACTCGAATAAGCAGATTCTAGTCTGTCTAAGCATGTGTGTGCACGTGTTAGCCACTGTGAGCGTGTTTTTGCTGGTATGCGCATTGCTCCCCCCTGAGGAAACAGAAGGGAAAAAGGAAGCATGGGAAATAGCAGGAAGCTAGCAGAAATTACTGGCAGAGCTAGCAGGTGAAAACAATCAGAAGCAGGCAATTACACAGGCAGAACAGTAGCCCAGCCCAGAACTTAAAACTCTGCAAACAACAGTGCAGAATGTTTCTCTCAAGAGACACTGCAACAGAGGAGTAAGCTATTAGAAGTGAAAACTGAAAAAGATTCACTCAGACCAAAAATGCTAGGGGCTGCCATAGAGGTTATAAGGAGACATATGCAACTTGCTGAGGGTGGTGACTATGCAAATGCTGCCAGACAACCCACAGTGAGGAGACGGAGAAGAGTGTACAGGCCCAGGGTCAACTACCAGGGGTTACTTGAGCTGGAGATAGTCAAGTGCTGTAGAGTGGACAGAGACCTCCTGCAGCAAATTGTTGAGCTGTGCAGGCCATGCCTCACACACAGAACCAACAGAGGGGGAACCCATCCCAGTGGAAACCAAGGTATGTGTTGGCCTAAGAATACTAGCAACAGGTACCTACCAGAGACCAACTGGTGATATGATGGAGATATCACAGGCATCAGCATCCAGGGTACTGCACCAGTTCCTGGATGCCATGTCAGCACGTCAGTGATCATGTACATTTCCCCAATTCCCGTAAGGTATTGGCCAGCAATATGCGTCTCTTCCAGCAAATAGCGGAATACCCTGAGGTAGTGGGTGCAATAGACTGCACGCATATACGCATCAAAGCACCAGCTGGTGAGCAGGGTAGGGCCTACATTAACCGCAAGGGCTTCCCCTCCATCAACTGCCAGGTCGTGTGTGATGCCCAGGGCATAATAATGAATGTGTGTGCTGGCTGCCCTGGAAGCTACCATGATTCCCATATCTGGCATTTGACGCAGCTGTACCAGACATTTGCAATGGGGACATCCCACATGGTCACTTAGTAGGGGATGCTGGCTATGCACTGGAGCCATGGCTGATGACACCCATCAGAAATGCACACACACCTGAACAAGAATGCCATAATGCGACACACGCACAAACACGAAATGTAATCGAGCGTGTGTTTGGGCTGCTCAAGTCACGGTTCCGGTGCCTGGACACATCTGGTGGAGCCTTGCAGTACTCACCAACTATATGTACCCAAATTGTCATGGTATGTGCTATGCTCCATAATATGATTCTGCGAAAACAGCTGCAGCAGGACCAGCATAGGGCTGGGCCAATCAGCCCCCACCATTGCCAAGCCAATCACAGGCAGAGCGTGACTCGGAGGAGGAACAACCTGAGCCTGCCCCAATAGGCAGAAGGAGGCGTGCCCAGTATGCCTTGGCCTTGGCAAAGCGGCAACACATAGCACATACACTGGCTCAGTAGGAACCCAGGAAATTATACCTCTCTCTGACTCACACATATAGTAAAAGGGTTGCCTAAGTTGACACAACCTGCTATCAAACATGTACAGGGAGTGTAGTATGTGCATCCAACATAGACAGCCCTGCAGCACCACCTGAGGCATGATTGCCATGTGTTAAGCAATGTAACACCATGTAGTATATGCAAACTTGATTACCCTGACTAACATCCTACCCTCACCAAGCATGATGCCACAATATGAAGACGAGATGATCAATTACAATAATTGGCTTAAGTATTGCTGTTAGTCAAAGGGGATCCAATGCATGCCAGCCTGGGATGACATGCTGAGCAAGAGATGATGCTCCACCTGCTAGGGATGGCGTGCACCTATCAGTCCTGGCCTGTAGGATACTGGCAAAGGCTGTTGTCACCCCCACTGTGCCTTGAATAGGTAAGGCTCAAAACACAAACCCACCTCCATAGGTATCACAAGGGATAAGAACCTAGATGTAATGCTACCCAATGCCAGATGTCTAAACTGCAAGATGCATGCAGTCTAAACTCCCCTCAGCAAGGAGAATGTTGATATCTGTCCTGTAACAGAAAACTGGGTTAAGGCTCACAAGAGCACCCTAACACTTCCAGGTTACACCTCATACCATGCTTTACAGCCCCAAAACATGGAACAGACTACAAAAGGAGGGCGACTAGCAATAATTGTCAAGGATAACCACACCCCCATGTTTGTACCACAACAAGAAGCAGCATGGATTATCCATGCTCAAGTAACAGTGGCTAAGACTGCCTGCCAGTTTGTAGCCTGCTACAGACTACCCTCCTAATGCCAGGAACTGCACTTGGCCTACGTTGGAACACATGGAAATATCAAGCTCTCCAAACAACATTATATTGGGTGACTGAAAATACTCAAACATAGACTGGGAGCATTATCCCAGCTCCAACACCCTAGGCCAAAGGTTCCTAGAATCCATAAACCAAAATGCTCAGGAACAATGCACCACTCCCACAAGAGGGGTAAGCATACTGGATGTGATAATCAGCAACATGGGTACTCTATGGCCAGATGAGAAGTGTATTCCTTACTGGTAAGATCAGACCATAGAGTAATCACACTGGATATTCACATCCTGACCAAAGTCCCTGGCCAGAAAACCACAGTGAAAAACATGTGTAAAGGAAATGTTGCACTCCTCCAAACTGATGTGGAATCCATTAAAGGCCCTGTGCCTGTGGAAAATATGGGCCACACCTCAGAACCCTTTATAAATGCATTCTATGAACACAGTCAGGAATGCATGGATTATGCAATCCCAAATAAAACCAAGGCCCAATACCATACACGCAGGCATCTGGCATGGTGGACCACAGCCATTACCAAACCATGCAAGAGAATGAGGAAGTCACCACATGATAGAGCAAACTCAAAAAGGGAAGTAATCTCTGATCAGTATTATATCAATAAAATATGGCCAGTCATAAAAATCCACTAAGGCCAGCTACAACAAGTTGAATTTGTGAATCTTGGGCAATGTTACACCTGCCACATGTACACAGACAACCCCCTCCTCCCCCCAAGAAATACAAATATATGTGAGAGATGCAAGCACGTCTCCAAACTGGAGGCTGAGCTCTCTCAACTCAGTACTGTCTAAACTAGTCAGGAGGAGAACGTAGCCACACACACCACTAACCCACTCACATAGACCTATCACAACTGCAAACCAAAGACATAAACACACAAAAACATTCCCGGAGGCTCTAATTAAAAACCACCAAATCAACAGAGGCCTCCAAAGCAGACACCCAAGCAACCACTACCCCCAAACATAGCACATGCAACACATAGTACACAAAGTCGGTGTGCCAAACAGTCACAGCCCGTAAGGACAAACAACATGCCTGATACACTTGTAATAGGTGACTCCATAGTCAGACACACTGATGTCCTGCTCACATGACTGAACAAGGAAAAGGGTGCAGTAAGCTGCCTGTAGGCTGCTACAATCCGCCACATAACACAATCATGCAGGTCACTCCAAAGCAAGTACAAATATGACTCAGTCATTGTCCATGCTGGTGTGAATGACCTGAGATGTACCTCCCTGGACTACATGTAAAGAGACATAGAGGAGCTCTCTGATTATGTAGGCCAGGCCGATATGAC
The DNA here is from genome assembly GCF_019279795.1 of Protopterus annectens. NCBI lineage: Eukaryota > Metazoa > Chordata > Ceratodontiformes > Protopteridae > Protopterus > Protopterus annectens. The sequence goes on along the minus strand of NC_056726.1, from coordinate 165,117,270 downwards.
TCTGACCCTGAGCAGCATCCTACCCCCACCGAGAATGATGCCACAGTACAAACACAGAATGATCAGCTTTAACAATTGGCTCAATTACTGGTGTCATTCCAAGGGGATACAATGTGTGTCTGCTTGGGATGTCATGCTTGACAAGTCATGCTGCTTTGCCAGGGATGGCTTGCACCTGTCACCCCTGGGCGTCTGGATATTGGCTAAGGCTATTGGCACCTCCATATTGCCTTTTGTAGGCAAGGCTGAAAAGACAAACCCACCTCCCTAGAAAACATAAGTGGAAAAGACATAAGGGTAATGCTGCTCAATGCCAGAAGTCTAAACCTCAGGATGCATGCTCTCGAGGCCCTCCCCAGTATGGAGAACATTGATGTCTGTGCAGTGATGGAAACCTGCATCAAGGCTCCTGAGAGCACCCCAGCACTACCAGGTTATACCTCATATCATGTTTTTCGGCCCCAAAACCTGGACCAAAGCACAAAAGGAGGAGGAGTATCCATATTTAGCAAAGATACCCACATGTCCAGGTTACTGACAATGCACGAAACATCAGAGACCATCCATGTGCAACTAACTGTAGGCAAAACCACTGTACAGTTTGTAGCATGCTACAGACCACCCTCTCAGACCCAGGAACACCACTCAGCCTTCCTGAAGACACTGGAGAGTATGAATGTCTCCCCCAATACCAAACAAGGTACTCACAAATCACCACATAGGTGGTAATCCATTACGTATGGAAGAAGTAATCAGGGACCTAGGGACACAAGTGGACAGTAACCCCACATGTGACACTCACATTGCCAACGTGGCTAGAAAGACCACCTATATTGGCCACCTTATCATGAAAGGATTCACATCTACATCAAGAGAGGTCATTGTGCCCCTATACTCTTCTCTTATCAGGCCCATAATTGAGTACAATGCCTCACTTGGGATGTACCGTACCCGACACCTGCAGCAGTTAGAAAGACCTCAAAAGTACCTCACCAAGAGGATAAAGGGTGTCAAACATTTGTCATATGCTGCCTGGCTGACAACACCCCAGCTGTATGCAGTCACATACTGCATACTCAGAGGTGATATATGCCCAATGTACAAGGTCATGTCCAATACAGAATTGAGGGACATGCTCCACCTTGGAAAATCCAAATCCATCAGAGCCGTGAGAGCGACAGATGTCAACCTCAACACATAAATAAATAGGATGTGCTGGAGGGATAGATTCATAACCCAGAGGCTCTCTACACTCTGGAACAGAATCCCACTCCATGTTAGGCAGAGCCCCTCACTGACTCTCTTCAACAGGAATCTTGCCAAGTGGATGGGAGATTGTAGATTTACACTGGGGGTCTTCACTGTGTCACATCTAGACTGAGGCACAGTAAAGTAAACCCTAAATGGGCATAATATTCACATAGCAAGGGGTGGTGAATGCCACACACACTCTGGCTAGGCTGATAAATGCCCTAGGGCAGATAGCCCAGTATGAACCTATGAACCTATTAAGATACAAATTGTACAGGACACTAAGGATAATCACAAGGCTTTCTTAATTGATGGTAGGAACCTTGTTGGGAATTCACAGATATGCTCTGAATTACCAAATATTACAAACAATACACCAAACCCACACACATTGCCAACATCCAACCTGACAGGTTCAGTGCAAACTCCCCCCCCTCAAAATGACAGATATCTATCCCAGCAGAGTGCTGGCTCCCTGACATTGCAGATGCTGAGGTAAGAGGCAGCATCTTCAAAACAAAACACACAGCATCAATGGTACGAGATGGTGTCCTGGGCTGTGTCCAACATGAACTCCAAGAAGAATGGAACGCCAAATAACACTTCTGCTCAATTTCAGCCTTACCACAGGATATGTACCCAAAGAGCAGTGTACAGCAACAGTGGTCCCTCTCCACAAAGGTGCTGACTCAATGGATACTGCAAACTATCACCCCAGAATCCTGACAAGCTTGGTCTGCAAAGCTATGGAAAGGATCATCATGGACCTCAGAAATAAAGATATTGGGGACCTACAGACACTGGACCCTACCCACCGTGGCTTTCTTAAGGGCAGATCCTGCCCCTTAAACATGTTTGACTCATTTGAAACAGTCATCAAGGCCATTGATGAGGGGAATGTGGTCCACACAGTCTATCTGGACCTTGCAAAAGCCTTCCATACAATACCCCACATGTTCATTATAGATAAGCTCACCAGCTTAAATGTAAACCCCTGTGTCAGTAGATGGGTGGCAAACCAGCTCAAGGACAGAACTGACATGGTCAGAAATGCTGCAGCCATGTCAGACCACAAACCAGCTACAACTGGCATCTCACAAGGCTCGGTCCTCGGACCTCCCTTGTTTGGTATATATTTCACATAGGTACAGGCCAACATGGAAGGACTGTGTCTGAACAAGTTTGCAGAGGACTACAAACTGGGCACTATATCTGACCCTCCAGCTAATACAAGCATCCTACAAAAGGGCCACATAGAGACAGACAACTGGTGCCAGAGCCATGTCATCAAGCTAATTGCAGAAAAGTGTATAGTCATCCCCTGTGGATAAACAGTAAGTGCCCACCAATTACCACATAGGTGTTACCCTGTGGCTGTAGTGGTTACAGAAACATATCATATACCCACCTAATCATGAAGGTAGTCAGATCTAGATCAGGGGAGGTCATCGTGCCTCTTCAGTCATCCTTCATCAGCCTCCCAATTGAGTACAATGGCCCCTGTGGGATGTACCTCAGCAGACACCTCCAGCAACTGGAAAGACCCCAAAAGTACCTCACCAGGAGGATCAAAGAGCTCAAACAGATGCCATGTGTTGCCTGATTAAACAAACTGCAGCTCCACACAGTGTCATACTGCCTGCCCAGAGGCAATCTGTGCCTGATGTATAAAGCCATGTCCAAGCTGGAATCAATGAACATGCTGCACCTTGTACAATCTGAATGCCAGTGAGCTATGCACATGAGAGACCTGAACCCCAGCACTGACATACATAGGACATGCTGTAGTGATTGATCCATAACCCAGAAGTTCCCTCCACTCTTGAGTAAAGTCCCAGTACAGGTTAGCCAGAGAGTCCCTCATTGATTCTCCTCAACAGGAATCTTGATGAGTGGATGGGAGATGGTAGGTTTACACTGGGTATCACTGTTATGTCATGGGTAGACAGAGGCACAGTATACTAACCTTGAAATATGTCATGTCAAAATCCAGTTACAATATGTGTTGAAGGACAAACACACTCTCTGACTAGCAGTAGAAATGGCCTAGGACACATCGCTAGTGTTTGTCAATGTCCACCCAAGTTGTGGAATACACTACCAATGTTGGACAAGCCTGGTTTAAGTAGTCCTTATCCGAACAAAATGCAGCATGGTCATATGTGCACAACTGGCCCTTAACCAGTCTGGCGTGCTCACTATGAATATTTAAAGCAGTGATAGGACTGAAACCCAGGATACTGTCCACCACAGTGAAAGTACTGAACCAGTACACTATACGATATTACAGTGTTTGGTCAGTATGAAAGGATGTTGACAACTGTATGCAAACAATCCCATGGAAACCCTGCAGGCAGAGTATAATCCCTGTCGGGTTCAGACACAAAGCAGTTGGGCAGTATGTACACAACATGACTCCCAACACACAACTATAAATGTGAAATATTGTTGAAGTTCACACACAACCGCAAATGTGGTGGACTGCAGATTTCAACATATGGAAAGCACACACTGGGCATGCTCGCACACTTTGATAAATGAGACATATGTCAGGCAACAAGCCATGGAATGCCTGAACTGGGCATGCTCACATACTTAGGCCATGTCTCAGTTTAGCAGTTGGCCACACATATTTGGTATTTGTATGTGTTAATCCAGGAACCATCCACAATACAGCAATCTGCCCAGTGCACACAGTTAAATGACTACAGAGACATAAGTTAAATAATAGTGGATCTCTCTCATATTCAAACATCTTCCACAGATACACAAGTTGTACATAGAAAGAGGGAAAGCTATGGCAATAAAGACCTGCAAACAGTTTATCAGCAACAAATATTGTGCATCTGAAAATTAAACATATAGGTGTAGAGGTCAGTACTTGGCTGTTTGCCCTAGGGAATACAAGCTTAGCCAGAGTGTGCTTGGCATCTGCCTCCCCAGTACAGTAGGCTACTGTGCCTCTGTAAAGTAGGTCACAGAAGGCACCATTTAAGGCTAGTGTGCTGTGCCTCCGTCAAGCAGGGACACAGTGGAGATCCCAGGGGTTGAATTTGCAATGTCACATCCATGTTTGAATCCTGCAAATGCTCAGTGTATGTGTGTGTGTGTGTGTGTGTGTGTGTGTGTGTGTGTGTGTGTGTGTGTGTGTGTGTGTGTGTGTGTGTTTGGGTGAGGGGGGTTAGTGTGTGTGCAATTCTGTGTGAAAGAAATGTCCCTTTTGGCAACTAGAAGAACACACTGCATGATGCACTTTCCTTTTTCTAAACACTGATGATGTCAGCACCCAATAAGTACAGCAGGAGAAGGGAAAGCTCCCAGTAATGCGAATAGCACACTCTGCTAATGCATCTTTCTCAAGTGTCATAACATAGGTAGGGGTTTGATTCCTGCAAATGCTCAGTGTGTGTTTGGGTGAGGTGGGTTAGTGTGTGTGCAATTCTGTGTGAAAGAAATGTCCCTTTTGCCAACTAGAAGAACGCACTGCATGATGCACATTCCTCTTTCTAAACACTGATGATGTCAGCACCCTATAAGTACAGCAGGAGAAGGGAAAGCTCTCAGTAATGTGAATAGTGCGCTCTGCTAATGTGTCTCTCTCAAGTGTCATAACATAGTTAGGTAGGGGTTTGAATCCTGCGAATGGTCAGTGTGTGTGTTTGGGTGAGGGGGGTTAGTGTGTGTACAATTCTGTGAGAAAGAAATGCCCATTTTGCCAACTAGAAGAACACACTTTATGATGCACATTCCTCTTTCTAAACACTAATGATGTCAGCACCCTATAAGTACAGCATGAGAAGAGAAAGCTCCTAGTAATGCGAATAGCATGCTCTGCTAATGTGTGTTTTTCTCAAGTGTTATAACATAGTTAGGTAGGGGTTTGAATTTTACAAATGCCATGTGTGTTTTTGTCACACAGTTTGTCCATGTGTGTGGGGTGTTGCTCTTAATATTGTATGACATAGATCATATCAGTAATGTCAATGCACACATGAGGTATGTGTGTGCCACATAGACATATGTACCTGTGACCTTAAATAGTTCCCATGTGTGAAACCTGCCTCATGTGAATACATGTAATTTGCATTACACAACTTTATGACTGTGGTTTTCTGTGCAGGGGCTGCATTTGGTATGTGAATATATAGTGAAAGTAGTCTGTGGTGTCATCTTACTAGCGAGGGATACACTTCTGGTCTGGAGCATATAGTCCACATGGTGATGAACAGGTGCAGCATGTTTTCCCCTCTTGTGGGAGTGGTAATAAGTTGTTCCATAGCAATTGAGTGTATGGATTCTAGGAACTTTACACCTAGGATGTTGGAGCTACAGTTATACTCCCAGTCTATGTGTGGGTAAAGGAAGCTGCTCAATATATTGTTGTTTGGAGACACCTGCAGATATTCATGTATTCTTAAGTAGGCCAAGTGGGTTACCTGGGTTTGGGAGTGTGGTGTGTGCCAGGCTATGAACTGGAAGGCAGTCTTACCCACTGTTAGTTGCACATGGATAGTCTCTGATGCTTCGTGCTGTGCCACCAACCTGGAGGTGTGTGTATTTTTGATGAATATTGATACTCCCCCTCCTGTTCTGTTTCGATGCAAGTTTTGTGGCCGACAAGCATGGTATGAGGTATAACCTGCCAGTGCTGGGGTGCTTTTGGGGACCTTGAACCGGGATTCTGTTACTGCACAGATATTGATGTTCTTCATGCTAAGGACAGTTTCCAGTGCATGCATCTTGAGGTTTACACTGCTGGCGTTGAGTAGCATTACTATTAGTTTCCTATCCCTTGTGATACCTATGGAGGTGGTCTTGTCTTTTGAGCCTTGCCTAAAAAAGGCACCATGGGTGTATCAAGAGCCTTTGCCAATATCTGAAAGCTCATGGGTGACAGGTGCAAGCCATCCCTAGCAAAGCAGTGTGGCTTGTCGAGCATGTCATCCCAGGCTGACAGGCATTGGATCACCTTTGAATGACACTGAAACATAAGCCAATTGTATAAATTGATCATCTTGTCTACATATTGTTGCATCACTCTTGGTGAGGGTAAGATGCTACTCAAGGTCAGGGTCATACCAGTCTGAACCACATGCTCAGAGAGCTCCTCTATGTCTTTTATCATGTAGTCCAGGGAGGTACGTCTCAGGTCATTCACACTGGCATGGACACTGTCTGAGTCCTATTTGTACATGCCTTGGAGTGACCTGTGTGCTTGTGTTATGTGGCAGATCATATCGCCCGACAGGCATCTCACCATGACCTTCTCCTTGTTCAGCCTGGTGAGCGGGACATCAGTGTACCTGAAAATAGAGGCACCCATCACAAGTGTAGCAGGCGTGCTGTTTAGCCTTACATGCTGTGACTGTTCGGCACACTGGCTTTGTGAGCTATGTGTTGCACGCGTTCTGTTCTGGGGTAGCGGTTGCTTGTGTGTCTGCTTTGGAGGTGTCTGCTGCTTAGGCAGACCTTTATTTAGAGACTCTGAGTATGTTTTTGTGTGTTTATTTGTTTGGATTGCTGTTGTGGTAGTTCTATGTGAGACTGGAATTGTAGTGACTGTGGTTTCCTTCTCCTCCTGACAGGTTTTGCCAGTACTGAGTTGAGAGAGCTTAGCCTGCAGTTTGGATATATGGTTGCATCTCTCACATGTGTTGGAATTTGTTGGGAGGAGGAGAGGGTTGTCTGTGTAAATGAGGCAGTTGTAACATTGCCTCTAGATTCCCAGATTCACCAGCTGGACCGTGGAGGAGATTGACAACTGACCTTTGAACATGTTAGGATAGTATTGTGAATTCCTTTATAATTAACAACAAAAAGGGCCAATGGGGAACAAGGTACGCAAGGTGAGTTTGTGAGGTTGTAGTGCTTTTAATTTGTTAGTGCTGGCATATATAAATGCTTTAGTGAGCAAGTGCCAGGTATCTCAAATGCAATGTGTTACAGGTAACTTAATTGCATAAATGACAAACACTAACTGTCTGTCAAGTGAAACAAGGACATACGTACAGTAAGCAATGCACATGTCACTAGGAATCCACAGAGCCGCTGTAAAGCTGCATTTCAGGTGGAATTAGTGTTTCAGGGAAATAACAAGCAAACAAGCATACAAACAAAGCTACAATCAGCAGACATGGATCTAGTCTATGCTACAGGAAACAAGGTGTACCAATTTCAGTAAGAAACAGTTCAGATATGCAGGCACTATAAGCCTTTAGCCAGAAATTCCCAGCTCAGACGGGCAGCGTCCAACCTCTCCTCCCACAAGAGTGCAGACCATGAACCTTCGTAATGTCAAATAACTGGCCTGAAGCCCAAGTGCTTAAACCAGAACTAATACACATTTATAATGAGAGACACTGAGCCCTCAATCAGCAGTTCCCAACTTAGTAGGCTGTATGCTACCTGTCCTGCCACCACAGTATCCCTGACATTTAATGAGACTCACCTCCTGTCATAGTTAGTTGTGTGTTTTGGGGCTGCCAAACATGGTATGAGGTGTAATCTGGTAGTGCTAGGGTGCTCTTGGGAGTCTTGAACCTTTGTCTATGACTGCACAGATATCAACATTTTCCATGCAGAGTAGAGGTTGTACAGCATGCATCTTGCGGTTTACATGTCCACCATTGAGTATCATAACTTCCATTTTCTTATCCCCTGTGCTACCTATATGTGGCCTTCTATTTACAGCCTTACCACCAGAATGCAAATATGTGCAGACATTACACTATGGTAATTAATAGGGGTGTACCAAACAATACAATGACAATCATACTGTTAATGCATCAGGCATGCTGGCATATACCCACAATGATATCATTACACTGTACAGTTGACAACATGATAATATTACTACACATCTATGTAGTCACCCTGTGCATCAGCACCATGTTAACCGGACCTGCATCGATGTTACAGATTGCAGGAAGTAGCACAGTTTCATCATATGCACAGGGTGTGTACTTGGTATGCCTGAGTCTGCCACTGATACAACCAATCGACATGTATGTGTGTGTGTGGTAGTGAGGGACAACCGTAGAAGATGGGGCAATGTTGATGCAGTGTGTGCGTGTATGTGTTAGCCCTAGGTGTTAGCATTATGCATGTGTGTATGCATGCACACAGTTCCACCTTCTGGTCGCCATATACGGGTGTTTGTGGACAGCCACAGACTGTACCTGCCACGTCGTACAGATCACTGTCTCTGGCCACGGACACGGTACCTGTGCCTGGCAGGGGTGCTACGGACAGTATCAGGTACTAAGCCAGACTGGGTACTGTCATCAGAAGCAGGTGGTTGTTGACTGGAGACATGTCCCTGCTGGGGACTGTCCAGAGCCACGTGCATGTGGTCTCCTAGGGCAGTATGATGACAGCACAGACCCAGCATTGCTGGGGCTGGTACTGGCACTAGGGGAACGGCCGCAGGTTTGTTGTCATCCGCAATGACTGCCAGCTGCTGCTGTTGCTGGCATTCATCTACATCGATGCCTCAGCTGTCCTGCATTGCCCTGGCTCATGGACATGTAGTTGTGGAACAGATCTAATGTGTCCCCCCAATGTCTGTCAATGACCTCTGTGAAATTACGGATGGCAGCCGCAACGTCACGAATAGTGTCATTCACAGCAGTGCGATGTGCTCTCAGCTCACTCAGACCCTGTCTGGTGTACTGTTTCATACGTGACTGTGCCTGCACTACAGCCCGGAACATAGCTGAGGTTGAAAGACCTCTGTGAGCATGTCTGACAGGGGCAGTACGACCACGGATGCTCCCACGAGAACCAGTGGACATCTGCCTGTGTGGTACTATGTCAGTACTCTGGCCATGGCTGCTGTGAGGGGAATGCATGTGCCATGGATACCACATTACCCTGGTCAATGCCCACTGTATGCTGTCCATCACCTAGGGATATTGGTGACAATGGATGTATTGGCAGGATGACTGTGCGCATTGATGAGATTGACAGCTGTGTACTGTCGATTGGCTGACCAACAACGGACCCAGGCACACCTCCCTGTGCCATTACACAGGTATCATCATTATCACTATCCCCAGCAGCAGATTTAGGTTCCCTGCTACACACCACCAGAGCAGCACCAGAACCTGTGAGAAGAAGACAGGAAACGCAGTTTACAATGTGTACACAATGTTACCACACATGTACACATGTACACATGCACACATGCGCACATACGCACATGCACACATGCGCACATGCACACATGCACACTCCTCAGTACATGAGATACAAACACACAGACACAGACACACCTGCAATCACACACATAGCAATACCATTTTAGGGTATTATTACTATTACTATCATTAGTATTAAAGGATTGTTATTACACACTCACCAGCATGGATTGGCTGCCTTGCTGTTACACCAGAGGGACCTGCACAAATAAGACATTCATTGTCAGTGGGCACAACTGTGCCATTGATACTGTGAGTATGATACAGTTCAGTAGTACAACAGTTGGTTTTCACAGGTCTACTGCCGATATTGAGAATATCACTCTTGCACAATAATTACCAGGATAATAGCTACAAACACAGTACACACCTCACACATGCATAAACTGCCAGTGTAGAGAACAGTCAACTATAGATATGGCATGTTATCTGCACTCTCCAAGTCCTCCTGCTAGGTGGCTCTAGCCTCCATCATTACATATGTGTGTGGATGTTGTTGTTGGGCTGGAGCCACAACACTTAGGAGGAGCCCCTCCAGTCTGGTGAGGGGGGGTGTATAGCCGCCCCACCACCTGTGGCAAGCTGTTGCCTGTAGATATCAGATGCACGCTCATGGACATTTCTAATTAAATCACTGCAGTGATGGCGTACCTGCTCATATGTCCGGTTGTGCATGTCTATGTCATTTACCCGACGGACAAGGTCTTTCCACAGTGCAGCCCTCTCCTGCTGGTTTTGGCTGGTGTGGGAAAAGAGTGTGGCAAAATCCCGCACCAGGCTCTGGTGTATCTCCTCTTCCTCTGCAGCAGAGTACGTGGGATTGCGTTGGTGCAGCATTGCCCTGGAAGTTAAAGAAAAATATGTGAGTAAGTGATATGGCACACATAAAACTCTACTGTAGTGATATCACTGAATTGCCATATATAGCATATGTCTGTCTATTGGGGGATACACATGTAAATGACCACATATCAGTGCTCAGCCGACAACTCTGTGACAGTGCCTGGCACACTCCATACAACAAACAAGTATACTCCAGCAGTCGGCACACTGTTTGAGGTCCAGTGCACAGCCTCACACTGGGGATTTGTATCAAGGTAATGTATGGGGAACATTGTCAACCCATGCAATGCATGCAATGCACAGTACAAATTTCACTGGTAATGCACTATAGTCTTTGTTGCCATAACCATACCTGCACCACAGTCACATGCAGGGAACCACAGCACAACATATGGCAATGTAGTATGTTTGTATCCCAATACCTGACACATCTTCCTCTGGCCTCACACCAAGGACACACACTACCATGACAGACACAAAGTCATGCTGAGCAATCACACCATTATAGACCTTGCACACAGTCAGTGGCACACTCATTCCACCTCACATAGTTGGTATTGCAATAAGTACATGTGTGTGTGCATTTTGTCATAGGCAGGTAGTATGCTATTGGGCCTGAGCCTACAGCAGCATACTGTTATGATATCCTGCCCATTGGGACATATGTAATGTGGTTGTACTTGCTTCTGTCAAACAGTTACACAGGGTGACTCATATGGCATACTACCTATCTGCATAACATTCAACAGGGGTATGTCTGACATCTACTAGTGGGGAGCCTTGCTTCTTAATGCTGGGTGGTTTACTCCAGGGTATGGCTTATTTGTGGGTAGGAACCTGTACCTCCACCATGTGCTCTTTACTGTGGTGCCAAGGATGACAGACATAGGTCATTTATGCTGGGGATATTGTGAGGTGTTACCATGGTTGTTGGACAACTGTTATGGGTGTGACTTAACTATGTATATCCAGCAGTGGTAACCACTGTGTCGGTAGTTTGAGAGGCACTCTATCTGTGCTTTTGTCAGTCACTCGGCATAGGGTAATGTGTTTGAGGGCATTATCACTGTTTGTTAGGTATGACTGTGTCCTTCTCCCTTTCTGTAGTTGTCATGGGAGGTACATACCATGTAGGACATTGTGAGGTGTAGAGGGGTACAGCCACCTACATTTCACTAGCTGACACACCATTTCTGCTGACATGTACCATGTACAGGTATTACAAGACTCGTGTGCCACTGTGAGTATCAAAGGGGAGGCTACTGTACACTTGTTTCCCATGTTCCCTCCTGATACATTGGTAGTAGGCAGGCAACCACATATGTGGTGGTTAGTGGTGTAAGTGTTTTGGAATGGGGTATGGTACTCCTGTATCCACACTGGTGTTCAGTACATGCTTTTGTCACCAGGCACCTGTTGCAATACATCTGCACACATGTGCCTCTCTCAGTATATATATATATATATATATATATATATATATATATATATATATATATATATGTATTTAGAGAGAGAGAGAGAGGGGGAGAGAGATAGGGAGAGAGATATTCATATACATACATATCTGTAGACATTCATATCTGTCTGTATATGTGTATGTATCTATATATATCTTTATATGTATGTGTCTATTACATAATATATGTATATACATATTCTATCCATCTATCTATATATGTTCATAGGTTCATAGGTAGGTACTAGGCTATCGGCCCTAGGGCCCATACAAGCCTAGTCAATAAATGTACCCTGGATTTCGCCACCCAAGAAAGGTATTTTCTTATGCCCCTGTTGAGCAGAGCCACAGAAGTGATCCCCGGGGTGAATTTCCCATTTCCCATCCAATCATCAAGATCTTTCTTGAAGAGTGCTAATGAGGAGCTCTGTTTGACATAGATAGGTAGTCTGTTCCAGAGTATGGGAAGTGTCTGGGACAGGACTCTATCCCTTCAGCATGTTCTGTTTATTGTGGTGACAAGGTTAAGGTCCCTAGAGCGTGTAGCTCAGAGGGATTGGGATTTCTTTAAGTGGAGCATGTCCAACAGCTCTAGGTTTGACATAGCTGTGTATGTTAGGCAGAGTTCACCTCTGAGTAGGCAATATGCCATGGAGTCAAGCTGTAGTTTTTTGAGACGGTCTGCACAGGGCATCTGTTTGAGGCCAGTAATCCTCTTTGTGAGGTATTTCTGTGGTCTTTCCAGTTGTTGTTATTGTCTTGTGAGGTACATACCAAAAGGGGCATTGTACTCTATAATGGGTCTAATAAGTGATGAGTAGAGGGGAACAATGACCTCTTTTTTCTGGATGGGAATCCTTTTGTGATGAGATGAGCCATGTAGAAGGATTTCCCGACAACTGTGTTGATGTGATTATCAAAGGAGAGACTACTGTCCACCTGTGTCCCAAGGTCTATTATCACATTTTTGGCATTAAGTAGACTACCAGCTATGTGGTAGTTCATGGGTACAGTGTTTTTACCAAAGAGGATGACAGTACACATTTTGGCATTGAGCTTCAGGCCATGGCTTTGACACCAGGTATCTGTCTCAGTGAGGCCCTTTTGTAGTTTGCCCACATTGTTAGGAGTTGCGATTATGGCTCCTAGTTTGCAGTCATCTGCAAACTTTGTTAGCCAAAGACCTTCTGTGTTGGCCTGCACTTCAGAGAAGTAGATACCAAACAGGAGAGGACCCAGGACTTAACCCTGTGGTACTCCACTTGTCACTGGTCTGATGTCGGATTTGGAATCCGCTACTTTCACAGTGTGGGTTCTGTCCATGAGCCAGTTGGCAATCCATCTTATGACATAGGGATTTATACCTAGTTTAGTGTGCTTATCTATAATTCCAGAGTGGGGGATGGTGTTGAAAGCCTTGGCGAGATCTACATAAGCTGTGTGAACCATTTTACCATCATCTATGGCTTTGGTGACGGCTTCAAAGAAGTCAATCAGGTTTAGGAGACATGATCTGCCTTTTACAAATCCAAACTGAGTAGGGTCCAGAGTTTGGAGGTTACCAATGTCTTTGTTTATGAGTTCCATGATGATACATTCCATGGCCTTGCAGACCAGGCTCGTCAGGCTAATGGGGTGGTAGTTATCGTGGTCCGTCATGGCTCCCCCTTTGTGGAGTGGGATGTGTTGTGGTGTGCCATTCAGTGGGTACAAAAACTGAGGTGAGGCTATGATTGAACATGGTACTGCGGTAGGGTGCCAGTTCATTCAGTAGTTCATGTACAACGCAGCCTGGGATATTGTCAGGTCAAATGGATGCTGTGTTCTTGGCTTTGGAGAGTGTGTTTTTTACCTGTGCAGCCGTGATTATGGGAACTTTGCATTCTTCCAGTATAGAGATGAGCCCTCTAGGGGGTGAGAGGGGGGTAAAGTTAGCACTGAACCTATCTGCCAGGATGTTGGCAATATCAGTTGGTTCTGTATATTTACTGCCATTATGCTGTAACTCAGAGCAGATCTGAGTGTTCCCATTTAGATTCTTGACATAGCTATAGAATGCTTTGTGGTTGTCTTTAGAGTCAGTGACAATTTTGTTTTCGTAACTAGCTTTGGGGGATTTTATGAGGGATCTCAGCTTCTTACTGAGGTTGACCAGGGAGTTCCTCCAGTCATGGTAATTTACTTATTTTTGCAACAGTTTCTTTCTTCTGTTGTAGAGTTTGTTTATGGCAGATGACCACCAGACTGGCTTCCTTTGTCTGGAGGATAGCATCTTGGTTCTATTAGGGATAGCATGATCCATGCACTCGTGTAAGTGCTTATACAGTGCATTTGTGTAGGATTCGGCAGTCATACCTCTATTGTCCATCTGCATGGGTGTCATTAAGTTTGCCACTTCTGTCTTAAGAAATTTGAAGTTGGCTTTTGAGAAGTTTGTTATGATGGTTTCCCTAATTGGGGCTGGGGGTGGGATGTGGATGTCTAGGCTGATTACCTTGTGGTCGGATATGACCAATGAGGAATTGACCTCTGGTGTGGAACACCGGTTTCCCATGTTGGTGATGACCAAGTCTGGGATATTGCTGCCCCTGGTGGGGGTGTGAATAAGTTGATCCAAGGTGTTGGTATTTATGAATTCTAGAAAACGTTGAGAAAAAGAGTTGGTACAGGAGTAGTTTTTCCAGTTAATGGTGGGGTAGGTGAAATCGGCCATTATTAGGGTATTGGGTTGTACCCAATACTTTCCAGTGTATCATGAAATGAGGGGTGTGAATCCTGGGGCATGGTGGGGGGTCTATAGCAAGCTACAATTTGGATTGTGGTCTTGCCCAGAGTTAGTTGCACTTGGATAATCTCAGATGCATTATGCTGTGCAACTAGCCTGGAGGTGTGGATATCCTTAATGAATATGGACATGCCTCCACCTTTAATGCTTCTTTCTCGGTTAGGTGGCCAAAAGGTGTGGTATGAATTGAAGCCTGGTAATGCAGGGGTGCTCTCTGTAGCTTTGAACCAGGTCTCTGTCACTGCACAGATGTCACAGATGTCACCGTTTACGGTGGTGAATTTGTCATTTGAACCTTGCCTGATAAAGGCACTATAGGGGTGGCAAGAGTCTTAGCCAGTATCCAGAATCCTGAGGGCGACAGGTGCAGGCCATCTCTGGCAAAGCATCACGGACTGTCGATCATGTCGTCCCAGGCAGACAGATGCTGGATCCCCTTAGAATGACACCAGAAGCTTAGGCAATTGTTGAGGTCAATCATTTTGTTCTTGTACTGTGGTATCATTCTGGGTATATCTATTTCTACATCCCTCTCTATCTATGTATACATATATGCATATTATATATAGATACATATATAAATATACATACATATACATATAATATATATATATATATATATATATATATATATATATATATATATATATATATATATATATATATATATACCTTTTTATTTACACATACGAATACACACACTAACATATTGCTAAATATTCATTACTGTACAACCTACATTGTACGTTGCACTACAACCTACATTGACATGTGCACATAGCATCCTTCATATACATATGTATGTCCAGCCTTCACTAACAGTTGCAGTATGTACCCTGCCCTTTGCACATCTTCATATAAATATATATATATATATATATATATATATATATATATACATACAAACTGCTAACACATATGGAGGGTTCACAGTATGTAGACTATTACATTATTAGTTGACATTACATTTGTTGGACACTGCTATTTTTGATGGTTTGCTGCTGGTTAGCCTGCTGTTCTGTATTGTTTTATTTTCGGCTGTCTGTGTCTCTTATTCGGTTTATTTATTTTTTCTCTCTCTCTCTCTCTCTCTCTCTCTCTCTCTCTCACTCTCTCACTCTCTCACTCTCTCACTCTCTCACTCTCTCTCTCTCTCTCTCTCTGTCTCTCTGTCTCTCTGTCTCTCTGTCTCTCCCTCTGGCTGTTGCAATGAACGTATTGCATGTGTGGACTCGGAGTACAGGCTGCTTTTGTAGGTATATGCAGATGTGCATGTGATGGCCTCTGCACCAATTGTTAGCCAGCATTTGCTAATTGCATGCAGCCTGCTGTGTGGTAATTGCAGTTCTCACTGTGATTTCAGGGCAGTGCTATAAAATGTTAGGTGAGGTAGGCGTAGCCCTTTCAGATTTTCAAGGTGGGGACCATGCTGGTATGCTGTGGACACTGTTGTGTGAGCGTAAAAGTTGGTATGTCTCTCATATTTCAGGCTGTGTTGTAGGCACTGACATGCATGTTGTACTGACACCTGACTATTGCTTCCTCCAGTTTATTCTTCTCAGTGTGTATGTTAACTGACACCTAATAATACTAATACTGTTTAAATGGGAGTATGTGCTTTCCTGTGGGACTTGTGGAGTAACCGGTTTACAGCAGTGGCTCTTGCAAGTTGTTGCTATGGCTTCACTATTTAGCCTTTACATTCACTCCTTGAAGGCCTGCTAGGTGTCTTTACTGGAATGTGTTGCTATGGCTTTCCTATTTTCCATTCACATTCACTCCTTGTAATGCTTGCTATATTTCTTTCAGCAGCAATTCCTTATATGTTTGTTGTGGTTTGGTGGTACTGCATGCAGTCTGGTCTGGCCAAGGTGTGGGGCTTGACATCTACAAGGGTATTTCATTTTGCTGCTGAGCAGTAGTGGCGCCTTGTACTTTGTACTAACAGTTATGGATAGCAGGCACATGCAGTGCTTGTAAACTGCTATACTGTCCTTCTGTTATTAGTTGGATACCTCCTTTGATATTTGTGGGTTGTACACCTACATGTGGGTGTGCTTGTGGAAGCTATTGTACAGCTATTCACAAAGTGTGTGACAGCAGATAGAATGATATGCCTGTGAGTTTGTGACACTTGCAGGCCTCAGATACTCTCAGGTGTATCTTTTATCAGCCTCAGGGAATGGTTCATATCAGTGGGATACACCCGTGATATATTTCAGATATTCTGCAGTTGTGACTATGGGGTATTTTGAGCATGTGTATTAACACACCATTTCTGACATGCACGTAGTGCATACTTTCAGTAGTTGACAGTTACCATTACGTGAGATAAAACACCTTTCTGCCTACTGTTAGTACATTTAACAGGGAGTCAGTGGGGCACAGTTAACATTTGTTTTCAATTCAGGGACATCCCTGTAAATCAGTCACAGTTGTGAGGTCTAGCCTCTTACCTGTTCAAATATGGCAGTGTTTATCCTGCTCTGATAGTGTGTGTGGTTTGCAAGATGCTACTGTCACATTATTACCTACTAGCTACCGACTAGCATGGCTGTTTCTCTTATCACACTAATGTTATACAAATCCACAAGAATTGCCAGTAAAGATACAAGAAAAGCTTTGTGTAATAGCCTTTTTATATTCCCTTTACATTCAGTCCTACTATTTCATGATATATTGCTTTCAGCACAAAGTTCTTGTATATCAGTCATGCCTTAGTGGTAAGCCATGCAGACTAGTGTTTCCAAGGTCCTGGGTTCGAGACTGACAGAGGAACTTTATTTAGCTGCTGAGCAGACTACAAGCCTTGTCATTCAGAGTGACTAAGGCAGTTGTAAGCGGGTTAGCGCTGGTTTCCACGGAGCTCACGCATGCGCAGTGCCACTTAGATTCGTGCACACATGCTTAGCTAAGCGCACACAAGCGTACACCCGCTTACTACTGCTTAAAAGTGCTTACTCTCGCACACACCCACGCTAATTTCTTTGAAAGAAAAGAAAATGGGGAGATAAGACAGTGGTGAAAAAGGGGGCACAAAGAGGGTAGGACAGTAGGAAAACAAGCTTGGGATTTGCAGGAAGGATGTAGGAAAGGCCTTTAGCTGCCCATTTCTTTATCAGCAACAGCTGTGCATATGTCTGTAATTTGGTGTGAAATTTGAAACCTTCCACCCCTGAGAGAGGGGTGAGGACAACAAAATTTGTTGTACAGCCAATTGTAATTACCACTTCACATGTCCGGCAGACATGTCTGCAAAATGGGCAGCTATGTATGGGGTGTAATTTTTTTGCGGGAACAGAGTGCCCTTTTTTTTTTTTTTTTTTTTCAGGTGAGAGTGGAATGTGAGGGACAGGAAGTAGGTATATTTGGGGAGGTAGGTAGGGGAGGTTAACAGACAAGACAAACAAGACGCATACAGGGCAGAGTATGACACGTGGGGGGTGAAACACAATTGATGGGGACAGATGTTGGGATATCGCAAGCCCATGAGCCCACAGATGGCAACAGTGGAACTGAGATCCCCACCCATGGGCAGTTGCCACTGTGCTTTCACAGCCCAGGACGGGGCTGTGCTTGGGGCTGTGTAGGATGGGCAGCAGGGACACCTGTGAGTTGCGCCACCCAAGCCTCAAGCTGGCATAGGGGTTCAAGCACAGAATGCCTGATCTCGCTATGCACCACAGACCGGACACTTTGGAGGGTGACTGGACGGTCTCCTCTGGCCACGCTTGCAGAGGGGGGACGAGCCCCATCCCATGCAGCGCTTTCACCCAAAGGTGGCACAGGGCCACCGGAGGAGGTTCCAACCTGGGCACTAGTACCAGGTGCACTCGCCAGCTGAGGTGTGAGAGGTGGGTCCGCTGGAACCCGCCTTCCCTGTTGTCCTATGTTTAGAAATATTTTATGACATTTTGGATTAGTAACAAACAATACCATTCAAAATTAGTTGTAACAGCACACATCAGTATTTCCATTAACCAAACACCCATGAATTCCAAACATTGAACAGCAAGCATAACACATGCATATTTTGAACAACAGTACACAATCCAACAGCATGCAGGGTCGATTGATAGCAACAGGCCATCAGGTTTGGATATGTGAACAGGGTACATGCAGCAACGTACATGCAAATATGTTTGAACCAACAGGACAAATGTCCATAGGAATTGATTGTGAATACACATACCCAGTTTGTTGTGGAATGGCATTATTTGTGAATATAGGGTAGGGTGAAGAAATATTTCATTAACAACTTCAACTACATATACATATGCTGTACATCTCCAGTAGCTGCAGATATATATACCCTACAGGTCTTAGTAAAGTTTCCTATATGTAACCTTAGGAATGTTGGTGATGGGACTGCTACTGCTACATTAATATACATTGCATTTTTATTCATACACATTTCATATCTGGCTATGTTCAGGTACAGCATCCTGCTACATTTCATTTATTTGGCTCTAGACAACTGTGGATGTTCATTATTTCATACAACCATACTATCTCCATATTGCAAGGGTACAGCAACATATACAAATTGTGGGACAGACACATTCCAGCTTCAGTACTTTATTTGAAACATTTCACTTTTTGGTTGTAGCTGTCTCATTCATTTCATTATGTACTGACTGCAGTATACTTTATTCAGAAGTTATAACAGCTTTCTTGGTCGATTCATACCTCTTTCTCACACTCTCACTTGTTTTATTTTTACAATTCAACATGGTACTTTATTCTAGGCGTTATTAACATGTCATACTTGATTACAACAATCCTTTCCAACAGACTCACTTGTTTCATATGGCAGATTTTGTAAGGGGATGTATTTGACACATGTCTATTATCTTTAGCTTGTTTGCCACTGATTTTCAGGCTGCTGCAGGTTATCTGATATTACACTTCAGGTGGGTAATCACTATTTCAGACTTGTTTACTTTTTATTTCTGGATTACAGACTGGATCACTTATCTAATCATACAGTACTAGCAGAATCTTTCTTCTAGTGTTATTTGAACTTTATTAATATGTAACTACAGTGAACTCTTTTACAAGCTGTCTCACTTATATTGTATAACAATTACAGAAATATAATTACTAACCACAGAAATATAATTACTAACCTGCCTGGTGGCGCAACCGCTCCAGCCTATCACCATAGGCTCGCCGATTCACAGAACGCACACCTGCAGCTGTAATATAAATGAAGTAATATTGGAACATACATCTCCATAATATCAGCTAGGATAATTCCTTACATACATAATTACATGGATACTTAGTAGTGGGGCATTGGGCATTTGCCGGGCCTTCTGGATCCAATGGTTCAGTTGGTCCTGCTTCCGTCTCTTCAGGTCCACATGGTGGTGACGGACCTGTTCACCAGTCCTTGGTATGCCTGTGGCACTGGTGAGATCATATGCTAACCGGTTCCATGCCTCTGCCTTATATGCACCCCACAGAACCTGGCCCTGCATGAGTTGAGCCTCATGATCGTGGACTAGGAGACAAACAATGTATTTGGAGTCCACAACACCCCACCTCTGTGCTCGAAAGTGACTACCCTCTCCTACACCTGCCATCCTGACGGCAAATAGGTTCCACAATCAGTTATGCTGTGTATTTCCACCTATGGGGCTTATATATGCCGTTTTTCCCGCACTTATCTGTGATTGGCCATTTTGGAATTGTTCAGCTTCGCAAAACCTGCTTTGTCATGCTTCTATTTGCATTCATTCCTACATATATGCTAATACTGCATTTTTCAATACTGCTGTCATGGCTTAGTGGTTCAGTACTTTGACTATGATGCACAGTATCCTGGGTTCGAGCCTGGGCATTGCTTTTTTTTTTATTTTACTACTGTCTACACAGGCTAGGAGGTGTGTCTGTTTAAAGGCGGCTTTGATACAGGTTGCTCAACGTTGCCCGCCGGTAAGCCGGTTGGCACGCTGCGCAGCTCCTCGCAAACGGGTTACACTGGTTAACTCATTATTTGGCTATGAGGATGCATATTACGCTGTGTGAAATGTTGCGCAACTACGGGCACACACTTTCAGTGTGTTAAAGCACTGCTCAACTCCGGGATCTCATATTACACCTGTTAAACCACTGGTCACCTGCGGGCAAACATACTCAGCTTGTTAGAGCGCTGCTCAGCTATGGGCACTTATAAAATATTTAATTTTTTTATTGTGTCAGATTTCTTCATAAAAACATGGCCCATTTCATTGCATTTTACTTAAATTATAATTGTATATATATACATATATGTCAGGGGATTGTTTCGTGCTTATTTCACTAAAAATAAAAATGATGTTGTTGGGGCTCGAACCATGACTGCCTCCTTTTTGGCCGACATCTCTATCGCTACGCTATTGCTACTTGGCTTATTTTGCATATTTAGAGCTTATATGCTTTTTCAATGACTGCTGAGGCTGAGCGAAGGGCACACCCGCGCAAACGAGCGCAATTACGGGCAAACATTTTTGAAATAAAAAGAAAAATTAAACTGTTCATTTTTATGTTTTACATTTCAGTTGGGTTAATAGTCTGTAGGGGCATGTGTGCTGTTGTGTTTCTTGACATTTCCGCTGACTCGCTCGTGGGAGTTTCCTTTTGGGACTGTGATTCTTCTGGGGGTGTGTCCCTTTGCAGGTCTCGCCATGCAGACACGCCCCCTACATTGCTACACGGACCGTGTTAGCCTAGGTTGTGATTCAGCATGCCCTCATGAATATGCATGGCATGCTGACATCACCCCATTTAACTGCAGCCTCCGTGTAAGACTTGCTAACTCTTACATGGAGGCTTCGTGAATCCTGCAGAATGTTTTTTTTTGGACAAGAATATGAAAGGGAATTTTTCTTTGAAAAATCCCCTACCTTACAAAATACGGTCGAGGAGTATGTCATAGTCAAGGAAACAGGTAAGGAATAAACACCAGGAAGAGAACATGCAGTTAATGAAATGGAGACGAACATGAATACAGGTTTGGTAACAAATATTTCCTTCATTGTTTTAAGTAAAGAAAAAATTGCCCTTTTAAATAAGGGATTAACATTTATTCCTGCTAAGAAAGCAGATTCAGCAGAAATGCTGAAAGATTTAAGACTGTTGGGCAGAAGCCTTACTTTAAAAACTATGTTTCCGGTTCAAACTAGTGACATTGCTACCATTTATAAAAGACCTAGTACTTTCGTTCTTGTGTTCCCACCAGGGATACAAACTTTCATAGATGTTTGTGAGACCGGTTTTAGGGAATTGGTCATGCAGACAACTAAAAACAGGTTTTGCAATTTGTCTAATGATGAATATAGAGCTTTGCAGTAACTAAAAAATATGCGTTCTGTAGAGGTTAAACAAGCTAACAAGGGTGGGGGCATTTTATTACTGGATAGAGACCTTTACATTTCTCAAATGAGAAATTTGTTATTGAATACACAAGTATATCAATGTATTAACAGAATGATGGTCAATGGGATTATAGATAAGGTGTCTTTTTTAATTTTTGATCTTTTAATTACTAATTTGATTGATGAATCATTATTTAAATATTTTACTACTGAGAACCCTGTTATACCAAAAATACATGGTCTACCAAAAATGCATAAAAATGCTGTTATTCCACCCATGAGACCTATTGTATCCAGAACTGGCTGGTGCACTGAGCAATTGTCCATTTTTGTAGAAGGAACGTTACATGTTTTTTTTTAGATGAATGCTACACTATTCTTCGAGATACTAAGATGTTTCTAGACCATCTACATAATAGAATAATGACTCTGGGACAGGGAGATAACTTCATTTTTGTTACCATGGACATATAATTGTTGTTTACTTGTATACCTAACTTATGGGGAATAGACAAAGTTAAAGAATTTTTAACAGTGAATAGATGTTGTGACAATAAGAAAATTCAATTAATATGTAGTCTTTTGGAGATTATTTTAGAAAACAATGTATGTGCTTTTGAAAATTAATTTTATTTGCAAAAGGTTGGTGTAGCTATGGGCACTGCATGTGCAAATAACTATGCCAACTTGGCATTGGTGTGCTGGGAACAACTTTCTATATTTACTGATAGTAACCGCTTTTTTGCACAAGTGTTGTGGTACATCCATTTTGATGATGATGTTTTTATGTTATGGAATGGAAACGACAATGAACTCAAGAATTTCATAGATTTACATAGCACTTCTGAGTTTTTAAGATTTACTTTTAATAGCTCAGATTTAGAAATTGACTTTCTTGATGTTAAAGTCAGAAAATCTGATTGTAATGAAATTATTAGTAGCATTTACCAAAGACCTACTAGGAAGAATGCATTATTACACAAAACAAGTATGCGTCCTAGGCATATTCCTAGAAATACACTGAAAGGACAGGTATATAGAGTTCTGCACCTACATAATAAGGATGATAATGCTAAAGCAGCCTTTGCAAATTTGAAGTTAGAGTTTTTATATAGGGGCTATGCGATAGGAGAGATAGATAAGACTATCACTGAAGCATGGAAGTTAAGAAATAGCAGATGCAGACCTTATTATACAACTATGACAGACAGAGAAGACAAAAATACTCATACTTCAGACACTAATCATTTTCGAGCAGTTTTTCAATAATCTAGTAATGTTAATGAATACACAAAGATTATAAAGATAAATTGGCATTTACTTCAAGAAGTACCAGAGTTGACTAATATAATTAGTGAAACTCTGTTATTTTCCTTCAGGAATAACAAGTCTTTAAAGCAACATTTATGTTATAGAACAGAACCTAATAGATTTGATTTTTCTACACGTGTTGGTACTTTTCCATGCAAACGTTGTACTGCATATAAATATATTCATAACAACAAGACATTCATTCATCCTCTACATAAATTTACTATAACCAGTTATAGCTATGCTGATTGTAGGACTGCTATTGTTGTGTATTTTTGTTTCTGTCAAAAATGTTTTGCATATTATGTAGGAAAAACTAATAGGGTCCTGAAAGAAAGGATCCTTGAGCATGTTAGAGATATAAATAATTGTAAAGAAACAAGTGCACTGGCAAATCATGTTAGAAAAACTGATTCATCTCATACTTTTAAGTTTTTTGTTATTCAACATGTCCTCTCAAATATACAAGGAGGTGACTTAGAAAATACTACAGAAAGCATAGAACAAAAATGGATTCTTAAGTTGAATGCTGAGAAATATCCTTGCTTGAATGGAAATAGTTTCTTAAAACCTTTTTTAAAAGCCAGACCATTGAAGCACTAGTATTATTATATTATTATATTTTTAAAGTATTTTAACTGTCTTTTATATTTATAGTAATGTTTTAACTATTTATTAGTATATTAATGCATATTTCTTTATGATTTTATGTATATTTACATTTACATATATTTATTGTTACACATTTATTAGCATTGGAACATGTGACTATTGAACTGTCAGCTGACTTTATTGCATTTTCTATATAAGCTTTATTATGTTAAACTACTGTGTCTGATGAAGCAACTAGTGTAGTTGTAAAAGCGCTGACCCTTTTTTATTTTTTCTGTTTTTGGTTTGAATAAACGTATGTTTATGTGTTAACTTGGTGCATTGTATTTTATTTTACGCATCTGTTTTATGCAGCTTGTTTTTACCCTGATTCATTTGTATTCTTTTTGTTAGGATATTCATGTACTCAGACACTAATATAAAAGAGTGCAAATACTGCAGCTTTATTCCACACTGTATTTAGGATGCCTCATTCCCTTATCTAGGCTTTCCTAAGAACAATGCTATCTCATTTTTCTTGCATATGGTCTCTGTATCAGTAAGTAATATGCTTCTTTGAATATGTACAGCATTTCCTAGTAAGAGGCAGGAACTGTGGTCATAAAAACAACATTCAAATGTTAGGAATTTAGCTGTCGTAACTCAATCAATGTGATTTCAGACTTTTTAGTAAATTTTATCTCCCTAACAGACCATCATTAAATGCACATCAAAGAGAGGAAACTGTGGTCAGACTAATCATTTACACCTGCAAGTCATTAGCAGGTAACACTTCTCAATGTTTGTGTGTTAGGGTATATGCATACAATTGTAAAGCTCCTTACACTATGTTTACCTTCCCTGCACTTAGTGCAGATTGTAGCATTTAGGTATGCTAATGGTTTGACACCTGATTTGCATACTCACAATGTTCAGAGGGTTGCATCTGCACTATATAAAGATAATTGTGTAGCTAAGGAGCTTGTATCATAGCGGGAAGACTGGATCCAGAGATCTTAGTACTGTTAAATACAATTTTAGGAGATTTATCTACTTTATAAACTGCTCTCTTGACAAGGTATGATGCTGTTTTTTACAGAATGCTTTTAGCTTACCATTAAGGTTGGATTGTAATGCCCAATACAGCCATTGAGCCATCTGCCTTCAATTTCTTTATCATTTATTGTTGGCATAGCCCATGTATATCAGTTATTTGTCTGCATTATAAACATTTGCACAAAATGTTACCTGACATAGTTGTGCAGGTTTTATTTTTCTGGGAATTTAAACAGTTAGTGCAGAAGAGTGCAGTGTAATTTCAAAGCAAGGTAAGATATTTTTACAAGTGTAGGCCAAAAAATGTGTTAAGATTGTTATATCTGCCTACCTACCATCCACACCAATTGAAATGGAACTATAAAAGTTTTCTTCATTTCTAGTTGTACATTGTGAATTATTATTGTTAATGCTGCACTGTATTACACAGCTACAAAACTGCTGTCCACATTACAAAACTGTTATAATTGTTATTTTAAGAATTTTGAAAATGTGGAGGGCTGTCTTAACTTGTGTGTAGTCATAGGGAGCATCATCTTTTAAATTGTGTGCATGATGGATGCATACATACATACATAATTGAGTTTGCAGCCATTCTGTCTGTGTATTATAAATTTATTTTTATGTCTGTTTTCTCTTTCATCTCTTACAGGCTATGGTATCCAAGACATCTATAATCTGCAAGCCACCATTTACTGATGCAAAAAATAAGGTCATTATCCAGACCTTCAACTTCCATTGAGCTTTTTTCTTAAGGAGAGGTACAGATAACAAATCTGGCCAAGGCAGGATATGGCAGCAGGTAGTTGAGGATATCAGTGCTGTCAGACAGCATGGGAGAACATACTGACATAGATAACACAGGGTCAGTGATAAGATCACCTCTGCCCACTGTAGGATGTATGCAGTTGCCATGAACAGGTGGCTATGAGGAGAGTCAGATATGCAGAGGGTTCACACAGATTCCTTGATGCTGGAGCTGATGTAGACAAAAGACTCAGAGTTATTCAAACAGAGCTTCCAGATATACAAAATAAAAATAATTTAACTGTTATTCTATATATCTTTATATGCCTATATCTTATGTGTCTGCTATATCTAGAGACAGCGATAAGTCTGGGTTAGACATCACAGTACAAGAGACCGATAGAGGAGGATGTTTTTTTTGGGGGGGGGTTCAAATTATCAGTAGATTTTTGTTTGAGATGATTCTAAATCTGCACATGTAAAGGTGATTTTCTCTGTTACTTGTCTTACTTGCAATGTGATTCTTATCGGCCCTCTTTCTTATCACTTCCTTACATACAGGGACATTTGGATTGCAGTCTGCAAAACTACCTGCACATGGTAAGCACAGCTTTTTTAATGTTATTAGTATACATAAGGAAGATTTAGGTCTAACTGAGGCTCATAGCTGTATTAATTTGGCATCTATTATAGTTTAACATACCTTTTGTATAACAAAGTTTTGATCATTTTCATTCCCTATTTCTCTCCTTGTTGTTTGTTGCTTGTTTTCATAGATGATCCTGACAGTGGCACTGTAGAACTCCTATTACCTAATGTGAGAGTATTGGTACCCTCTGATGATGATGGTGGCAATGGAGAAGTGCAGTCTGGGGGTACAGGGGGTCAGTTTGACACTTAAGTTATGGTTCCCATGTCTCCTGCTAATATTTTGGACACAATCAGTATGCCTTTACAAACTCCTGCCATGGATCCCTTTGATATAGGACAGGTTACGGATGACACAGATCAGGGTAGAGTTTCTAAGGTTAAAGAGATGTTGATTCTTCTTGTAGCCATC
This sequence comes from Protopterus annectens, assembly GCF_019279795.1. Classification (NCBI taxonomy): domain Eukaryota; kingdom Metazoa; phylum Chordata; order Ceratodontiformes; family Protopteridae; genus Protopterus; species Protopterus annectens. Next base: position 165,090,608 of record NC_056726.1, on the reverse strand, counting down.
ATGCAGGTGAGGTGCCACACAAGGTTTGGTAGAGATGTTCAGAGAAGGCCAATTGTCCACCCTCTTCTTGATGTTAGTCTGTCATTAGGCACTGCCAGATATATGTGTAGGGATATAATGGAGGCACAGGAATGTTCCACCATGGCTTCAGAAAAGATAGTGCAAGTACTAAACATTGTACATTCTAAGATGCATGATTCCCTTTACTGTGTGGGTGACTCATTAGATAGGATGAATAACACACTGGATCGGGCAGTGTCTGTGTTGGAATGTCTGTTGGAGGAAGGTTGGCATCCATGTGGCCAGAGATCCCCTATATTTGATGTTAGCTGACACGGCATTGTCAAATCCTGCTGCTGTAGTTGTAGTGATTGTAGTATACCCACATAGAATTGGTAGGCCTTGCAGTTGTGGTCCTGGAAGTAGTCATGAGGACAGCTCATCCAGCAGACATCACTCATGTTCAGGTAGCACCCCGATTTCTAGCCAATCCCATGCAAGTAGCAGTGCAACACCTGGCAGAGGTAGTTCTCATGGTCAGGGGTGATGACACTGAACTGACTACTCTACCATGCATGGTTCACACCTGTTTGAGATGCCAGAATGTAATGCCAGCTCAGAGCTTGATTGTGATCATGCAGAAACACACACATTGAAAACAAATTGTCCATACCAACTCACACACGTAGTAGTGTTGAGTGCTATTCATCTCTTGTTACTGATCCTGACAACTGTATACTTTAATAAATACATGTGTTTCTTACTCGCACACAGTCTCTTCTTTGGTATCAGCTTTGCTTCCTGCCACCCCCCAACCACCCTGTGGAAATGATGACTGTGTCCTGCCCTTTACATATGTCTTTATGACTTAGGGTTACATATATGTCTGATGCACACAGTAGATAACTACTGCTTGCTTACTTGTGAGCTTGCTTTTATGAATATATATACTGCAAAAGAAAATGTTTTGATTCCTTGTTCTTTATCACTTTTATAATGATTGTTTATATAATTGTTAACCCTCATTGTATTTCAATAACTATTATAAGTAATGTAGTCAATGCAATAGACATTTCAGTCTTGTTTATTGCTATACTTGTACAAATGATGATGACATTGACTTGTTCCATGGTTTATAGATAGTGGTCAAGTGAAATTCTTGATGCACATTATTGGGTAGAATACATAGCTGTATATTGCAAATATTAGTCTTATAAACTGTTACTGATGTAAGTGTACACTTCAGACAAATGCTCAGCTTAGGGGCATGTACATATTTCCATATGAGAGTACTCAGTTACCAAAATGTTTTTTTTTTTTTCTTACAGGTTCCACACTTACCTTGTCATTGCTGCAGGTACAGATTGTGTCCATGGGGGTTGTCCCTGTCTGATGTTATAAGTACACAGTCATTACATGATGAAGTAAAGGTTGTGGAGTTTGACAAGCAACAGTTTTCATATTTGTATGTGTGAGCAGGATTTTAGGCTTTGACTTGGGTAGTGAGTGTGTGTGTGCTGTTCTTTGCTTTTTAGCCAGAGCCAGGGCATATTGTCCATACCTCCATCTGCCAGCACCATCTGCAGCTCTTGGTTCTCCTTCAGAGTCCTCATCTGTATCTACTGCTGCTGGCCCTGCCTGTGTTCCTTGAAATTCTGGTCCTGCCTCTTCTTGTACCTGCAGAAGCTGTTTCCTAAGAATTATATTGTGTAACATGGCACAGAATGTGAGTATTTGGAAGGATGTGCCTGGGGTATACTGCAGTGAACCTCCTGATGTTGCTACTCACTGGAAACTTGATTTGAGCAATCTAAATACATGTTCTATGATATTCCTACTTGGAGCATGGACCTGCTTGTTTTCTTGCTCAGGGGGGTTGTGTGGGTTTCTCATGGGTGTCATGAGCCAAGGCTTGAGTGCATAACCGGCATCCTCCATGAGATGCCCTTATGGAAAATTACCCCTGACAAACCTTGTGTACAGATCAAAGGCTTGCCATATGTATGAGTTGTGAATATTGCCTGGGTTACCTGTGCAGACACTAGATGATCCCCTGGACATTACAGACAACTTGACAGTTTATAGGGTGGTATCCTCTTCTGTTGATGTACCTCTATGGCCCACAATGCTTCAGGGAAGTGTGTTTTTGTATAAAATTCCTGCATTGTTCGATTTCTCCTGTATGGTGCATGGAAAACAGATGTGATCCCTTTCATGTTGTAGCATTGCATTTAAAAACCGATGTAAAATTCTACAGGCTGATATTTGTGACACCCCTAATATATCTAATGTGGGTCTCTGGAAAGTACCAGCAACTAGTATATGTTATGCTAGACCTACCTTTGTTTCTACTGGGATGGGTTCTCCATGATTTCCCTGGGGCCTGAGGTAGGGGACAGCAGAGGTTGCATAGCTTCTCTAGTGTTGCCCTGTCCACCCTCTATCACCCTGCAACTTCTGTGTCATGCAGTCCATGATAAGTCAAATAGGGTTTAAACACCCTTGTTCTTCTCAGAGGTGTAGCTGGCTCACCCAGTACCCTGTGCCAATCCCCGAACTTGTGCCATACCGCCTTGCTTATAGTAAAAGTTTACAAATAAATAAATAAAATAAAATTAAAAAAAAAAAAAGGAAACTCACTCCCATAGATTGCTCATAGCCGTCTGATGCACCTCCCTCCCTACCAGTTTTTCACTGAAAGAGCAAACAAAAAAGGAAACACTCCATTAGACTGCTCACAGCAGTCTGATGCACACACCTCCTCCCTAACAACAACAGCACAAAAACTTTACTTTCTCTACTGATATTTCTGGAATGCCAGTATAGAAAGAATGCAAGCACAGCACTCAGACTGCACCCTCTAACAGGTCACCCATCCAAAAGTATAATCATGCCTGTATTTTAAGGAATTTTAGAGTTCAGTGCAAATGTGAGCACTGAGTATACTTGACTGCTTTATTGCTTCTTGAATAGCTCTGCCATGTTGGATTGGTTAATTAGCGCATAATTTGGCTTTTTATGTTTTCATTAGCATATTGTTATGTTTCCCTTTGTTCTGAGGCTCTACACTATGTGTACAGCTGTTTAATGTATACCAAACAGCACACTATCAAGTGCATGACATGCCACAATGACTGATTTATTTAACATTTGTTTACCTGGAATGTCTGACTTGGAACAAAGCCAATTTTCAGCAGAGGCTGGGGATAAATGCTCCAGACATATGCTTTGCAACATGAGAGGAAACCCACACAAACACGGGGAGAACATGCAGACGCAGTAGAGAAGGTACCCCAGCCAAGTCTTGAACCAAAAAAAACTCTTGCTTTGAGGCAACAATGCTACCGCTACACCACTGCACTGTCCAAATAATACAGCACATAGTGTAACTGTTATTGAATCTGGCCCAATGTTTTTACTGTGTTGATGAATGGATGGATGGATGTTTTGTGTGTACCGAGACTGTTTCATGACATATGAGTAGCACTGTGTTGATGTTAGCGTTATAGACACACACACACACACACACACACATATATATATATATATATATATATATATATATATATATATATATATATATATATATATATATAGATATATATATATATATTATATATATATATATATATATATATATATATATATATGTCTGTGTGTGTGTGTGTGTATGAATATATATATATATATATATATATATATATATATATATATATATATATATATATATATATATGGGTCTACTTTGTTTCATTGAAAGCTCATTTCACTGAATTTGAATTCACCCTGACCAAATCGCTGAAAGCTCAAATTACTGAAAACTCATTTCACTGAATCTCATTTCACTGAAGTGAAGTACTGGCACTGTGTAGAGTACTGTAAGACAAGTAAAAGGTATATGCCCTTTTCCCCACTGTAGTGCAATGGTGGAGTTAGTATATATAGTTGGGGGGTGGGGTCACAGCCCCCACACTGAAGGTGTGGAGGATGTAGCCCCACACCTAGTTTGGTTTTATACTATATTTCACCGAAAGCTACAAAACAATACATTTTAAACCATAGACATGCATACTTACAACACCAATGACTAACTCTTTCCAGAAGACAATATATACTCAAACTAAGTAGGGAGCTACACCCCCCCCCACAACCCCAATGTTGTGCCCCCCCCCCAATAATTTAACAATTATCAATGAGGTTGGATTTTGTCTTCATCTTACTTATTCTAGGGTATTACCAAAGGAATTATCACACATCATTGCACATTTCCTTACTGAAATAGGATTTAGAATTCAGTAGTGAGAGTTTTATTCTTCATAAATCTATTGAGTACAATGCTTGCTTTGGTACGTATCTAACCAGGCATATCCAAGAAATGGAACTTCCACTTTGAAAAGTGTTAAAATGTATTTCTAATTATGTGCAATATTAGTCTGTCTATCTGCATGTCCATGATGTAATAGCTAGGTGTTATATATGTAAATATCTGTAAAAAATAGTATATATGTTGTCTGCACATTGAGACATGGAATTTCATTCAGTTTTTGCAATTGTGTGATTTCTGAATGACAATAAAGTTTACTTTGACTTTGTCTTTGACTTAGTGTTGTCATCTCACAGCAAGAGGTTCTCTATTTCAATTCTCAGCTGGAGTGCCTTCTGTGTGGAGTCTGCATGCCCTCCATGTGTTTGTGTGGGTCTTCTCTGAGTGCTTTGGCTTCCTCCCACATTCCAAAGACATGAGTATTTCCCTGGGCCTCTGCTAAAAATGGGTTCTGTCCCAGTCAGACGTTCCTGATAAACAAATGTTAAAATAAACGTGCAATTGTTTTGTTTAGCAAATGGCCTACACTGTTTGTGCTATAGAGTATAAAAACTGTGCTAGTAGCACAACAGATAATATATCTGACATTGGTGCAGAAGATAGTGGGCTCTACTCCCAGATCCATGTAGATGGATTGCTGACACTCTGGAATATTTTAAGATAGAATGGGGCTGCTGCAGTTCTGAGTGTGTCCTCCTTTGGTTGAGATGCCTAGTAACTATTAACCCCTTGTTGGTTTGCCATCCATTCTCTATTGCAATATTACCAGCTTACTATTTTTTTTTTTTAAATGTAACATCGGCAATTTATTCTTCCAGGGCAGCAGGCACTCAATTTGTAGATGAAACACCAAAATATAAAGTTATTTGCTGGTAGCAAGCTCTCCATTAGTTACAGATATCTTTAATGTGGAATTATTCAGATGACTTTTACTTCTGCAGAGACTGTGCATATTGACTGATACTGGTGAATTGTAATGACAGTTGAACATGTTATGAAATGGACAGTTTTGTCATTATTGGGTCATGCATTCTGTTTTATTGCTTACTGGAAGAATGTTCAAAACTACAAATTTAAAACACATTCTAATAAGTGGTGCTGTTTTACACAAGGAATATAATTTAATACAATTAGGATTGTGAATCAAAGAACACATGCATGAATGCATGGTCCTAAAAATGTGTGCAAGAGGTCTATGGTTTGAAAACAAACCAAAGGTAAGCTTTATCCACCACTGGCCAGATGCATTTTCTTTGAATGTGGCTTTCAATACCATTTCAATAAATGTGAGTTTCAAGGACAGAAAAGTTTACTGGTCATGCTAGGTTTGTTTTCATTGTGAAACTCTATTGTTCTGTTTAGCAAATGGCTATCAGTACTTGTGCTATAAAATTTGAAATACAAGTTTTAAATTAAATCCAAGTATCTGTAATCATTGCATCAATAAAGAAGAAAATAGTATACATACTCAGTGGTTTGAATTGTGTTTATGGCAAATGGGGAGAAATAGCCAAGTAATGGGGCACTGGAATGGCTGTTGCCAGGGGGATGGTGCTCAGGGGTCTATATTATAAAGTTGAACAACCAAAATGTCAACTTACCTTTGATTGACACCAAAATGTTGAAGCTGCACTTCATCGAAAGTCCAAATCGTCAATTTCTTTCAGATGAAAGAAATCGGTAGGCCAAAAATGGACACCACATTAACATAAATGCTATTAAGTTGGGGGCTTTGCCCCCCACATCCCCCAACATGGGGAGCTGTTCCCCCCACACACCCCCTAACTAAATATACTAACTCTGAGATTGCACTACAGTTGGGAAAAGGGCAGCTGTAACAGAACAGACAACCAATTTCTTTCCCTTTGCAAGAAATCAATCATTTGGCCATTCAGTAAAGTGCAGCTTCAACATTTAGGTGTGGATCAAAGGTAAGTCGACATTTTGGTTGTTCGACTTTATAATACAGACCTGTACTCAGTGTGTGTGTGTGTAAAAGGAATAAAGAAGGAGATGCAGTACTAGACTTCTATCTGAGAAATGGCTTGATGGTGACCAACACATGGTTCAGCAAGAGAGAGACAGTGACAAGATCATACACAAAAGTGGTCAACATGCAGCTCAGGTTGACTTCCTCCTAGTAAGGAAAGTGTATTGGGATAGAATCAGAGATTGCAAAGTTATCCCCAATGAAATATTTAGCCCACAGCATAAACATCTGGTGGCCACAATCAGCTGCAAGCAGTGGACAGACAAGGTTCTAAGGTAAATAGACCCTAGTCCGATGACCTGGAAGCTGACTGGAATGAAAGCACAAAAGTTCAAGAAAATACTCAGGGTTCTAGCACCTCAGAAAGAAGAGAAAATAGGTAGAGTCCATCAGAACCCCCATCACTAGTGGTGCATGTAAGAATCAATCCTTGGGTCACTAACCTTTGGCATTTATTTATCAAAAATAAAAGTTAATATTAAGGGTTTGTGGCTTATCAAGGTTATTGCCATCATAAACTCCCCAGAGGACACCAAAGTCCTCCATGAGGGCCTGTCCCAAACAAATAGCTGTTATCAAAACCATGGACTAAAACTAAATGTCAAGAAGTATATAACTGCAACCTTTGGCAAGCATAAATACCCTTGTAGCTATTAGATTGACAAAAAAAAATGAAATTTGGTACCAGAGTTAGCGATTTGGGAACCTCTGTCAACAATGAACTTTCCTTTGATCACCATATAACAACTGTTGTAAGGAAGTCCTTTTCATCACACAACTTATGTCTAAAGGTGTTGCATCCAGATATAGGGATGCAATCATTCCACTGTACTTGGCACTCATTAGGCAGATCATTGAGTATAGTGCCCCTTTTAGTATGCACCTGTCCAAATATTTGTCAAAACTGGAATGACCACAATGCATTCTTACTAAAAAAATAAATAAAAAGATCTAAATCATAAGAGGCATGCAGATTGTCTCAAAGCCTTGTCTCTCTTCTCAGTATCAAAAAGTCTATGGACAAGTGAAAACTGATTTGTGTGTAGAGCTTCAACAGACCCTGTTCTGTCAGATCTATTACACATTCCATTCACAAGCCCAATTATATCATGAACACCCCATTTAAGGGATCTCAGTCTCTTTTGCAAAATAAATCAAACATGTTGGAAGAATAGGTGTGTATCACAGAGAACACCACTTGTACAGAACTGTCTTGCACTCCACATAAAGCAAGGTACTTAGGTACCTAAGGTACAAGGTACTCTTACTCTTTTCAACTGTAATTTGTTCGAATGAATGGAGTAACCGCAAATGCACCACAGTTCAGCACCATTGTCCCTCATGGATAGGCTAAACATGCCAATATCCCAATATTTCCTTGTTCAGCCTATCTCTGTTTTACTCATATGCAAAATATAGGAGCTAAAAGCTACTATGAAAATGTAAGGGTAGGACTTACAGATCAATAGATTAGTAAATGCATGTTGTTGTGTCTTTCGGGTTTTCCCAGTTAGGGGTCGCCACAGCGGAACTCCAGTCCGCTAATGATTGGCAGTATATTTTTACATGCCGAGTTGCCAGCTCTGAAACACAACCTTCAACAAAGGTACGTCCATTCACGCATGTCTCTACACAGAAGACGCTCTAGCTGAGAATTGAACAGGACAACATCTTACTGTGAGGCGACAGCACTACCGCAGCACCACCACCGCAGTAAATGCATATGAACCTATAAAAGACTAGTAGCATCTCAAAAGATCTCGTGTGAAAACCATAGTACAAATTTGTAGCTGAGCAAGGTATGGAAATAAGATACATAATGAATGTTGGTGGTGGAATGCAAAAGTCCAGGAAGTTATGAAAAGAAAGCAGGAGTGCAAGTATAAGTGGAAGATAGACTAAGAAGGAATATGGCTAGATAACAAAGAGGGCAAAAGGCAGTTGCAATAGGAAAGTACAAGGCATTAGATGAACTATACCAGGTTCTGGAAAGTGACTCAGCAGATGAAAGAAAGAAACATTATAAGGTTGCAAGACAAATAGAATAAGATAAAGAAGATAGTCAGCAAGCACCATTCATAAGGGGTGCCAGGAGCAACCTGCTTAGGAATCCACAGACGTTAAATTCAGATGGAAGGGCTACTTCCACAGTTTTGGAATGAAGAAAACCCCACAGAGGTTGTACTGCCCCTTAGCCTACAATGAAAGAGGTATAAGATCCTACCCTAGAAGAAGAACAGCACAAAGGAAAATGAAGTCAGGGAAAGCATCAGGCTCATATGAGGTCATAGAAGAGATGAGAAAGATGTTGGCTGTGGGGGAAGAATTGCTTTTAAGAGTACTCATAGCAGTATAGAGAGAAAGGGCTGCATCCCAGATGACCAGATGCATTCCAGTGCTATTGTAAAAGATGAAAAGGTATATTCAGAATTGTGGGCAGTATTGAGGAATCAAACGCCTGTCATGCTGAATGAAAGTGCTGGAGAGGGTGAATGATAAACAAATGTTAGAGTAATAGAAAGTAAGATGCTAGATGAGCTCTTCCAATTCAGATTAGGATGCAGCAAGTGATACCTGATGTTTGCAGCAAGGCAGATAATAGAGACAGAGCTAAAGCTGTGGAAATAGTCCAACTGGGCATCCTCTGACTTGGAGAAAGAATATGACAAGGTCCCAAGAAAGATGATTTGAGGAGCTCTGCAATTGTGTGAACATAAACAATAGTAGAATGAGTACAGGGTATGTACAAAGACCCAATAATACAAGTATAAAAAGTGTTTGGACTCACAGAGGAGTTTTCAGTTGGAGTGGGTGTGCATCAGGATTCAGCTCTGAGCCCACTGTTGATAAACTTGGTGATGGACTACATAAGCAAACAGGTTGCATGCGACAAATGAACAAGGTTGTTCTATGCAGATGCTGTTGCATTATAAGCAGACTCTCAACAGGAACTTCAGCAAATGTCAGAGGACAAGAATGCAAAATGGAAGGCACTTGGGATGAAAAATACGCATACGACAGTTGTCATAACAGTAAATGGATGAAATCAGAAGCTGAAAGCTGAGATAAAATGGAAATTTGTGGAGTAGATTCACAACTTTAAGCTATCTGTGAAGTGGTAGAGAAGAAGGAAAGTCTGAATGAGAGGGTCAGAGCTAGAATCAGAGGGACTGCAACCAGTTGCCACAGTGTCATAGGTAATGTTTGATAGAAGAATGTTTAAAAAACTGAAAAGTAAGGTGTACAAAACAGAGGAGCAACTAGTATTTCTATATGATACAGAAACCTGGGTAGTGAAGGGAGAGCATACAAGCTCACACAATCATGCTACTGTAAAACCTGAAGAATTTTTTTCTGGTCTGGTAACCTTATTGCTGACTGTATATAGTATGTAAACTGCACGCATGTACATTTTTTAAAACTATTTGCTGAAGCAAGCCAGGTTGTAGTTTAGCTGAAAAGAATTCAGGGTCTAGTCTAGCTATGCATATAGCAAAGATAGGTAAATAGGAAGACTGATATCCAAATAGATAGATATATAGATAAATAGATAGACAGACAGATAAAGTTCTATCATAATCACCTCCAACTCCAGACACTACATGTTTCTGGCTAGCATGTAGTGCAAAAGAAAAAAATGTCTCAACCATCTGTCAGAAGCATATGGTGGAATTACTATTTAAAAATATGCTGTATACATTTGCAATATTATTTAATTATGCATCTGGTTTAATGACAGAAAGAGAAAGCAATACACTGTCTGAAAAATCTCTGTCAGTATAGCAAATTGCATAAACGACTCACTTGCAGCACCCAATATTCCATTCTGCTCAGGAGATGGTATCTCCTTGCTTCACCATTCACCTGAGGTAACCAGTTTCTTACCATTCTTTAAGTTGTTGGGGGGCATACACCACACCCCACTCCCTTTTAGGGTTGCCAACTTTTAACAAAGCCAAAGTGGGGCATGGGGGTGTGGCCAACAGGATAGGGGTGTGGTCAATATGACACTGGCCACACCCCACCACGACATCACCAGAGGTGTTAAAGGAGATGCAGTATTACAGTTAAGGATACAACATTATGACATTACAGCATACTGAAAACTCAAACCATTTAAATGAAGTGAACTAAAACATTGGCACACAAAAGAACTGGCTTGAAAAACATTGGCATGCAAAAGAACTGGCTTGGAAAACACTGGCACTTGAAAAAACTGGCTTGAAAAACATTGGCACTTGAAAGAACTGGCTTGAAAAACATTGGCAGGCGAAAAAAATGGCTTAACAGTGGCACAAAAAAATGGCTTGAAAAACAGTGGCCCTTGAAAAAACTGGCTTGAAAAACATTGGCACTCAAAAGAACTGGCTCAAAAAACATTGGCATGCAAAAGAACCGAGGAATGGAGCAGAAAATAGTTATTACAAATAGTTTGAAAAAGGTTAAATAGTAAATGAGGTAATGTAGGGGGCATTTTGGTCATTGAAAACTTACACAGCTTTAGAAAATGAAATGCATTATTTTTACCACCGAACATGCCTACCTCACCCCACCCATCAAGAAAAAAAAGTTAACCACATTCACTGAACCAAAAAAACACTAAAATGAATGAGAATACACAGTGGATACCATAGACCTGATTTAGCTTTTGACCACAGCAGTTAAAAGAAATGTATGGCACTAATTTACACAGCGCAATGATCTATTAATGAGCATGCCCAACAGCAGCACTGGTCATAATCAGATTATAATGAAAACAGCACATTGTAAGTTTATTGAAGACACCACTAAAACACAAAATACAAACTTTGCTACTTATAAAAGCAAACTACCCTGTAACAACGACATGGTTTAGCACAATCTCAAATACACTGCATTAACTTCTGAGCATGCATCCACAAAATAAATAAACAGGAAAAAAGTCCGTAAACATTTTAACTTTTAAAAATACTTTTTGCAAGAGAAGTAAAATAAACTACAATGTACAGCAGACTCCATGGGATCCTTTTACCTCAAAACATAGCAAATAAGAGTAATTTACCCAGCACAGCGATGCAATAAACAGTCCCAAGTAAAAGCAGCACACCCATATTCACATTACAAGCAAAGCAGGACATTTTAACCTTATTTAAAAATGCATAAAAAATTAGATGCACACATTTACAAGTATAAATGAAAACAATCTTGAAACAGCTTCAGCTAGTTGGCAACATGTACCTACTAGAATAATAAATACACTACATTAACTGTTAACATCCCCCCTCAAAAGGTAGTCTTGTACCACATACACATTCTGCAGGATTCACAATGCCTCCATGTAAGAGTTAGCAAGTCTTACACAGAGGCTGCAGTTAAACGGGTGATGTCAGCATGCCATGCATATTCATGAGGGCATGCTGAATCACATCCTAGGTTAACACGGTCCATGTAGCAATGTGGGGGGCGTGTCCGCATGGCGAGACCTGCAAAGGGACATGCCCCCAGAAGAATCACAGCCCCAAAAGGAAACTCCCATGAGAGAATCTGCTGAAATGTCAAGAAACCCAACAGCACACATGCCCCTACAGACTATTAACCCAACTGAAATGTAAAATGTAAAAATGAACAGTTTAATTTTGTAATTGCGCTCGTTTGCGTGGGTGTGCCCTTCGCTCAGCCACAGTTAGCAGTCATTGAAAAAGCATATAAGATCTAAATATGCAAAATAAGCCAAGTAGCAATAGCATAGCAGTAGAGACATCAGCCAAAGAGGAGGCAGTCACGGTTCGAGCCCCAACAACATCATTTTTTATTTTTAGTGAAATAAGCACGAAACAATCCTGACATATATGTATGTATATACAATTATAATTTAAGTAAAATGCAATGAAATGGGCCATGTTTTTATGAAGAAATCTGACACAATAAAAAAATAAAATATTTTATAAGTGCCCATAGCTGAGCAGTGCTCTAGCAAGCTGAGTATGTTTGCCCGTAGGCGACCAATGATTTAACAGGTGTAATATGAGTGCCCGGAGTTGAGCAGCGATTTCACACTGAAACTGTGTGCCCGTAGTTGCGCAACATTTTTCACAGCGTAATATGCGTGGTCATAGCCAAATTACGAGTTAAGCAGCGTAACCCGTTTGCGCGGAGCTGCGCAGCGCACCAACCGGCTTACCGGCGGGAAACATTGAGCAACCTGTATCAAAGCCGCCTTTAAACAGACACACCTCTTAGCCTGTCTAGACAGTAGTAAAATAAAAAAAAAAAGCAATGCCCAGTCTCGAACCCAGGATACTGTGCATCAAAGTCAAAGTACTGAACCACTAAGCCATGACAGCTGTACTGAAAAGTGCAGTATTAGCATATATATAGGAATGAATGAAAATAGAAGCATGACAAAGCAGGTTTTGTGAAGCTGATACAATTCCAAAATGGCCAATCACAGATAAGTGTGGGAAAAATGGCATATATAAGCCCCATAGGTGGGAATACACAACATAACTGATTGTGGAACCTATTTGCAGTCAGGATGGCAGGTGTAGGAGAGGGTAGTCACTTTCAAGCACAAAGGTGGGGTGTTGAGGAGTCCAAATACATGGTTTGGCTCCTAGTCCACGATCATGAGGCTCAACTCATGCAGGGCCAGGTTCTGTGGGGATCCATATAAAGGAGAGGCATGGAACTGGTTGGCACATGATCTCACCAGTGCCACAAGCATACCAAGGACTGGTGAACAGGTCCGTCACCACCATGCAGACCTGAAGAGATGGAAGCAGGGCCAACTGAACCGTTGGATCCAGGAGGCCCGACAAATACCCAACACCCCACTACTGAGTAAGTATCCATGTAATTATGTATGTAAGGAATTATCCTAGCTGATATTATGGAGATGTATGTTCCAATATTACTTCATTTATATTACAGCTGCAGGTGTGCGTTCCACGAATAGGCGAGCCTATGGTGATAGGCTGGAGCGGTTGCGCCACCAGGCAGGTTAGTAATTATATTTCTGTAATTGTTATACAATATAAGTGAGACAGCTTGTAAAAGAGGTCAGTGTAGTCACATATTAATAAAGTTCAAATAACGCTTGAAGAAAGATTCTGCTAGTACTGTATGATTAGATAAGTGATGCAGCCTGTAATCCAGAAATAAAAAGTAAACAAGTCTGAAATAGTGATTACCCACCTAAAGTGTAATATCAGATAACCTGCAGCAGCCTGAAAATCAGTGGTAAGCAAGCTAAAGATAATAGACATGTGTCAAATACATCCCCTTAGAAAATCTGCCATATGATTTATTTATTTTATTTATTTATTTTGATTTTACATTTGTTAACCGGGCTAGTCTAGCTGGATATATGTCCATTTTCAGTAGAGGCCCGGGGAGAAAAGCTCCACAGATACAAAATTACAAGGAGACAAATTATAAAATAAATTCAGTATAAAAAGAATATACGTTTAGTAACACAAAAAACAAAATTCCTAAAGAACACACTCAAAATATAATTATTCAGTAGAAACATTACAAAACATCAAGATTAGCAACATATATTTGATAATCCGTTGGAGAGAAAAAAGTAGAATGGGAGATAAGAAGGGAGTTACAGAAGAAATACAAAGGAAGAAGAGAGAAAGAGGCAATAGTGTAGTGAGGAAAAGGGTAATGTGATGGAAAAGAGGAGAGGGGAGAGAAAAAGGAGGAGAGGGTAGTAGCATAGGAGGAGAGTAACAGGGCAATAGGAAGAAGGAATAAGTAAAGTAAATAAGTATAGTGTAAAAATTCTAGTAGGAGGGGGAAAGAAGAAGATCAGTCAGGAGTCCTGCAGGAGCAGAGCCAGTAATTTTGGAAGTACAGTTTGATTTTTTGTTTGAAGAGTGGTAAGGAGGGGATTAGAGTGATATCAGTGGGTAGCTGATTCCATATCCTTCCTACGGTATTAGTGAACAGAGAGTCACCAGCTAAGTTATGGGACTTTACAGATTTGGTCATGAGTTTAGATGAAGATCGAAGGGAGGTAAGATTATTGTAAGGGATTAAAAGTTGAGAAAGTATAGGGGTATTATAAGGTATATGAAACAAGTGAGTCTGTTGGAAAGGATTGTTGTAATCAGGTATGACATGTTAATAACGCCTAGAATAAAGCACCAACTTGAATTGTAAAAATAAAACAAGTGAGTGTGAGAAAGAGGTATGAATCGACCAAGAAAGCTGTTATAACTTCTGAATAAAGTATACTGCAGTCAGTACATAATGAAATGAATGAGACAGCCACAACCAAAAAGTGAAATGTTTGAAATAAAGTACTGAAGCTGGAATGTGTCTGTCCCACAATTTGTATATGTTGCTGTACCCTTGCAATATGGAGATAGTATGGTTGTATGAAATAATGAACATCCACAGTTGTCTAGAGCCATATAAATGAAATGTAGCAGGATGCTGTACCTGAACATAGCCAGATATGAAATGTGTATGAATAAAAATGCAATGTATATTAATGTATCAGTAACAGTCCCATCACCAACATTCCTAAGGTTACATATAGGAAACTGTACTAAGACCTGTAGGGTATATATATCTGCAGCTACTAGAGATGTACAGCATATGTATATGTAGTTGAAGTTGTTAATGAAATATTTCTTCACCCTACCCTATATTCACAAATAATGCCATTCCACAACAAACTGGGTATGTGTATTCACAATCAATTCCTATGGACATTTGTCCTGTTGGTTCAAACATATTTGCATGTACATTGCTGCATGTGCCCTGTTCACATATCCAAACCTGATGGCCTGTTGCCATCAATCGACCCTGCATGCTGTTGGATTGTGTGCTGTTGTTCAAAATATGCATGTGTTATGCTTGCTGTTAAATGTTTGGAATTCATGGGTGTTTGGTTAATGGGAATACTGATGCATGCTGTTACAACTAATTTTGAATGGTATTGTTTGTTAGTAACCCAAAATGTCATAAAATATTTCTAAACATAGGAAATCAGGGAAGGCGGGTTCCAGCAGACCCACCTTTTCCACCTCAGCTGGTGAGTGCACCTGGCACTAGTGCCCAAGCCGGAACCTCCTCCGGTGGCTCTGTGCCACCTTCAGGTGGAAGCACTGCAGGGGATGGGGCTCGTCCCCACTCTGCAAGCGTGGCTGGAGGAGATCGTCCACTCACCCTCCAAAGTGTCCTGTCTGTGGTGCATAACGAGATCAGGCATTCTGTGCTTGAACCCCTACGCCAGCTTGAGGCTCGGGTGGCACAACTCACGGGTGTCCCTGCTGCCCATCCTACTCAGCACAGCCCTGTCCTGGGCTGTGAAAGCACAGTGGCAACTGCCCATGGGTGGGGATCTCAGTTCCACTGTTGCCATCTGTGGGCTCATGGGCTCACTATATCCCAACATCCATCCCCGTCAATTGTGTTCCCCCCCCACATGCGTCATACTCTGCCCCTGTATGCATTTTGTTTGTCTTGTTTGTTAACCTCCCCTACCTACCTCCCCAAATATACCTACTTCCTGTACCTCACATTCCACTCTCACCTGAAAAAAAAAAAAAAAAAAGGCACTCTGTTCCCGCAAAAAAATATGCCCCATACATAGCTGCCCATTTTGCAGACATGTCTGCTGGACATGTGAAGTGGTAATTACAATTGGCTGTACAATATATTTTGTTGTCCACACCCCTCTCTCAGGGGTGGAAGGTTTCAAGTTTCACACCAAATTACAGACATATGCACAGCTGTTGCTGATAAAGAAATGGGTAGCTATGGGCCTTTCCTACATCCTTCCTGCAGATCCCAAGCTTGTTTTCCTACTGTCCTACCCTCTTTGTGCCCCCTTTTTCACCACTGTCCTATCTCCCCATTTTCTTTTCTTTCAAAGAAATTAGCGCGGGTGTGTGCAAGAGTAAGCACTTTTAAGCAGTTGTAAGCTGGAGTGCGCTTGTGTGCGCTTAGCTAAGCGACAGTGCGCATGCGTGAGCGCCACACAAACCAGCGCTAACCTGCTTACAACTGCTTAAAAGTGCCTTAGTCACTCTGAATGACAAGGCCTGTAGTCTGCTCAGCAGCAAAATAAAATTCCTCTGTCAGTCTCGAACCCAGGACCTTGGAAACACTAGTCTGCATGACTTACCACTAAGCCATAACTGATATACAAGAATGTTGTGCTGAAAGCAATATATCATGAAATAGTAGGACTGAATGTAAAGGGAATATAGGAAGGCTATTACACAAAGCTTTTCTTGTATCTTTACTGGCAATTCTTGTGGATTTGTGTAACATTAGTGTGAGAAGAGAAACAGCCATGCTAGTCAGTAGCTAGTAGGTAATAATGTGACAGTAGCATCTTGCAAACCACAAAATCAGAGCAGGATAAACACTGCCATATTTGAACAGGTAAGAGGCCAGACCTCACAACTGGGACTGATTTACAGGGATGTCCCTGATTTGAAAACAAATGTTAACTGTGCCCCACTGACTCCCTGTGAAATGTACTAACAGTAGGCAGAAAGGTGTTTTGTCCCACGTAATGGTAACTGTCAACTACTGAAAGTATGCACGTGCATGTCAGAAATGGTGTATTAATACACATGCTCAAAATACCCCACAGTCACAACTGCAGAATATCTGAAATATATCACGGGTGTATCCCACTGATATGGACCATTCCCTGAGGCTGATAAAAAATACACCTGAGAGTGAGTATCTGAGGCCTGCAAGTGTCACAAACTCACAGGCATAGCATTCTGTCTGCTGTCACACAGTTTGTGAATAGCTGTAGAATAGCTTCCACAAGCACACCCACATCTAGGTGTACAACCCACAAATATCAAAGGAGGTATCCAACTAATAACAGAAGGACAGTATAGCAGTTTACAAGCACTGCATGTGCCTGCTATCCATAACTGTTAGTACAAAGTACAAGGTGCCACTACTGCTCAGCAGCAAAATAAAATACCCTTGTAGGTGTCAAGCTCCACACCTTGGCCAGACCAGACTGCATGCAGTACCACCAAACCACAACTAACATATAAGGAATTGCTGCTGAAAGAAATATAGCAAGCATTACAAGGAGTGAATGTGAATGGAAAATAGGAAAGCCATAGCAACACATTCCAGTAAAGACACCAAGCAGGCCTCCAAGGAGTGAATGTAAAGGCTAAATAGTGAAGCCATAGCAACAACTTGCAAGAGCCACTGCTGTAAACCAGTTATTCCACAAGTCCCACAGGAAAGCACATACTCCCATTTAAACAATATTAGTATAATTAGGTGTCAGTTAACATACACACTGAGAAGAATAAACTGGAGGAAGCAATAGTCAGGTGTCAGTACAACATGCATGTCAGTGCCTACAACACAGCCTGAGATATGAGAGACATGCCAACCTTTACTCTCACGCAACAGTGTCCACAGCATACCAGCATGGTCCCCACCTTGAAAATCTGAAATTGCTACGCCTACCTCACCTAACATTTTATAGCACTGTCCTGAAATCACAGTGAGAACTGCAATTACCACACAGCAGGCTGCATGTAATTAGCAAATGCTGGCTAACAATTGGTGCAGAGGCCATCACATGCACATCTGCATATACCTACAAAAGCAGCCTGTACTCCCAGTCCACACATGCAATACGTTCATTGCAACAGCCGGAGGGAGAGACAGAGAGAGAGAGAGAGAGAGAGAGAGAAAAAATAAATAAAAACAAAGAAATAAAAACAAAACTGAATAAGAGACACAGACTGCCAAAACTACAACATTACAGAACAGCAGGCTACCAAGCAGCAAGCCATCAAAAATAGCAGTGTCCAACAAAGGTAATGTAAACTAATAATGTAATAGTCTACATACTGTGAACCCTCCATATGTGTTAGCAGTCTATATATATATATATATATATATATATATATATATATATATATATATATATATATATATATGAAGATGTGCATAGGGCAGGAGACATACTGCAAGTGTTAGTGAAGGCTGGACATACATATGTATGTAAAGGATGCTATATGCACATATCAGTATAGGTTGTAGTGCAACGTACAATGTAGGTTGTACAGTAATGACTGTTTAGCAGTATGTTAGTGTGTGTATTCATATGTGTAAATAAAAAGGTATATATATATATATATATATATATATATATATATATATATATATATATATATATATATATATATTATATGTATATGTATGTATATTTATATATGTATCTATATATAATATGCATATATGTATACATAGATAGAGAGGGATGTAGAAATAGATAGACCCAGAATGATACCACAGTACATGGACAAAATGATTGACCTCAACAATTGGCTAAGCTTCTGGTGTCATTCTAAGGGGATCCAGCATCTGTCTGCTGGGACGACATGATCGACAGTCCATGATGCTATGCCAGAGATGGCCTGCACCTGTCGCCCTCAGGATTCCGGATACTGGCTAAGACTCATGCCACCCCTATAGTGCCTTAGTCAGTCAAGGTTCAAATGACAAATTCACCACTGTAAACTGTGACATCTGTGACATCTGTGCAGTGACAGAGACCTGGTTCAAAGCTGCAGAGAGCACCCCTGCATTACCAGGCTTCAATTCATACCACACCTTTTGGCCACCTAACCCAGAAAGAAGCACTAAAGGCGGAGATGTGTCCATATTTATTAAGGATATCCACTCCTCCAGGCTAGTTGCACAGCATAATGCATCTGAGGTATCCAATTGCAACTAACTGGGCAAGACCGCAATCCAAATCGTAGCTTGTTACAGACCCCCCACCATGCCTCAGGATTCACACCCCTCATTTCATGATACACTGGAAAGTATTGTGTAAAACCCAACACCCTAATAATGGCCGATTTCACCTACCCCACCATTAACTGGAAAAACAACTCCTGTACCAACTCTATTGCTCAACGTTTTCTAGAATTCATAAATACCAACGCCTTGGATCAACTTATTCACACCCCCACCAGGGGCAGCAATATCCCAGACTTGGTCATCACCAACATGGGAAACCAGTGTTCCAGACCAGAGGTCAATTCCTCATTGGTCAGATCCGACCACAAGGTAATCAGCCTAGACATCCACATACCACCCCCAGCCCCAATTCGGGACACCATCGTAACAAACTTCTCAAAAGCCAATGTCACACTTCTTAAGACAGAAGTGGCAAACTGCATGACACCCATGCAGATGGACAATAGAGGTATGGACTGCCGAATCCTACACAAATGCACTGTATAAGCACTTACACAAGTGCATGGATCATGCTATCCCTAATAGAACCAAGATGTTATCCCCCAGACAAACGAAGCCAGTATGGTGGTCCTCTGCCATAAACAAACTGTACATCAGAAGAAAGAAACTGTTGCAAAAATAAGTAAATTCGCATGACTGGAGGAACTCCCTGGTCAACCTCAGTAAGAAGCTAAGATCCCTCATAAAATCCCCCAAAGCTAGTTACGAAAACAAAATTGCCACTGACTCTAAAGACAACCACAAAGCATTCTATAGCTATGTCAAGAATCTAAATGGGAGCACTCAGATCTGCTCTGAGGTACAGCATAATGGCACTAAATATACAGAACCAACTGATATTGCCAACATCCTGGCAGATACATTCAGTGCTAACTTTACCCCCCTCTCACCCCCTAGAGGGCCCATCTCTATACTGAAAGAATGAAAAGTCCCTGTAATAACAGCTGCACAGGTAAAATACACACTCTCCAAAGCCAAGAACACAGCATCCATGGGACCTGACAATATCCCAGGCTGCGTTCTACATGAACCACTGAATGAACTGGCACCCTACCGCAGTACAATGTTCAATCATAGCCTCACCTCAGGCTTTGTAGCCACTGAATGGCACACCACAACACATCCCACTCCACAAAGGGGGAGCCACAATGGACCACGGTAACCACCGCCCCATTAGCCTGACGAGCCTGGTCTGCAAGGCCATGGAATGTACCATCATGGAACTCATAAACAAAGACATTGGTAATCTCCAAAGTCTGGATCCTACTCAGTTTGGATTGGTAAAAAGCAGATCATGTCTCCTAAACCTGATTGACTTCTTTGAAGCAGTCACCAAAGCCATAGATGATGGTAAAATGGTTCACACAGCTTATGTAGACCTTGCCAAGGCTTTCAACACTATCCCCCATTCTGGAATTATAGATAAACACACTAAACTAGGTATAAATCCCTATGTCATAAAATGGGTTGCCAACTCGCTCATGGACAGAACCCACACTATGAAAGTAGCGTATTACAAGTCCAACATCAGACCAGTGACAAGTGGAGTACCACAGGGTTCAGTCCTGGGTCCTCCCCTGTTTGGTATCTAATTCTCTGAAGTGCAGGCCAACACAGAAGGTCTGTGGCTAACAAAGTTTGCAGATGACTGCAAACTAGGAGCCATAATCGCAACTCCTAACGATGTGGGCAAACTACAAAAGGCCCTCACTGAGACAGATACCTGGTGTCAAAGCCATGGCCTGAAGCTCAATGCCAAAATGTGTATTGTCATCCCTGTGGTATAAACTCTGTACCCATGAACTACCACATAGCTGGTAGTCTACTTAATGCCGAAAATGTGATAATAGAACTTGGAACACAGGTGCACAGTAGTCTCTCCTTTGATAATCACATTGTCACAGTGGTCAGGAAATCCTTCTACGTGGCTCATCCCATCACAAAAGGATTCCCATCCAGAAAAAAGAGGTCATTGTTCCCCTCAACTCATCACTTATTAGACTCATAAAAGAGTACAATGCCCCTTTTGGTATGTACCTCACAGGGCAACTACAACAACTGGAAAGACCACAGAAATACCTCACAAAGAGGATTACTGGCCTCAAACAGATGCCCTATGCAGACCGTCTCAAAAAACTACAGCTTGACTCCATGGCATATCGCCTACTCAGGGGTGATCTCTGCCTAACATACACAGCTATGTCAAACCTAGAGCTCCCAATCTCCTCTGAGCTACACGCTCCAGGGACCTTAACCTTGTCACCACAAGAAACAGAACATGCTGGAGGGATAGAGTCCTGTCCCAGACACTTCCCATACTCTGGAACAGACTACCTATCTATGTCAAACAGAGCTCCTCATTAGCACTCTTCAAGAAAGATCTTGATGATTGGATGGGAAATGGGGAATTCACCCCGGGGATCACGTCTGTGGCTCTGCTCGACAGGGGCATAGGAACATACCTTTCTTGAGTGGCGAAAGCCAGGGTACATTTATTGGCTAGGCTTGTATGGGCCCTAGGGTCAATAGCCTAGTACCTACCTATGAACCTATGAACATATGTAGATAGATGGATAGAATATGTATATACACATATTATGTAATAAACACATACATATATATAAATATATATATATATATATATATATATATATATATAGATACATACACATATACAGACAGATATGAATGTGTACAGATATGTATGTATATGAATATCTCTCTCTCTTTCTCTCACCCCCTCCCTCTCTCTATATATAAATATATATATATATATATATATATATATATATATATATATATATATATATATATATATATATACTGAGAGAGGCACATGTGTGCAGATGTATTGCAACAGGTGCCAGGTGACAAAGGCATGTACTGAACACCAGTGCGGATACAGGAGTACCATACCCCATTCCAAAACACTTACACCACTAACCACCACATATGTGGTTGCCTGCCTACTACTGGATGTGTCAGGAGGGAACATGGGAAACAAGTGTCCAATAGCCTCCCCTGTGATATTCACAGTGGCACACCAGTCTTGTAATACCTGTACATGGTACATGTCAGCAGAAATGGTGTGTCAGCTAGTGAAATGTAGGTCACTGTACCCCTCTACACCTCACAATGTCCTACATGGTATGTACCTCCCATGACAACTACAGAAAGGGAGAAGGATACAGTCATACCTAACAAACAGTGATAATGCCCTCAAACACATTACCTATGCTGAGTGACTGACAAAACCACAGATAGAGTGCCTCTCAAACTACTGACACAGAGCATACCACTGCTGAATATACATAGTTAAGTCACACCCATAACAGTTGTCCAACAACCATGGTAACACCTCACAAAATCCCCAGCATAAATGACCTATGTCTGTCATCCTTGGCACCGCAGTAAAGAGCACATGGTGGAGGTACAGGTTCCTACCCACAAATAGGCCATACCCTGGAGTAAACCCCCCAGCATTACGAAGCAAGGCTTCCCATTAGTAGATGTCAGACATACCCCTGTTGAATGTTATGCAGATAGGTAGTATGCTTTATGAGTCATCCTGTGTAACTGTTTGACAGGAGCAATTACAACCACGTTACATGTGTCTCAAGGGGCAGGGTTGCATAACAGTATGCTGCTGTAGGCCCAGGCCCAATAGCATACTACCTGCCTATGACACAATGCACACACACATGTACTCATTGCAATACCAACTATGTGAGGTGGAATGCATGTGCCACTGACTGTGTGCAAGGTCTGTAATGGTGTGATTTCTCAGCATGACTTTGTGTCTGTCATGGTAGTGTGTGTCCTTGGGAGGACAGAGAAAGATGTGTCAGGTATTGGGATACAAACATACTACATTGCCATATGTTGTGCTGTGGTTCCCTGTATGTGACTGTGGTGTAGGTATGGTTATGGCAACAAAGACTACGGTGCATTACCAGTGACATTTGTACTGTGCATTGCATGCATTGCATGGGTTGACAATGTTCCCCATACATTACCTTGATACATACACCCAGTGTGAGGCTGTGCATTGGACCTCAAACAGTGTGCCAACTGCTGGAGTATACTTGTTTGTTGTATGGAGTGTGCCAGGCACTGTCACAGAGTTGTCGGCTGAGCACTGATATGTGGTCATTCACATGTGTATCCCCCAATACACAGACAGATGCTATATATGGCAGTTCAGTGATATCACTACAGTAGAGTTTTATGTGTGCCATATCACTTGGTCACATATTTTTCTTTTCCTTCCAGGGCAATGGTGCATCAGCGCAATCCCACGTACTCTGCTGCAGAGGAAGAGGAGATACGCCAGAGCCTGGTGCGGGATTTTGCCACACTCTTTTCCTGCACCAGCCAGAACCAGCAGGAGAGGGCTGCACTGAGGCAAGACCTTGTCCATCGGGTAAATGACATAGGCATGCACATCCGGACATATGAGCAGGTACGCCAACACTGCAGTGATTTAATTAGAAATGTCCGTCAGCGTGCATCTGATATCCACAGGCAACAGCTTGCCACAGGTGGTGGGGCGGCTATACACCCCCCCTCACCAGACTGGAGGGGCTCCTCCTAAGTGTTGTGGCTCCAGCCCAACAACAACAACATCCACACACACATGTGTAATGATGGAGGCTGGAGCCACCCAGCAGGAGGACTTGGAGCATGCAGGTAACATGCCATATCTATAGTTGACTGTTCTCTACACTGGTAGTTTATGCATGTGTGAGGTGTGTACTGTGTTTGTAGCTATTATCCTGGTAATTATTGTGCAAGAGTGATATTCTCAATATCGGCAGTAGACCTGTGAAAGCCAACTGTTGTACTACTGAACTGTATCATACTCACAGTATCAATGGCACTGTTGTGCCCACTGACAATGAATGTCTTATTTGTGCAGGTCCCTCTGGTGTAAAGGCAAGGCAGCCAATCCATGCTGGTGAGTGTGTATTAACATTCCTTTAATACTTATGATAGTAATAGTAATAATACCCTAAAATGGTATTGCTATGTGTGTGATTGCAGGTGTGTCTGTGTCTGTGTGTTTGTATCTCATGTACTGAGGAGTGTGCATGTGTGCATGTGCCCATGTGTGCATGTGTGCATGTGCCCATGTGTGCATGTGCCCATGTGTGCATGTGTGCATGTGCACATGTGTCCATGTGTGCATGTGCCCATGTGTGCATGTGTGCATGTGTGGTAACATTGTTTGCACATTGTAAACTGTGTTTTCTGTCTTCTTCTCACAGGTTCTGGTGCTGCTCTGGTGGTGTGCAGCAGGGAACCTGAATCTGCTGCTGGGGATAGTGATAATGATGATACCTGTGTAATGGCACAGGGAGTTGTGCCAGGGTCTGTTGTTGGTCAGCCAATCAACAGTACACAGCTGTCAACCCCATCAATGCGCACAGTCATCCTGCCAATACATTCATTGTCAACAATATCCCTAGGTGATGGACAGCATACAGTGGGCATTGACCAGGGTAATGTGGTATCAGTGGCACATGCATCCCCTGAAAGCAACCATGGCCAGAGTCCTGACATGGTACCACACAGCAGATGTCCAGGGGTTCTCGTGGGAGCATCCATGGTCGTACTGCCCCTGTCAGACGTGCCCATAGAGATCTTTCAACCTCAGCTATGTTCCGGGCTGTAATGCAGGCACAGTCACATATGGAACGGTACACCAGACAGGGTCTGAGGGAGCTGAGAGCACATCGCACTGCTATGAATGACACTATGCGTGACGTTGCGGCTGCCATCCGTAATTTCACAGAGGTCATTGACAGACATTGGGGGGACACATTCGATCTGTTCCACAACTACATGTCCATGAGCCAGGGCAACACAGGGCGGTTGAGGCTTCGATGTGGACAAATGCCAGCAACAGCAGCAGCTGGCAGTCATCGTGGATGACAACAAACCCACGGCCGCTGCCATAGTGCCAGTACCAGCCCCAGCAATGCTGGGTCTGTGCTGTCATCAGACCGCCCTAGGAGACCACATGCACATGGCTCTGGACAGTCCCAGCAGGGACATGTCTCCAGTCAACAACCACCTGCTTATGATGACAGTACCCAGTCTGGCTTAGTACCTGATACTGTCCGTAGCACCCCTGCCAGGCACAGGTACCGTGTCCGTGGCCAGAGACAGTGATCTGTAGGACCTGGCAGGTACAGTCTGAGGCTGTCCACAAACACCCGTATATGGCATCCACAAGGTGGAACTGTGTGCATGCATACACACATGCATAATGCTAACACCTAGGGCTAACACATACATGCACACACTGCATCAACATTGCCCCATCTTCTACGGTTGTCCCTCACTAACACACACAGACACATACATGTCAATTGGTTGTATCAGTGGCAGACTCAGGCATACCAAGTACACACCCTGTGCATATGATGAAACTGTGCCACCTCCTGCAATCTGTAACATTGATGCAGGACCAGTTAACATGGTGCTGATGCACAGGGTGACTACAAAGATGTGTAGTAATATTATCATGTTGTCAACTGTACAGTGTAATGATATCATTGTGGGTATATCCCAGCGTGCCTGATGCATTGACAGTATGATTGTCATTGTATTGTTTGCTACACCCCTATTAATTACCATAGTGTAATGTCTGCACATCTTTGCATTCTGCTGGTAAGGCTGTAAACAGAAGGCCAGCTACATAGGTAGCACAGGGGATAAGTAAATGGAAGTTATGATACTTAATGGTGGACATGTAAACTGCAAGATACATGCAGTACAACCTCTACTCTGCATGGAGAATGTTGATATCTGTGCAGTAATAGACAACAGGTTCAAGACTCCCAAGAGCACCCTAGCACTACCAGGTTACACCACATACCATGCTTGACAGCCCCAAAACACACAACTAACTATGACAGGAGGTGAGTCTCATTAAATGTCAGGGATACTGTGGTGGCAGGACAGGTAGCATACAGCCTACTAAGTTGGGGAATGCTGATTGAGGGCTCAGTGTCTGTCATTATAAATGTGTATTAGTTCTGGTTTAAGCAGTTGGGCTTCAGGCCAGTTATTTGACATTACAAAGGTTCATGGTCTGCACTCTTGTGGGAGGAGAGGCTGGACTCTGCCCGTCTGAGCTGGGAATTTCTGGCTAAAGGCTTATAGTGCCTGCATATTTGAACTGTTTCTTACTGAAATTGGTACACCTTGTTTGCTGTAGCATAGACTAGATCCATGCCTGCTGATTGTAGCTTTGTTTGTATGCTTGTTTGCTTGTTATTTCTCTGAAACACTAATTCCACCTGATATGCAACTTTACAGCGCCTCTGTGGATCCCTAGTGACATGTGCATTGTTTACTGTATGTATGTCCTTGTTTCACTTGACAGAAAGTTAGTGTTTGTCATTTATGCAATTAAGTTACCTGTAACACATTGCATTTGAGATACCTGGCACTTGCTCACTAAAGCATTTATATATGCCAGCACTAACAAATTAAAAGCACTACACCCTCACAAACTCACCTTGCGTACCTTGTTCCCCATTGGCCCATTTTGTTGTTAATTATAAAGAAATTCCCAATACTATCCTAGCATGTTCAAAGGTCAGTTGTCAATCTCCTCCACGGTCCAGCTGGTGAATCTGGGAATCTAGAGGCAATGTTGCAACTGACTCATTTACAGTCAACCCTCTCCTCCTCCCAACAAATTCCACCACATGTGAGAGATGCAACCATATATTCAAACTGCAGGCTAAGCTCTGTCAATTCGGTACTGGCAAAACCTGTCAGGAGGAGAAGGAAACCACGGTCACTACTATTCCAGTCTCACATAGACCTACCACGACAGCAATCCAAACAAATAAACACACACAACCATACTCAGAGTCTCTAAATAATAGTCTGCCTACGCAGCAGACACCTCCAAAGCAGACACACAAGCAACCGCTACCCCAGAACAGAACGCGTGCAACGCATAGCTCACAAAGCCAGTGTGCCTAACAGTCACAGCATGTAAGGCTAAACAACACACCTGCTACACTTGTGATGGGTGCCTCTATCGTCAGGTACACTGATGTCATGCTCACCAGGCTAAACAAGGAGAAGGTCATGGTGAGATGCCCTTCGGGCGCTATGATCTGCCACATAACACAAGCACACAGGTCACTCCAAGGCATGTACAAATATGACTCAGTCAGTGTCCATGCCAGTGTGAATGATCTGAGACATACCTCCCTGGACTACATGATGAGAGACATAGAGGAGCTCTCTGAGCATGTGGCCTAGACTGGCATCACCCTGACCTTGAGTAGCATCTTACCCTCACCAAGAATGATGCCACAATATGTAGACAAGATGATCAATTCAGACAATTTGCTTATGTTTCAGTGTCATTCAAAGGGGATCCAGTGCCTGTCAGCCTGGGATGACATGCTCAACAAGCCACACTGCTTTGCTAGGGACAGCTTGCACCTGTCACCCATGGGCTTTCGGATATTGGCAAAGGCTCTTGATACACCCATAGTGCCTTTCTTAGGCAAGGCTCAACAGACAAGACCACCTCCATAGGTATCACAAGGGATAGGAAACTAACAGTAATGCTACTCAACGCCAGCAGTGTAAACCTCAAGATGCATGCACTGGAAACTGTCCTTAGCATGGAGAACATCAATATCTGTGCAGTAACAGAATCCTGGTTCAAGGCCCCCAAAAGCATCCCAGCACTGGCAGGTTATACCTCATACCATGCTTGCCGGCCACATAACTTGCACCGAAATGGAACAGGAGGGGGAGTATCAATATTCATCAAAGATACACACACCTCCAGGTTGGTGGCACAGCACGAAGCATCAGAGACTATCCATGTGCAACTAACAGTGGGTAAGACTGCCTTCCAGTTCATAGTGTGGCACACACCACACTCCCAAACCCAGATAACCCACTTGGCCTACTTAAGAATACATGTATATCTGCAGGTATCTCCAAACAACAATATAGTGGGCAGCTTAATTTACCCACACATAGACTGTGAGCATTACTGTAGCTCCAACACCCTAGGTGTAAAGTTCCTAGAATCCATATACTCAATTGCTATGGAACGACTTGTTACCACTCCCACAAGTGGGGAATACATGCTGCACCTGTTCATCATCAACATGTGGACTATATGCTCCAGACCAGAAGTGTATCCCTCGCTGGTAAGATGACACCATAGACTACTCTCACTGTATATTCACATACCAAATGCAGCCCCTGCACAGAAAACCACAGTCATAAAGTTGTGTAATGCAAATTACATGTATTCACATGAGGCAGGCTTCACACAAGGGAACTATTTCAGGTCACAGGTACATATGTCTATGTGGCACACACATACCTCATGTGTGCATTGACATTACTGATATGATCTATATCATACAATATTTAGAGCAACACCCCACACACAAGGACAAAAACACACATGGCATTTGTAAGATTCAAACCCCTACCTAACTATGTTATGATACTTGAGAGAGACGCATTAGCAGAACACGCTATTCACATTACTAAGAGGTTTTCCTTCTCCTGCTGTACTTATAGGGTGCTGACATCATCAGTGTTTAGAAAGAGGAATGTGCATCATGCAGTGTGTTCTTGTAGTTGGCAAAAGTGACATTTCGTTCACACAGAATTCACACACACTAACCCCCTTCACCCAAACACACAGACTGAGCATTTGCAGGATTCAAATCCCTACCTAACTATGTTATGACACTTGAGAGAGACGCATTAGCAGAATGCACTATTCGCACTACTGGGAAGTTCTCCTTCTCCTGCTGTACTTTTAGGGTGCTGACATCATCAGTGTTTAGAATGAGGAATGTGCATCATGCAGTGTGTTCTTGTAGTTGGCAAAAGGAACATTTCTTTCACACAAAATTGCACACACACTAACCCCCCTCACTCAAACACACACACACTGAGCATTTGCAGGATTCAAACCCCTACCTAACGATGTTATGACACTTGTGAGAGACACATTAGCGGAGCGCGCTATCTGAATTACTAGGAGATTTCCCTTCTCCTGCTGTCCTTATAGGGTGCTGAGATCATCAGTGTTTAGAAAGAGGAGCGTGCATCATGCAGTGTGTTCTTGTAGTTGGCAAAAAGGACATTTCTTTCACACAGAATTGCACACACACTAACCCCCTTCACCCAAACACACGCACACACTGAGCATTTGCAGGATTCAAACATGGATGTGACATTGCAAATTCAACCCCTGGGATCTCCACTGTGTCCCTGATTGACGGAGGCACAGCACACTAGCCTTACATGGTGCCATCTGTGACCTACTTTACAGAGGCACAGTAGCCTACTGTACTGGGGAGGCAGATGCCAAGCACACTCTGGCTAAGCTTGTATTCCCTAGGGCAAACAGCATAGTATTGACCTCTACACCCATATGTTTAATTTTCAGATGCAAAATATTTGTTGCTGATACACTGTTTACAGGTCTTTATTGCCATAGCTTTCCCTGTTTCTATGTACAACTTGTGTATCTGTGGAAGATGTTTGAATATGTGTGGGATCCACTATTTAACTTATGTCTCAATAGTCATTTAACTGTATGCACTGGGCAGATTGCTGTATTGTGGTTGGTTCCTGGTTTAACACATACAAATACCAGATATGTGTGGCCAACTGCTAAACTGAGACATGGCCTAAGTGTGTGAGCATGCCCAGTTCATGCATATTCCATGGCTTGTTGCCTGACATATATCTCATTTATCAAAGTGTGCGAGCATGCCCAGTGTGTGCTTTCCATATGTTGAGATCTTCAGTCCAGCACATTTGTGAGTGTGTGTGAACTTCAACAATATTTCACATTTATAGTTGTGTGTTGGGAGTCATGTTGTGTACATACTGCCCAACTGCTTTGTGTCTGAACCTGACAGGGATTATACTGTGCCTGCAGAGTTTCCATGGGATAGTTTGCATACAGTTGTCAACATCCTTTCATACTGACCATACACTGTAATATTGTATAGTGTACTGGTTCAGTACTTTCACTGTGGTGGACAGTATCCTTGGTTTCAGTCCTATCACTGCTTTAAATGTTCATAGTGAGCACACCAGACTGGTTAAGGGCCAGTTGTGCACATATGACTATGCTGCATTTTGTTCGGATATGGACTACTTACACCAGGCTTGTCCAACATTGGTAGTGTATTCCACAACTTGGGTGGACATTCACAAACACTAGCGATGTGCCCTAGGCTATTTTTACTGCTAGTCAGAGAGTGTGTTTGTCCTTCAACACACATTGTAATTGGAATTTTACATGACATATTTCAAGGTTAGTATACTGTGCCTCTGTCTACCCATGACATAACAGTGATACCCAGGGTAAACCTACCATCTCCCATCCACTCATCATGATTCCTGTTGAGGAAAGTCAATGAGGGACTCTCTGGCTAACCTGTACTGGGAGTGGAGTGAGCTTCTGGGTTATGGATCAATCACTACAGCTTGTCCTATGTATGTCAGTGCTGGGGTTCAGGTCTCTCATGTGCATAGCTCACTGGCATTCAGATTGTACAAGGTGCAGCATGTTCCTTGATTCCAGCTTGGACATGGCTTTATACATCAGGCACAGATTGCCTCTGGGCAGGCAGTATGGCACTGTGTGGAGCTGCGGTTATTTTAATCAGGCAACACATGGCATCTTCAACGAACAAACTTCAAAAGACCAAAAACTGCTTAAAAAAGTGGGCTGTACACAATAGGAGAGCTGGTAACACAGCTTTAATGTTCCAAAAATTGATATGAGTAGTAATAAAATCCAAATTGTAGTAAGCGCTTTCGGCAAGTTAAAATAACCCGCCTTCATCAGACAAACCACAAGATTACAAGAAATCTCTTATACTATACAATTAAAAACAGTAAACCTATCGTATTGAAGTGCATTGTTAAGTGAAAAAACTCTCCATGACAACCTTAAAAGGGTATGACTTCAGGATGTAAAATGATGACACGTAAATCACCGTTAATACATACCAAATAAGTAGTACAAAAAATATAAACAGAAACAACTGTATAACAGTAAATTACATACGTTTCAAGTTAGTGCTTAAAGATGTCATGTTGCACTACACCATAAAAAAACGTATGTGAGTACTAGATATCAATATGATACTCAAACTAAATGAAGCTTACAGGTTTTAATAACAGACCGGGAACACATCTGATACGATGTCTGAACTAAGATGTTTAAAACTTTAATACATTATTAAACCACGAGTGCGTGTTGCTGAAATTAAAAATGACGAGTATACTCGTCAAAAAACTTGAATGCCTTTGTCTGAATGACTTAAACCTTTAAAGTACAGCATGACTAAGATAAGCATACTGAATAGGCTAAAGAACAAAACGCCCCAAACCATTTTTTTTTTATAGCAGTTATATTGCATGACTTACCTACGCAAACCCATGTATGCGCAGGTACGATTATTAAAATGTGTGCAAAACAACTAAATAACACATGAAATAGGAAAGTTCATTTACACAGTGATCCAACTAACCTATTTGGTACCTATTATGTGTGACCATTATTAGTAATAATAGTAAAAGTGTCAATAAAGATAGACAAATGCACAAAATCCATGATTGTGACAGATTTGGTTTTGGGTCATAACCACTTTATAACACTTAGAATTGAAAGGATCTCAGACCCACATGGCATCTGTTTGAGCTCTTTGATCCTCCTGGTGGGGTACTTTGGGGGTCTTTCCAGTTGCTGGAGGTGTCTGCTGAGGTACTTCCCACATGGGCCATTGTACTCAATTGTGAGGCTGATGAAGGATGACTGAAGAGGCACGATGACCCCCCCCCCGATCTAGATCTGACTACCTTCATGATTAGGTGGGTATATGGTATGTTTCTGTAACCACTACAGCCACATGGTTGTCAAATGCAAGATATCTATCAAATTGTGTCCCCAGGTCTCTTATTACTTCTAAAGTACTGAATGGGTTAACACCTATGTGGTAATTGGTGGGCACTTACTGTTTATCCACAGGAGATAACTATACACTTTTCTGCAATTAGCTTGATGACATGACTCTGGCACCAGTTGTCTGTTTCTATGTGGCCCTTTTGTAGGATGCTTGTGTCAGCTGGAGGGTCAGATAAGGTGCTCAGTTTTTAGTCCTCTGCAAACTTGTTCAGACACAGTCCTTCTATGTTGGCCTGTACCTGTATGGGAAATATATACCATACAAGGGAGGTCCCAGGACTGAGCCTTGTGGGATGCCAGTTGTAGCTGGTTTGTAGTCTGACATGGCTGCAGCATGTCTGACCATGTCAGTTATGTCCTTGGGCTGGTTTGCAACCCATCTACAGACATAGGGGTTTATATTTAAGCTGGTGAGCTTATCTATAATGAACACGTGGGGTATTGTATGGAAGGCTTTTGCAAGGTCCAGATAGGCTGTGTGGACCACATTCCCCTCATCAATGGCCTTGATGACTGTTTCAAATGAGTCAGACATGTTTAAGGGGCAGGATCTGCCCTTAAGAAAGCCACACTGGGTAGGGTCCAGTGTCTGTAGGTCCCCAATATCTTTATTTCTGAGGTCCATGATGACCCTTTCCATAGCTTAGCAGACCAAGCTTGTCAGGATTCTGGGGTGATAGTTTGCAGTATCCATTGAGTCAGCACCTTTGTGGAGAGGGACCACTGTTGCTGTACACTGCTTTTTGGGTACATATCCTGTGGTAAGGCTGAAATTGAGCAGTAGTGTTATTTGGCATTCCATTCTTCTTGGAGTTCATGTTGGACAAAGCCCAGGACACCATCTCGTACCATTGATGCTGTGTGTTTTGCTTTGATGATGCTGCCTGTTACCTCAGCATCTGCAATGTCAGGGGGCCAGCACTCTACTGGGATAGATATTTGTCATTTTGGGGGGGGGGGGGGTTTGCACTGAACCTGTCAGGTTGGATGTTGGCAATGTGTGTGGGTTTGGTATATTGTTTGTAATATTTGGTAATTCAGAGCATATCTGTGAATTCCCAACAAGGTTCCTACCATCAGTTCAGACAGCCTTGTGATTATCTGATTTTCTGAGTTGGAGCATGTCCATCAATTCTGTATTGGATATGACCTTGTACATCGGGCATACATCACCTCTGAGTATGCAGTATGTGACTGCATACAGCTGGGGTGTTGTCAGCCAGGCAGCATATGACAAATGTTTGACACCCTTTATCCTCTTGGTGAGGTACTTTTGAGGTCTTTCTAACTGCTGCAGGTGTCGGGTATGGTACATCCCAAGTGAGGCATTGTACTCAATTATGGGCCTGATAAGAGAAGAGTATAGGGGCACAATGACCTCTATTGATGTAGATGTGAATCCTTTCATGATAAGGTGGCCAATATAGGTGGTCTTCCTAGTCACGTTGGCAAAGTGAGTGTCGCATGTGGGGTTACTGTCCATTTGTGTCCCTAGGTCCCTGATTACTTCTTCCATACGTAATGAATTACCACCTATGTGGTGATTTGTGAGTACCTTGTTTGGTATTTGGGGAGACATTCATACACTCCAGTGTCTTCAGGAAGGCTGAGTGGTGTTCCTGGGTCTGGGAGGGTGGTCTGTAGCATGCTACAAACTGTACAGCGGTTTTACCTACAGTTAGTTGCACATGGATGGTCTCTGATGCTTCGTGCATTGTCAGTAACCTGGATGTGTGGGTATCTTTGCTGAATATGGATACTCCCCCTCCTTTTGTGGTTTGGTCCAGGTTTTAGGGCTGAAAATCATGATTTGAGGTATAACCTGGTAGTGCTGGGGTGCTCTCCGGAGCCTTGATGCAGGTTTCCATCACTGCACAGACATCGATGTTCTCCATACTGGGGAGGGCCTCGAGAGCGTGCATCTTGTGGTTTAGACATCTGGCATTGAGCAGCATTACCCTCATGTTTTTTCCACTTATGTTTTCTGGGGAGGTGGGTTTGTCTTTTCAGCCTTGCCTACAAAAAGCACTATGGAGGTGGCAAGAGCCTTAGCCAATATCCAGACACACAGGGGTGACAGGTGCAAGCCATCCCTGGCAAAGCAGCGTGGCTTGTCAAGCAAGACATCCCAAGCAGACACGCATTGTATCCCCTTGGAATGACACCAGTAATTGAGCCAATTGTTAAAGCTGATCATTCTGTGTTTGTACTGTGGCATCATTCTTGGTGGGGGTAGGATGCTGATCAGGGTCAGAGTCATACCGGCCTGGCCTACATAATCAGAGAGCTCCTCTATGTCTCTTTACATGTAGTCCAGGGAGGTACGTCTCAGGTCATTCACACCAGCATGGACAATGACTGAGTCATATTTGTACTTGCTTTGGAGTGACCTGCATGATTGTGTTATGTGGCGGATTGTAGCAGCCTACAGGCAGCTTACTGTAGCCTTTTCCTTGTTCAGTCACATGAGTGGGACATCAGTGTGTCTGACTATGGAGTCACCCATTACAAGTGTATCAGGCATGTTGTTTGTCCTTAAGGGCAGTGACTGTTTGGCACACCGACTTTGTGTACTATGTGTTGCATGTGCTATGTTTGGGGGTAGTGGTTGCTTGGGTGTCTGCTTTGGAGGCCTCTGCTGATTTGGTGGTTTTTAATTTGAGCCTCCAGGAATGTTTTTGTGTGTTTATGTATTTGATTTGCAGTTGTGATAGGTCTATGTGAGTGGGTTTGTGGTGTGTGTGGTTACCTTCTCCTCCTGACTAGTTTAGACAGTACTGAGTTGAGAGAGCTCAGCCTCCAGTTTGGAGACGTGTTTGCATCTCTCACATATATTTGTATTTCTTGGGGGGTGGAGGAGGTTGTCTGTGTACATGGGGCAGGTGTAACATTGCCCAAGATCCACAGATTCAACTTGTAGCTGGCCTTAGAGGATTTTATGACTGGCCATATTTTATTGCCATAATACTGATCAGAGATTACTTCCCTTTTTGGGTTTGCTCTGTCATGTGGTGACTTTTTCATTCTCTTGCATGGTTTGGTAATGGCTGTGGTCCACCATGCCAGATGCCTGTGTGTATGGTATTGGGCCTTGGTTTTATTTGGGATTGCATAATCCATGCATTCCTGACTGTGTTCATAGAATGCATTTATAAAGGGTTCTGAGGTGTGGCCCATATTTTCCACAGGCACAGGGCCTTTAATGGATTCCACATCAGTTTGGAGGAGTGCAGCATTTCCTTTACACATGTTTTTCACTGTGGTTTTCTGGCCAGGGACTGTGGTCCGGATGTGAATATCCAGCGTGATTATTCTATGGTCTGATCTTACCAGTGAGGAATACACTTCTCATCTGGCCATAGAGTACCCATGTTGCTGATTATCACATCCAGTTTGCTTACCCCTCTTGTGGGAGTGGTACATTGTTCCTCAGCATTTTGGTTTATGGATTCTAGGAACCTTTGGCCTAGGGTGTTGGTGCTGGGATAATGCTCCCAGTCTATGTTTGAGTATTTTCAGTCACCCAATATCATGTTGTTTGGTGAGCTTGATATTTCCATGTGTTCCAACATAGGCCAAGTGCAGTTCCTGGCATTAGGAGGGTAGTCTGTAGCAGGCTACAAACTGGCAGGCAGTCTTAGCCACTGTTACTTGGGCATGGATAATCCATGCTGCTTCTTGTTGTGGTACCAACATGGGGGTGTGGTTATCCTTGACAATTATTGCTACTCACCCTCCTTTTGTAGTTTGTTCCATGTTTTTGGGCTGTAAAGCATGGTATGAGGTGTAACCTGGTAGTGTTAGGGTGCTCTTGTGAGCCTTAACCCAGTTTTCTGTTACAGGACAGATATCAACATTCTCCCTGCTGAGGGGAGTTTAGACTGCATGCATCTTTCAGTTCGGACATCTGGCATTGGGTAGCATTACATCTAGGTTCTTATCCCTTGTGATACCTATGGAGGTGGAGCATCGTGTCTTGCTCAGCATGTCATCCCAGGCTGGCATGCATTGGATCCCCTTTGACTAATGACAATACTTAAGCCAATTATTGTAATTGATCATCTTGTCTTCATATTCTGGCATCATGCTTGGTGAGGGTAGGATGTTAGTCAGGGTCATCATGTTGGCATATACTACATGGTGTTACATTGCTTAACACATGGCAATCATGCCTCAGGTGGTGCTGCAGGTCTGTCTATGTTGGATGCACATACTACACTCCCTGTACATGTTTGATAGCAGGTTGTGTCAACTTAGGCATCCCTTTTACTATATGTGTAAGTCAGAGAGAGGTATAATTTCCTGGGTTCCTACTGAGCCAATGTATGTCCTATGCCTTGCCGCTTTGCCAAGGCATACTGGGCACACCTCCTTCTGCCTACTGGGACAGGCTCTGGTTGTTCCTCCTCTGAGTCATGCGCTGCCTGTGATTGGCTTGGCAATGGTGGGGGGCTGTTTGGCCCAGCCCTATGCTGGTCCTGCTGCAGCTGTTTTCGCAGAATCATATTATGTAGCATAGCACATACCATGACGATTTGGGTACATGTAGTTGGTGAGTACTGCAAGGCTCCACCAGATGTGTCCAGGCACCGGAACCGTGACTTGAGCAGCCCAAACACACACTCAATTACATTTCGTGTTTGTGCGTGTGCCTCATTATGGCGTTCTTGTTTAGGTGTGTGTGCATTTCTGATTGGTGTCATCAGCCACGGCTCCAGTGCATAGCCAGCATCCCACACTAAGTGACCATGTGGGATGTCCCCATTGGCAAATGTCTGGTACAGCTGCGTCAGATGCCAGATATGGGAATCGTGGTAGCTTCCAGGGCAGCCAGCACACACATTCATTATTATGCCCTGGGCATCACACATGACCTGGCAATTGATGGAGGGGAAGCCCTTGCAGTTAATGCAGGCCCTACCCCGCTCACCAGCTGGTGCTTTGATGCGTATATGCGTGCAGTCTATTGCACCCACTACCTCAGGGTATTCCGCTATTTGCTGGAAGAGACGCATATTGCTGGCCAATACCTCACGGGAGTTGGGGAAATATACATGCTCACCGACATGTGCTGACATAGCATCCAGGATCTGGTGCAGTACCCTGGATGCTGATGCCTGTGATATCCCCATCATATCACCGGTTGGTCTCTGGAAGGTACCTGTTGCTGGTATTCTTAGGCCAACACATACCTTGGTTTCCACAGGATGGGTTCCCCTCTGTTGGTTCTGTGTGTGAAGCGTGGCCTGCACAGCTCAACAATTTGCTGCAGGAGGTCTCTGTAAACTCTATAGTGCTCCACTATCTCCAACTCATGTAACCCCTGGTAGGTGACGCTGGGCCTGTACACTCTTCTCCGTCTCCTCACTGTGGGTTGTCTGGCAGCATTTGCATAGTCATCACCCTCAGCAAGTTGCATATGTCTCCTTATAACAGCTATGGCTGCCCCTAGCATTTTTGGTCTGAGTGAAGCTTTTTCAGTTTTCACTTCTAATAGCTTACTCCTCTGTTGCAGTGTCTCTTGAGAGAAACATTCTGCACTGTTGTTTGTAGAGTTTTAAGTGCTGTGCTGGGCTACTGTTCTGCCTGTGTAATTGCCTGCTTCTGATTGTTTTCACCTGCTAGCTCTGCCAGTAATTTCTGCTAGCTTCCTACTATTTCCCATGCTTCCTTTTTCCCTTCTGTTTCCTCATGGAGGAGAAACGCGCATACCAGCAAAAACACGCTCACAGTGGCTAACACGCGAGTACACATGCTTAGACGGACTAGAATCTGCTTATTCAGGTTAAAACGCGCACACACCAGCGCAACCAAGCATACATGTGTTTAAACAGGCTTCTCCATGCGGATTCTGCCTTAAACGCGTGCACTCAAGCTTACACGAGCGCACTCTATCTTACTCGTGCCTACCAGCGCGCACACGCGTGCATGCACGCCCAGCAAGAAACTTTGGTGTTATCCATCGTGTACACATTCCATTTCTTGGCTTTCCCATGCCTACTTGTTGACACTCCTCTTTCCATGATGTGTGACTGACAGCTTTCACATGCCACTGTGCTCCAATGAGCTGCATTCCTTTAATACATTCTCCCCTGTGATGTCACCTATCTCCTACTCTGTTACTCCCCATTATCCCACTCCTACACTACACGGATTGTGATCATTTTCTATGTAACAGTGCGATTCACTATCCTACCACTCATTTACATAGGATTGCCTACTAATGCTTAGTTACATGTCTTACACTCCGCTTCCCCCCTTAGCAACCCCTACTCAGTGGCCATGGTGTTTTACCCTGCTATACCCTTCCATTGTATATTCATGCTTTGCATAAACCCACATTTGTGGGTTTAATATTTTTATTTTTTGTTTTTTATAGCGCAGCCGGTTTGCGCAACACTGCGCTATGTTTAAACATTATTTTTATTTCATGTTTGCATCAGGGTACATTGCCAGTGGCCACATATTTGGCCATTGGCATGCTGCCTGTGACATTTGCAACCTTTATTTGGAGCTGACAAGGCTCCATTGTGTTATTTGCAGAATGGTACTCAGTTATCAATTGAGTACATTTCTGCAGATAACACGGCTCTTACACGGGCAGGTTTCTGCTTCCTGGATCACAAATTTACCTCATTTGCATGCCTTTTGGCTGCCAGTGAGGTAATTAGCATATCCACGCCCAGCCCGTGTAAGAGCCGTTTTAGGTGCTCTCTTACACGCACATTCAGGCTGTTTCTGGATCGCGATGGCTGCATGGAGTCTTACACTACTCTTAGACTCCATGGAAGCCATCGTGAATCCTGCCCATTGACTTGCAAGAACTAACAGGAAAAATTATCCAAACAGTATAGCCTAACTTCCTGGAAACAGCATTAAAATGCACACATTTCCACACAAAAAAGTGCAAACTATGCTAGAACATTTTCTATCTGCAAACAGAAAATACCCATAAAAAGCTACGACAATAGAAATACATCACACTAAATTTATATTTCACTGCCCCCCACCAGAAATAAACAACTTCTATACACACAGTTCAGCCTTTTAAAAGTAATGCGTCCAAATCATACCCCCAAGAACAATAACAATTACATATACATACAGGTTTTATACCTTTAAAAACTACTACTCAAAAATCTTAAAATAACCACTGCATAGATTTAAATACTGCGTACTGCACCCCCATCAACCTCTAAACATTAAAAAATTAAACCACAATGTATTCCCATTTTAAACTACTACTGAAAATTCTCAAAATAACCACTGCATAGATGTAAATACTGCATACTACATCCCCATCTACCTCTAAACATTAAAAACTTAAATAAAGCACAATATTCCCATTTTAAATAACTAAAGCCACAAAATACTGTTATGTACTTACCAGTATCACAGTTTTTGCTGGGCTAGCTTGCTTCCTTCCTACTGGAATGGCTAGTTGGCTGGGCTGACTGGCAGGCTCCCTTGTTGGCTAACAGGCTCCCTTGCAGGCTGGCTTCTTTGCTGGCTGGCTGGTTGGCTTCTTGGCTGGCTGGCCAGCTTCTTTGCTGGCTGGCTGGCTTCTTTGCTTGCTTGCTGGCTGGCTGGCTTCTTTGTTTGCTTGCTGGTTGGCTGGCTGGCTTCTTGGCTGGCTGGCAGAATTTTCAGATCTTTGTCTCAATTCCCTTCGCAGCTGTAGAGCACTAAAACAAACTGCTCTACAGCTGCAACCTGTATTGGCCTCTTCTAGATAAATCCCCACCACCTCCAATCCCTTTAGCCAATTACAATTTAAATTACACCACCTGGACCTAGCAGGGACTCTCTCTAACTGCAGGTCCGGGTTGGTGACGTTGCCGCATTGCCGTGGAAAAAACTGAAGTATTTTCGGCTTTTCCACGGCAAGGCAATGGCAATTTCGCGAGCGGTGAGTGCAAATGGGAAAACAAGACTTTTAAAGTCCCACTGTTGGTGAATGCAGGAAGCAGGATGAGATTGCTCAACCTGTGAGTGTCCTGCTGACAACGGGACGGGTGGCAACCATACTCCCTTTTATGAGAACTTAGACCTTCACTGCCTTTTATCATTTTGACTTGGGTGGGAGGGATGGACTGCTTGTTTCACTAGTTTACATAAAGAGAGGCTGAACTCAGTTTTACTCTCGTCTTATGCTACCTGACTGGAATCCCACTAACCTGCCCATATGTCAGCCATCGTTATGTGCCTGATAGTTCAGCCCATGTAGTAATACTCCCAGTCCTCTTTGCTTCCTCCTTCCAGTTTCTGCCTCTACCTGCTGGTCTGTTTCTGAGGGGATGGAAGAGGCCAGAACAAAGTAGTCTCTTCCTAAACTTCCTTTGTCCTAACCCCCCCCCCCCCAATAATCACACAAAGGTTGCCTTGCGATCAGGGCTTATTTGTAAAATACTTCTATAATTTTGCACCCATGTTTACTTCTTCATGGCTGCAGGCAAAGCCCAGTATGAGACTCACATAGAATTAGTAGAATCCATGCTGGTGCCCCAGGAAAACAGAGTCCAAAGAAAGAATATCAGAGAAGGAGGAAGGTAGAAAGTAATTGTGTCCATTTTCTGGTAAAGAACCTATCTGAATGGTCTGGTACTCCAAAAGCAGAAATTAATCTGAAGAGAGCACACGGGTGTTTTTTTTGCCCCAGTTATTCTTGATAGATTTGAGACATACCATCAGGAGGACTGGATTGTCTCAGTTCTACGGGCATTCCAGATCAGTAGGGTTTACTATGATTCTAATTATTCCATCATTACTGGATACTGGTGGGCAGCTTGACAACCTTCTATTAGTTGTGCAGGTTAAACAAAGAGAAATTCTGGCTCCTCTGTCATGCTAAGCTAACGATTCTCCTGCCTGGATGTACAGTTACTTTACAATTGCTAGAACAAGCAGAAATGAGACTAGGTTGATTTTGTTAGGTATTCAGTTCATAATGTTTCAATCTACCACACACCAAAGAGAGGAAGGACAAGTGACTTCCTTAGTGCAGAGCAGGAAATGTTTACTCTTCAGAAAAAAGAGCAGCAGCTGTAACAGCAAAAGCAGTAACTGCAGACTTGACTGAAACACTTACAGGACTTATCTT
Source organism: Protopterus annectens (assembly GCF_019279795.1). NCBI lineage: Eukaryota > Metazoa > Chordata > Ceratodontiformes > Protopteridae > Protopterus > Protopterus annectens. The sequence goes on along the minus strand of NC_056726.1, from coordinate 165,049,432 downwards.
AAATGTTGTAAATGTTTGTTTGGCTATTATGTTTGTCCAATTGGTGAGCAACTGTTAACTTTGATAATTTTTGAGGGATGAGTCATAGTCCTTACCAATGGCTGGCTTCTTGCAGAAAATTAGGAATGGACTAGTGGCATCTAAGTTCCCCAGCTGTGTTTGAAATCATTGAAAATTGGTCTGGAATTTTGAAATTAGTACAGCAATCACAGGACTAATTGCTGCCTTGAAATACAAATCCAGGATGAAAGCTGCACATGCTGGGCCACTCAACCACTATAGAATTAAGTCTTATTTTTAACAAAGAGAACACTGTGGTCTGTATCCACAGGAGTTCAGGACATGACTCGGACACAAACAGAGCATATGTACAATTCTATAATTGTTCCTTATTTCCTAGAATCTGCAGTACAGCTCCACCTGTGTGTAAAATGCGGCACTGCAGGCAGTTTGGCTTCCTACCAGATATTGCCTGCAGTAACTAGTCCCGCATGTAGGTGGAGCTGCTATTTTGCTGAAACTTCACATTCAGTTCAACAGGATTCTCCATTAATTCAGTCTCATACATTGACAGTTGTGAGAATTAATTAACCATCGTGTGCCCTATTCCCCTTTTGAAATTAGGCATAAGGGACCAACAATCTCTATTAGCATACTTAGAATGGGGACTGGCAGACCCTAGATTTTGGATATGAAAATGGAGTAACTGCTCAGCATTGCATGTTACTCCTATCTGAAATTCTTTTAAATAACAACCCACATTTTGAATAACCATTAAAGGAAAAAAAAAACTATTTTATACAAAGACGTGAATAATTAAAAATATTTGCAGGGATATGGGAATATGACAAAAAAACTTTTTTTTCAGAAATGTATGCGTGCTGTAATGTCACATTTCCGTAATACAGTTTCACTACAAACTCCTGACTCCGCCCCACAGCCCCAGAAAAAAGAAAAGAGTATTACCTCCTGTCTGAAATTAATATTGTGTAGAAATAAAATGTTCTGATAACACAGTGCTTATTTGTCAAATACAGAAAAAGTGTCCTTGTTGTAGTTTGAAGTAGAAATATACCAGTTACTCAGGGTATGCCTGTAAGTTTAGCTCTGCAAAGAAAAGCATCAGGCCACTTATTTCCTAATCTAATGTTGTGACAATGAAGTATAGAAAGCAATAATCTTTTACTGCTGGACACATGAATTAGTTCAGGGACCCGTTTCAGCCACAACCCAGATCAAACACAAGAAACATAGTACCAAAGTAATAATGAGTGAAAAGGAGAAGTAAAGATTTGTATGGCATTGCAGTAACACAAACAAACGTTTTTACATGGCTTTGTTTTTGTGCAAATTATTTATAGATGGAGTTATTTAACATAGTACAAGATGTTTAATATTTATAAATTCTATATAAGCAAGCATGCAATAGTAACTACACTGTGTGAGTTAGTCATTAACATATTACATGCATGTTATGTTTGCTACAGTTACTAAATGGAAAGTGTGAAAGCAAAGGTGCAAGAGGTTAGACAGGAGTCCAGCTGCATTCAGTGGAGAGTTTTTTTCTGATCTCCATGGGTAACTGTGGCTTAGGGTCATTGCAAGTACAACAATGGTTCAAAGTACATGAAAGAGTAATTCTTATCAAGAGCAAAAATTTGCAAATAGCGAGTATAATCTATGTACCATTTAAACAGAGAAAAAGAAAGATAGAATATAGATTCTCACATTAAGAAACTTACTGCCTCAGCATAATTTTTGTCATTATATGATGGCAGAAAGGCAGGTTCTGAAACAGATATTTGGGAAAGAGGTATTAAAATAATAATAAAAAAGTTGGGGTTTCTTATTACAGTATGGAGAATGAGTAGTCATTTTGCATTTACTATTCTGGAAGACACGCAGTGACTGAGGACTGGGTGGGTGGCTACTAAAAGTGGTCTATCAATGTATACTCTACTGCATATGTTGTACAATTGTACAAAAAAATAGGGTGCAATGTCTGTGTTTAAAAAAATCAGGGGCATGCAGTATTTTAAAATGAATATTTTTTTTGCATTGGAAGGGATTATTATTCCAGGCATAATAGCAGTTTTTTGAGCACAAGTGTTTCTATCATGTATTTTTAAGCAGTGAGTTTCAAAAATGCTATTTTAATTACACAATTGCATCATGTCATTCATTCACTAGTTCTTTAATTTATTCATCCATTTATTCACTAGTTCATTAATTTTTCAGTGTTGCTCCATCCCTTTCAGGGCTGTGTGGAAGCCTATCCAGTAAGCAATGGACATAAAGCAGAGAACCCTCTATCATAGAAGACATGCACAAATGCACCCTCCCCACATGTGCACAGATACATACCACACACACACACACACACGCACACACACACACACACACACACACACACACACACACACACACACACACACACACACACACACACACACACACACACACACAAAGTAGAGGATCACCATGTCACCTACTGGCATATCGTTGAAATGTGGAAAGAAATCAGTAACCTCAGCAAAAGTCCAAAGGGGCAAAAGAAGGAGTCTCTGCATGGAAGACACTCCAACTGAGTCACAGAAAGGAGTCTCAGAAGAACCAGAGAACCTGATATCACTGTGCCATCTGGTACCACATAAAATAGGGAAAGAAAACACTTGAGTTTTATCAAAGCCCAGCTATTGTTCTGTCCATTGTGATGCTGCCTCAAAGCTGATGTCATACTTTAATAGGTTTGTGGGAGGGAGGGCCTCTAACATAAACATTATTTTTAAGTTTTTGCCAGTTTACAATTCTGTAATCACAGTTAGTGTGTTCACTAACAAACCATCATGCCTTTGTCTAGTACTGTATATTCTATTTAAACACAGTATCACTCTACCATTATAGGAAGCATGTCAATGTTACTGTGATGCTCAGTCTCACAATAATCAAAATATCAGTCTTTTGTTTTCACCTGCACACAGTAATAATAAAACAGTGATTCAGTAAACTGAGCCATTCAACAATAATGTAAGAATTAAATATGTGGCTGTGAAAAACATATGCAGTAAAGGAAAGATTTTTGATGTTAACTTGCATGAAATAATTTTATTTAACATACAGAAAACATAAGGTACAGAGTGAAAACATTATATGTATGATATTTATATTGAAGGAACTTAGGCAATATCAGAACTGTTAAAATTAGTACAATAATGGCTATATCTAGTAACTAGATATAGTAATACAAGAGAAGCCATACTCAGAAACAGGATAAATGTTAACTGCAAAGTAAAGAAAATAAAACAGCAGTCAAGCATTTATCAAAAGTGCTACTGTTAACCCTAGGTCAGACCCAAAAAGCATTCACTATTGCAGCTAAACCTATAGAATGAATTGAAACTATCCTTGGATGTTCGAGATAAAACATATATATCAATGTGTCATCTGGAAGTGAGTTCACAGAACCAGGTACTGCAGTTAAATGCAAAAAACAACATAACTGACTCTTATGGAGCCCTGTCTACTTAATGAAGATAAAACAATGTTTCTTCACTAAGTAATTGGTGTTGTATGAGTGCCATGTGTATATTGTTTTTATGTGCTTCTTGCCTCTTGAGTCTGCCTGCCATCAGATCTTGCCAGACATACGGATGGTGCAGTGGTAGCATTGTCGCCTCACAGCAAGAGGTTCACTGGCTAGATTCTTGGCTGGGGTGCCTTTTGCACTGAGTCTGCATGTCCTCCCTGCATTTGTGTGAGTTTCCTCTTACATTGCAAAGACATGCATCCGGAGCTTTTCTTCCCAAGCCTCCAGTAAATTGCCTTTGTTCCAAGTTGGACTTTCCTGGTAAACACGTTGAAAAAAATTCATCTACTCATTCCTTCCTCTGGTCCATCACAGTCATTTGCAGTCTACCTCCTGTGGGTCACTCCTCTTTCTAGAGGAAGTTAGCCCTGTACTGAGTGTCGTGAATGTTGAGGTGAAGTTCACACTGTAGCCATGAAAGGTGGTTTGATCCTACCCAACTTACACACCATGGTTGTTTTCACCTGATAATCTGGCTTCACCCCTCCTGGACTGCAGCCATCTGCACATAAAGATGGAATGCAATTGTACTGACGAGAGAGGATAGCATGCCAGACCTGGTAGTCTAAGCCAACCACATTCTATTGACGAAGGGAAGGATTTTCTATAGAATTAATCCTCAATTCTTGTGGCTAACATATGAACTCATGTCAGTGCAAAGGTCTACAGTACCTTCCCTCATGGGCACATGTGTCTTATGAAGGGTACAGTGAGTGGCTTGGTAGAATGAAAGCAGAAGTCTCCAGTCCCCAGGGCTGCATACTGATCACTTATGAGTACCAGCAGTGCAGTCCACTGGGCCATTACTGCCATCCCTGGATGTGTGAGATGGCATCAGCCACTCCCTCCCACCCTTCACTGCTGACACCACCAGCAACCAGACTGCTAAATGATCTCAGGTCATTTGGGTTATAGTTTTCTCTGTACTCCTCTACACCATGCAGTTGTATAATATTATTTATACTTTGCTGCATTTTTAATATCAGGTAACATTTTTGTTTGAGTCATTTTTTTGTATTTGTACTGTTGTAGCCAACTAAGATAATTCCTAGGTTACAGCACAGACTTAACTGTTTTATTTCAGAATGAATGTTTGTCAAGTCTTTCTGGTCTCATGAACTAAGTAACCTGAAAGAGGACAAAATTGTAAATTGAATGTGACACAAAAGTTGTAGCTACTGTACATATACAGATCTAGATAACAAATGATAAAGCAATGTCCACCAGATGGAAACTTTTCTGTAATACTGACAGTGCTGATATAATACCAGCATGGAAAATATTAACCTATTTGCTGTCATTGTCTTTGACTGTGGAATAATCAGGCACAATAGTAATTGGAAAAGCCAAACTGACTAGATAATTGTCTGAAATTTTCCGAAATAATCAACACAGGTTCATATGTTTAACCAGTATCTAGTTCTGGTTAACAATATACCAGCATATCCAAAGTTAGGGATGACCCCATTAGGAAACATTCAGAGACAGAAATCAATAAAGGACACTGTACAATGACCTAGAAACCTATGGTTACTTTATATGAGTTTTTGAAAAACTATTTAAAGGTACAGGGACAAATCTGGCAGAGGCAGGGGTGCAGCAACTAAAGTAAGCAACTGTATACATGGAGGAAATAAAAGTAACCAAATATCCCAAGAGAGTTCTCATACTTCTCAACTTCAGAACATTAAACATTTTAACAAATGTCCCGAAAGATGAGCACTCCACTTCCATCCTTAAAGACCAGAGAAAAAGACTGAACTGTAGCACTGCAGCAAACACAAACCTACTAAGTACATTCACCGTATATTTGCTGGCATCCATTGCAGGGTTATAATAGGGATGATTCAGGTGGTCAATCATGGCTCACAGCTCCAGGGGTCCCAGGGTCAGCCAAGAAAATTATTTTATTTTAAACATTTTGTTATATTCAGTACTGATAACTCATTTTAGTTAGCTTATGTGCTGAATGCAACAAGCTATTACTAAAGACATGTTTCTATTTAAAAAGTGCTAAATAACAAGACAACTTGAGTATTTACCATTATCTACTCAAGGTGCCTGCCATTTGCACATATACATAAAGGGCCAAAGAAGAGCTAGCACATAAGAAAGTTAAAGCTATAAAAGTCTAAAAAGCATGGTGTAATAAGCAAGAAGAATGCCAAAATGTGTTATGGAGATTAGTGATTGATAAATTACCAGTAAAGGAAAATATGCCATATAAAAAACAGTGAAAGAGTTTGTATATATGCCTCATCCATAGGCACTCCTTAGCATTTCATTGGCTCCCACACTGCCACTCTTTATTTGCCTGCCACTGATAGCAGATCAGAAGTTTTTTTTACCCTACTTATATAGCTTGGAGCCATCTTTTAAATCTCAAATCTTCCCTGCTAGATTTAACTACTGTGGTGTCCAAGATGTGTGCATGCCTCTAAATGTAAGTACATTGTCTTGTCTCCTATTGCACAGAGTACAAGTTAAAAATACTAATGACTGCTACATACTGTGTTTTGGATGTTGTTATTGGAAAATTTAGGCTCTCATGTTTGTAAACTTTATCATTGTTTGTAAGTACCATATGGAATGCTGGCATATCTCTAATGTTATTCAATCTGAGCTTGTATTAAGTCTGGAGCTTTACTTACCTGAACATTACTGTAGGAAACTGTGAAATAAGAAGGCTTTAGAACATTATAGTGTCTCTCCCTGCACAGCTCTAGTGTATAGTTGCATACACTGTAAAAATTCATGCAGCACTAGTGATTAGTTGAGTAAGTAACAAAGTGAAGCAACTGTCAGAGAATGTTCATATAACTGTAGCTGGTGTTTAGAAGAGCCTTGATTATGAAAGTATAACCACTGTGCTGCAAGATTTAAGTCTAATACTGCTTAAGTACAGCTGTTTTACTGCTAAGTACATGTTCACATAAGGATTGTTGTTAATTATTGGCATAACAGGCAAAATCTCTTAACAGCTCTAATCATTGTACTGTTTTTTTTAAGAACAAACTTAACAGAGTTTCCTCCTTCCTTATCTGCTCTATCCTGACCTTCTTTACTAAGCAACTGTAGCTTTATATGCGTATTTTCTCTTTTTTCTTTATCAGTCAATCCACCTAGCAGATACTTTCACTAGAGTTAAACTACAACAGTGTGCTGATACCTGTTCACTGGACCTATCTGCAAGCTGCCTCACAGTTTAACAGGACACTTTAAAAGTTCCAGCTTTCTGGTGTCTTGCAAGAACCCAGTGTAGGTTTACACTTAAATATCTTTGTGTTTCTGTAACTTTGTTCAATATTAGCAGAGGCTCCCACTCTAGGACCTGTACCCTCCCCCACCCGCAATTTCCTTGCAAGACTTTAAATTTATGTTTGTACTTAGGTAATCTTGGGTCTCTGCTGACTCACTCCTATTAACAGTGTTGTCTGTTCTTAATTGAATTTCTTGGTTTAGCCTGCTCCACTTGCCCTCGCTACACTTGGGCTCACTTCACTACCCACCCTAACCCACTATTCCCACACACCCCTGACATAATTTCCTTTATAGTTAACCAGTTGCTCCACCCTACACTGGGTCACTCCCCCTATTTCCCATTACAGCAATACATTCATCTACACCTTTTTTCACTACTCTCCTCCCCATTACCTTTCAACCAACCAATGTCTCTCCCTGCACTCTTCTTTTACTTAATTTCCATATTGTACTACCATACTTTAATTGAATATAGGCTCAACCCACAACAACTATTTCCTACCTGTACTTCAACCTCTCATGCCTTGTTCAACTCAGACTACTCTCCTATATCTCCCTCTCTACTCTCTCATCCAATTTTCCTGCCCAACCTACTAAGTTTCTGCATCACAACAGCATTTCATACAAAACAAAAATAAAAAAACACTCTTACTTCTGTTTCACTAGATTTCTTCCTTACTAATTACTATTCTATTAAAGTCTGGAGACATTCAGTCTAACCCTGGACCCTCTTCATCCACCAGTGCTCACTGCAACCCCACTCCAAACTATAACTACACCCTAGCTAATGAGCACCTCAAACTTTATGCTCTAAATATCCATAGCATTCTGAATAAAACTGCAGAATTACATGCATGGATAGGCCTGCACTCCCAAGACCTCCTAATTCTCACAGAGACCTGGCTCAAACAACATAACTCAGATAGTGAATTTCTCCCATCTGGCTATAATATACTATGTCTGGATAGAATAAATAGAAAAGGGGGAGGAGTAGCTATTTTTTACCATGACCATCTCACAGTAATCTCCTCTAACATCTCTCTACCTCCCTTCCCCCCTGCTGAAATTCTGACAGTAAATGTAATTCTCAACAAACACCTAAACTTAACTGTTGCCACCATATACATACCTCCTGGTGATAATATTACCCTCCTTGAACAAATACTATCCTGTTTCTCAGAGAACATTACAACAGAAACAACCATCCTAGGGAACGTCAACATAAATTGGCATGCCTTTAAAACAGACTCCCCTTGTCAAAGTATAGACCTGTCTTCACACAGGTCACATTATCTCCAACCTACCCAAATAAACTCTCACACTTGCACTCAATTATTGACTGGATACTAGTATCTCATCCCAATAAATACCATAAACCTGAATCACTGTCCGACTCTCTTAGTGACCATGCACCTATCCAGGTACTTAGATACATGCCTATACTACTAGTACTCACAAATATAAAACTTTCTGTAAACTGACCAACTTCTACCTAGAATACTTTAATAGCCTCCTATCCTCCATTAACTGGTCTTCACTCTTTTCACTGCCTCTTAATGATGCTGTCTTACACTTCAGTTCAACTTTCTTAAATGTACTCAGCACTCTCACATTTCTTTGAACAACAAGAGTTAAATATCAAATCTCCCCTTGGCTTATCAACACTACTCATTCATCTGTCTATGTCAGAGATCTAGCATGGAAAAAAAGGGACTAAATCAAAACCTCCTTCAGACTTACAAAAATATAAAGAACTTAGAAACAAAACTAAAAAAAGATAAAATCTGATAAAAGAAACTACTCACAATCCATGTCTCCTAAACCTGAAAGACTTATTTGAAGCAGTCACCAAGGCCGTAGACAAGGTAAGGTGGTTCACACAGCCTATCTAGATCTCACCAAGAATTTTGACACCATCCCCCACGCTGGAATTATAGATAAACTCATTAAACTAGGTATAAATCCCTATGTCAAAAGATGGGTTGCTAACTCGCTCACTGACAGAACCCACACTGTGAAAGTAGCAGACTCCAAATCCGACTTCAGACTGGTGACAAGTCCTGGGTCCACTCCTGTTTGGTATCTACTTTTTAAAGTACAGGCTAACACAGAAGGTCATTGGCTAATGAAGTTCACAGATGACTGCAAACTAGGAGCCATAATCGAAACTCGTAACGATGTGGATATCCTACAAAAGGGCCTTACTGAGACAGATGCCTGGTGTCAAAGCCATGCCCTCAAACTCAATGTCAAAAAGTGCATTGTCATCCCCTTTGGTAAAAACTCTGTACCCATGAGCTACCACATAGGTGGTAGTCTACTTATCACCAAAAGTGTGATAAAAGACCTTGGCACACAGGCGGACAGTAGTATCTCCTTTGATAATCACATCACCACAGTAGTCAGGAAATCCTTCTGTGTGGCACACCTCATCACAAAAGATTTCTCATCCAGGAAAAAAGAGGACATTGTTCCCCTCTACTCATCACTCATTAGACCCATTATAGAGTACAACACCCCTTTTGGTATGTACCTCACAAGACATCTACAACAACTGGAAAGGCCGCAGAAATACCTCACAAAGAGGATTACCAACCTCAGACAGATGCCCTATGCAGACCATCTCAAAAAATTCCAGCTTTACTCCATCTCATATCTCCTACTCAGAGGCGATCTCTGCCTAACATACAAAGCTATGTCAAACCCAGAGCTGTTGGACATGCTCCACTTAAAGAAATACCAATCCCTCTGTGCTACATGCTCTAGGGACCTAAACCTTGTCACCACAAAAAACAGAACATGCTGGATGGATAGATTCCTGTCTTAGAGACTTCCCATACTCTGGAACAAACTACCTATCTATATCAAACAAAACTCCTCATTAGCACCCTTCAAGAAAAATCTTGATTGGATGGGAAATAGGAAATTCACCCTGGGGATCACCTCTGGGGCTCTGCTCGACAGGGACACAGGAAAATAATTTTCTTGGGTAGCGAAAGCCAGGGTACCTTTTTGGCTAGGCTTATATAGGCCCTAGGGCCAATAGCCTAGTAAATACCTATGAACCTATAATCATAATAATTACTCCAGGGACTTCTGGAAGTTAATTAGCCACATCTTACATCCAGGTAACCCACAATCTCCCAACCCTGATCCTAACCTGTCTCCCACAGAAATAGCTACCCAGTTCAATTCCTTTTTCATCAACACCATCAGTAAATTACTCCCTTCTAGTTCCAGATCTTTTCCTAACTCCACCATTGCTTCTGATTCATCTAGCCCTCTCTCTGAAAAATACCCCGATCCCCAAAATAACGCTTTTTCTCTTCAACCTGTATCAACTGCTTATATCAAAAAACTTCTTCATAACCTAAAGCCATGCTCTCCTTCTGCTAACAACTTGCCACCATACTTCCTAGAAATAGCTGCCTGTTCCATTGCATACCCCATTCTATTCTAATAAATCGCTCACTGTCTGAATCTATCCCCATCCATGAAGGAGGAAAATGTACAGAAATTTCCAATTTTTGGCCTATAGCTATTCTCTCTCCACTCTCAAACTCATGGAAAAATGCATCCATGCACAATTACTCTACCACCTATTGCACCCACTCAGCATGTTTTTTGACCAAACCATAGTACTTCCACCACTCTCATTGCTTTTACCAATTTAGTTGTGCAATCCAGAGACAATAACAAACTAATTTCTTGCCTATTCCTGGACTTATCCAAGCATTCAATATTGTGCCTCATCCTTTGCTCATTTCTAAACTTACCAAACTTAATCTGTCCCCATCCACTATCTCTTGGTTCAGCAACTACCTGTCCAATAGGTAACAGTCTGTTAGATGGCTTTCTACACTATCCCCTCCTCTGCCAATCACCACAGGTATGCCCCAAGGCTCCATCTTAGGAGCTCTTCTATTCAACATTTTTACTAGCAATCTTTATAAATCTTGCCCCAACTCAACTCTCATCCAATATACAGATGATTTTACAGTCATCACCTCCTATGATTGTTTCTCAGACTTGCTTTCCAAAATCAAGCAAACTTTCACAAATATTGTGACCTAGCTAACCACGAATCAACTAATGCTCAATGCTAAGAAACTAAACTTCTATTTCTGCCTAAATCACTCTATCATAAAACCTCAACTTTCACTATCACCTTGTTAGACAACACCACCATCAGTGATGAATCCCATACCAAACTACTAGGGGTCATAATAGGTTCATAGGTTCATAGGTTCATACTAGGCTATCTGCCTTAGGGCATTTATAAGCCTAGCCCAAAGTTTTTGTGGCTTTCACCACCCCTTAAGTTTGAAGGATACTATACCCATTATTTTGCCGTGCCTCTGTCCAGCAGTGACACTGAGGTGATCCCTGGGGTAAACCTGCGATCTCCCATCCATTGGTCAACATTTCTCTTGAACAAAGCCAGCGAGGTGCTCTGCCTCACATGTACCGGGATTTTGTTCCACAGCATAGGGAGTCTCTGGGTGATGAATCTGTCCCTCCAGCACGTCCTATTTATAACCGTGTTAAGGTTTAAGTCTCTTGCTCTTGTAGTTCTGATGGATTTGGATTTTTTGAGGTGGAGCATGTTCATTAATTCCGGGTTGGACATGGCCTTGTATGTCAGGCACAGGTCACCTCTGAGCAGACGGTATGCGACTGAATAGAGCTGGAGTTCCTTCAGTTGGGCAGCATAAGACATATTTTTGAGACCCTTTATCCTTTTGGTGAGGAACTTTTGGGGCCTTTCCAATTGCTGCAGGTGTCGGGTAAGATACATTTCGAATGGGGCACTGTACTCTATCATTGGTCTGATGAGTGATGAGTACAGGGGAACAATGACCTCCCTTGATCTAGATGTGAATCCCTTCATGATCAGGTGGGCAATGTAGAAGGTCTTCCTAACTACTTTGGCAATGTGAGTGTCAAACGAAAGGTTACTGTCAACCTGGGTCCCCAGATCCCTGATAACCTCTTCTGTGCTTAGTGGATTGCCACCTATATGGTAGCTAGGGGTAACCTTGTTTTTCCCGAAGGGTATGACTATGCATTTTTGGCGTTTAACTTTAGGCCATGGCTCTGGCACCAGTTATCCGTTTCTATGAGACCCTTCTGAAGGATATCTGTGTCTGATGTGTTTTCAACTATGGCGCCCAGCTTGCAGTCATCTGCAAACTTTGTCAGCCATAATCCTCCTGTGTTTGCCTGTACTTCTGAAAAATAGATGCCGAACAAGAGGGGGCCAGAACTGAGCCCTGTGGGACACCACTTGTGACCGGCTTGGAGTCTGACATGGTGCCAGCAACTCTGACCCTGTGGGTTCTGTCACTTAGCCAGTTTGCAACCCATCTTGTGACATATGGGTTTACATTTAAGCTGGTGAGTTTTTCAATGATACCCGAGTGGGGTATTGTGTCAAAAGCTTTTGCAAGGTCAAGGTAGGCTGTGTGGACTGCCTTGCCCTCATCAATGGCCTTGGTGACTGTTTCGAAAAAGTCAACCAAGTTTAAAAGGCATTATCTGCCCTTGACAAAGCCAAACTGGGTTGGATCCAATGTCTGTAAGTCCCCTATGTCTTTATTTATGAGTTCCATTATGATCCTCTCCATAGCTTTGCAGACCAGGCTTGTTAAGCTGATGGGGCGGTAATTTCCAGGGTCAGTGGAGGCACCGCCTTTGTGAAGTGGGACCACAATTGCCATACGCCACTCCTTGGGTACGTATCCTGAGGTGAGACTAAGATTAAACAGCTGCCCTAACTGCGGGTTTAATTCCTCATTGAGTTCGTGGAACACACAACCGGGGACACCATCTGGTCCCATAGATGCTGTGTTTTTTGCCTTGGAGAGAGCAGTTTTCACCTGAGCATTTGAGATGTTTGGGGGGCTACAATCCGCTGGTATAGATATCTCTCCTTTTGAGGGGGAGGGGGCGGAGAAATTTGCACTGAACCTGTCAGCCAGTATGTTGGCAATGTCTGTTGGTTCAATGATTTTTACATCATTTTGAACTAATTCTGAGCATATCTGGGAGTTTCCTCCCAGGTTCCTAACATAGCTAAAAAAGGCCTTATGATTGTCTTTTGAGTCCTTAGCGACTTTTCTCTCAAAATTTGCCTTGGATGATTTTATGAGTGATCGTAGTTTTTTACTTATAATGATCAGGGGTGTCTTCCCTTTTAAGGATTTTGCTCTATCTTGTAGTAGCTTTCTCCTTTTATTGTAGAGCTTGTTTATGGCTGGGGTCCACCAGGCTGGGCGCTTGCCTTTGGTGCAAAGAGTCTTTGTTTTGTTTGGGATTGCCTGATCCATGCAGTCCTGGAGGTGCTGGTAGAAGGCATTTGTAAGTGATTCAGCGGCTTGAGTAATGGTTTCCGCTGGCTCGGGGGCCTTGAAAGAAACCATACCAGTCTTAAGAAGTGTGAAGTCGGCTTTTGAGAAGTTCTTCATTGTGTTTTTTTTTATCTGGGGTGGGGGCGGGATGTGGACTTCCAGTGAGATTAGTTTATGATCTGATCTCACCAATGAGGGGTATACTTCCGGTGTTGAACATTGTGTCCCCATGTTCATGATGATGAGATCTAGTATGTTTTCTCTTCTTGTGGGGATGGTGACTAGTTGTTCCATGGCATTAGAGTTTATGAACTCTAGGAACCTTTGGGCTAGAGTGCTGGGGCTTGAGTAATGATCCCAGTCTATATTCGGATAGTTGAAATCACCTAATATGATGGTGTTTGGAGATACATTTATCCCCTCCAGTGTTTTCAGGAAAGCTGTGTGAGGTTCCTGAGTTTGAGAGGGTGGCCTGTAACATGCTACAAATTGCAGAGCAGTCTTGCCTATGGTTAATTGCACCTGGATGGTCTCCGATGCCTCGTGTGTTGCCACCAACCTGGAGGTGTGGGTATCCTTGATGAATATGGATACCCCCCCTCCTTTCTTGGTGTGGTCTGGATTTTGGGGCCGGAACGCATGATATGAGGTAAAACCTGATAGTGCCGGGGTGCTCTCAGGAGCCTTGAACCAGGTTTCAGTCACAGCACAGACATCGATGTTCTCCATATTGAGAAGGGCTTCGAGTGCGTGCATCTTGAGGTTGAGACTTCTGGCATTGAGCAGCATTACCCTTAGTTTTTTTTTCTTTTTTGTGTTCTAGGGTGGTAGGTTTAGAATTTGAGCCTTGCCTAAAAAAGGCACTATGGGGGTGGCAAGAGCCTTTGCCAATATCCGGAAGCCTAGGGGTGACAGGTGCAAGCCGTCCCTTGTGAAGCAGCGTGGCTTGTCCAGCATGTCATCCCAGGCAGACAGACATTGGATCCTCTTTGAATGACACCAGAGATTAAGCCAATTATTAAAGCTGATCATCTTGTCTCTGTACTGTGGCATCATTCTTGGTGAAGGTAGGATACTGCTCAAGGTCAGGGTCATACCTGCCTGGGCTACATAATCAGAGAGCTCCTCTATGTCTCTTTTCATGTAGTACAGGGAGGTATGTCTCAGGTTATTCACACCAGCATGGACAATGACTGAGTCATACTTGTACCTGCTGTTGAGTGACATGAGTGCTTGCATTATGTGGCAGATTCTAGCGCCCGACAGGCAGCTTACTGTGACCTTCTCCTTACTCAATCTGGTAATAGATGATAAACTAAAGTACAACCTTCATATAAATTACTGTATCAAAAATGCTAACTAAAAGTTTGTTTTATGATACTGTAACAAAAGATATCTCACACCAGAGGCAAGATGATTATTCTTTCATGCTTATCTCCTACCTTGTCTCTTCTATGGCTCCCAAATCCTCACTAACCTACAGACAACACTACTGAATAAGACGGAAAATACATATCACAAAATAGCTAGATTTGCTGCCAACACTGAACCTAAATTCCATCACTGCCGGCCTTGAAAACACTGAAGTGGCTTGAGTTTCCCAATCAACTTCTTTTCTGTCAACGTAATATGATCCACTCCATCCTGCACAAATCTTTCTTCTGCCCTAACATTTCAACATCTTAAATTACTACCTCCTAACCAGAAAACTTAGAAGCACCAGCCAAAACCTCCTTGACATTTACAAACCTAAAAAAAAATCAATTGGTGAAACCCTCTACAACTGTTTTCCCTCTATCCAGTGGAATAAGTTACCTTTAACAATCACACAGCCCCATCCATCCAAAATCACCCTAAAAGTCCACCTAATACCTGGACTTGCTCCTGTACACAACCACCATGAACTTAATAACCTGACCCCCACTGTATAAAGGCCCTTCTCAATTCATACTTAATTCTAGCTACAGAACTCTAACTCCTAATACCCTTTTTCACTAAATTTCTCCACTACTCATATTTACCTCCCTCCCTTCTTTACCCCCTTAGCTTACCCCCTTTCTCTGATTTCACTTGATTCTAACTCCTCCTTAAAAAAATCTGTAATTTCCCTGTTTTACCCATAGCCACCCCCCTTTTTTCCTCTCTTGACACTTAACCTTAACTATCAACTCCCCCTCTTCTTCTGATTGCTGATGCAAATGCTGTTGCCTGTAAGAACTAGGATTTGGTATACAGTACTCTATTATTTCCCCTCTAAATGGGGAATTCCTTACGTATTGGAGATATATGAATGACTTTAATATATTATTTGACTGCCTTTTTTGTAAATAACATCTTCTAAATTCTCATGCTACAAATAGGAATCCAAGCATTATAATGCATGTTTATATTATCTCATGTATACTGTACTGTTTGTAAACATTATTATGGTGTATGTAATACTTTGTGGAGCTTTTCTCCCTGGGCCTCTGGTGAAAAAGGACGCAAGCTCAGTCAGATATTCCCGGTCAACAAATGTCAAATAAAATACAATAAATAATATAAATATATTGTGTTAAAGAAGAAACTGTAGAACATGTTTTCTTGCATTTATAAGGGTTGTAAAATGGTGGCAAGCATTGTGTAGAAGATAAATAAAATAAATATGAATATGATTATGTATGATTATTATAGCCATACAAATAAAGACTATGATAGCAAATTAGATAAAAGATTATTTTATGTTGTGTGGAGACAAGCAGTAATTTTAAGAAAATAAAAATAGATGGTGATTGTGGAAAAAGGAGTGAGCCTCAAATAAGACAAATATAGATAGAGGGCCAGATTCAGGAAGGCTTACACGGAGTTTAAGAGTAGTGTAAGCCTCCGTGTAAGCCTCCCGATTCAGGAACAGCCCAAACCTCCGTGTAAGAGACAGCTAACACGTCTCTTACACGGACTGGGTGTGGAAATGCTCAATACCTCATTTGCAGCTCCAAGATATGCAAATGAGGTATTTGAGCGATCCACGAAGCTGAAACCAGTCCGTGTAACGGACGAAGTTGCAGAAATGTACTCAGCTGACAACTGAGTACATTTCTGCAAAATCAAAAATGGAGCTATGTCAGCTCCAAATAAAGGGTGCATATGTTTCATTAAGCATGCCAATGGCCAAATATGTGGCCATTGGCATGAAAAAGTGTTGCAAAAATATGTTATATAACTTTTTTTTTTCTGTGGGATTATGATGTGTAACTGCAGTGCACACCCACGCAAATGGGGTGCGCTAACTAAAACTGAAAACCGAAGCTTATAAGCCCACAATTGTGGGATTTATGTATTACATGGAATGTCAATGGAGGGACTTGCAGACCAAAAACAATATGGCCTCCGTTTAGTGGTTGTCAAGGGGGGGAAGCTCCGTGTAAGACATGTAACTAAGCATTACTAGGCAATCCTATGTAAATGAGGGTTACAATACTGAATCACACTGCCACATAGGTAATGAGCACTTTCTGAGTAGTGTAAGAGTTAGAGAAGGGGGAGGAATAGAGTAAGAGGTAGGTGACATCACGGGGGGGAAGGATAGAAACCAATGTACCAGATTGGAGGGCAATGTAACGTGACAGATGACAGACAATCATCAGGGAGGGAGGTGTGTCCCAACAGAACACTAGGAAAGTCAAGAAATTGAGGGTATACGCTATCCCTACACTCAAAGTTTCTTGATATACGTGTATGCGCGCGTGTAAGGCAGGTTCAACATGTGGGAGCATGTTGCAAACCATTTACAACGGTTTGCGTGGGCCTGCACGTGTGTAAGGCAGTGTGCGCGTGTTTTAACATGAATCAGCCAAGCCCACACCGTGTAAGGATGTGTGCGCGCGTGTAAGCCACTGTGAGCGTGCTTAAGCTGGTGTGCACATTGCTCCCCCAGGGGAAACAGAGAAGAAAAAGGAAACAACCAGATTACTAGGAAACTGTCGGAATACTGCTGGAGTTAATTGGTGATAACAATTGGAAGCAGGCAATTACACAGGCAGACTAGAAGCCCAACCCAGCACTTAAAACACTGCAAACAGCAGTGCAGGGTGTTTCTCACAAGAGATACTGCAAGAAAGTAAGCTATCAGAATTGAAAACTGAAAAAAGCTGAACTCAGAGCAGAAATGCTAGGGGCTGCCATAGCTGTTATAATCAGGCATAGGTGAATTGCTGAGGGTGGTGACAATGCAGATGCTGACAGACAACCCAGAGTGAGGAGAAGGAGAAGAGTATACAGGCCCAGGGTCACCTACCATGGGTTACATGAGCTGGAGATAGTAGAGCGCTACAGAGTGGACAAAGACCTTCTGCAGCAGATTGTTGAGCTGTGCAGGCCACATCTCACACACAGAACCAACAGAGGGGAACCCATCCCAGTGGAAACCAAGGTATGTGTTGGCCTAAGAATACTAGCAACAGGTACCTTCCAGAGACCAACTGGTGATATGATGGGGATATCACAGGCATCAGCCTCCAGGGTACTGCACCAGTTCCTGGGTGCCATGCCAGCACATGTCAGTGATCATATATATGTCCCCAATGACTGTGAGGTTGTGGCCAGCAATATGCGTCTCTTCCAGCAAATAGCGGGATACCCTGAGGTGCTGGGTGCAATAGACTGCACGCACATACGCATCAAAGCACCAGCTGGTGAGCGGGGTAGAGCCTACATTAACCGCAAGGGATACCCCTCCATCAACTGCCAGGTCGTGTGTGATGCCCAGGGCATAATAATGAATGTGTGTGCTGGCTGCCCTGGGAGCTACCATGATTCCCACATCTGGCATCTGACGCAGCTGTACCAATCATTTGCCAGTGGGGACTTCCCACACGGACACCTAGTGGGGGATGCAGGTTATGCACTTGAGCCGTGGCTGATGACACCCACCAGAAATGAGACAAACAACATTCTCAGTAGAAAAACCACTTTAATGTGAGGAGCAAAGCTTTCGAATAAAATCCTTTATCAATACTGAAAATACAAATGCAAATGCAGAGTATATATAGGTCCAGCATCTTGGCATTTGTGTTTGGACCCATCAGAAATGCACACACACCTGAACAGGAATGCCATAATGAGGCACACGCACAAACACGTAATGTCATAGAGCGTGTGTTTGGGCTGCTCAAGTCACGGTTCCGGTGTCTGGACACATCCGGTGGAGCCTTGCAGTACACACCAACTACATGTACCCAAATGATCATGATATGTGCTATGCTACATAATATGATCCTGCGGACACAGCTGCAACAGGACCAGCACAGGGCTGGGCCAAACATCCCCCCACCATTGCCAAGGCCACCACAGGCAGAGGGTGACTCGGAGGAGGAACAACCTGACCTTGTCCAAGTAGGCAGAAGGAGGCGTGCCCAGTATGCCCTGGCCTTGGCAAAGAGGCAACGCATAGCACATACACTTGTTCAGTAGGAACACTGGGACTGATACCCGCTCTGACTCACTCATATAGTAACAGGGATGCCTAACATGACACAACCTGCTTCCAAACATGTACAGGGAGTGTAGTATGTGCATCCGACAGAGGCAGCCCTGCAGCACCACCTGAGGCACGAATGCCATGTGTTAAGTAATGTAATACCATGTACCATATGCACACCTGAGGACACGACTAACATCCACCCTCACCAATCATAAACCACAAAAACACAAACCTACCTCATAGGTACCACAAGGGATAGGAACCTAGATGTAATGCTACCCAATGCCAGAAGTATAAATGCGTGCAGTGTAAACGCACACAGTATAGAGAATGTAGATATCAGTGCTGTAATAGAAAACAGGGTCAAAGCCCACATCAGCACCCTGACACTACCAGGTCACACCTCATACAGTGATGTACATGTGCAAAAATATGGAACAAACTACAAAATGAGGGTGACTAGCAATAAATGGCATGGATAACCACACACCCATGTTGGTACCACAACAAGAAGCAACATGGATTAGCCATGGTCAAATACCAATGGCTAAAACTGACTACTACTATATAGCTTGCTGCAGACCACTGTCCTAATAGCAGGAACTGCCCCAGGCCTACTCTGGCAATGTGAGTGTCAAACGAAAGATTACTGTCAACCCGGGTGCCCAGGTCCCTGATAACCTCTTCTGTGCTTAGAGGATTGCCACCTAGATGGGAACTAGGGGTTACCTTGTTGCTCCCGAAGGATATGACTATGCATTGTTTAGCATTTAACGTAAGGCCATGGCTCTGGCACCAGTTATCCGTGTCTATGAGACCCTTCTGAAGGATGTCTGTGTCAGATGGGTTTCCATCTATGGTTCCCAGTCTGCAGTCATCTTCAAACTTTGTCAGCCATAATCCTCCTGTGTGCTTGTACTTCTGAAAAGTAGATGCTGAACAAAAGTGGGCCCAGGACTGAGCCCTGTGGGACACCACTTGTGACAGTTTTGGAGTGTGACATGGCACCAGCAACTTTGACCCTGTGTGTTCTGTCACTTAGCCAGTTTGCAACCCATCCTGTGATGTATGGGTTCACATTTAAGCTGGTGATTTTTTCAATGATACCCGAGTGGGGTATTGTGTTGAAAGCCTTTGCCAGGTCAAGGTAGGCTGTGTGGACTGCCTTGCCCTCATCAATGGCCTTGGTGACTGTCTTGAAAAAGTCAACCAAGTTTAAAAGGCATGATCTGCCCTTGACAAAGCCAAACTGGGTTGGATCCAACGTCTGCAAGTCCCCTATGTCTTCATTTATGATTTCCATTATGATCCTCTCCATAGCTTAGCAGACCAGGCTTGTCAAGCTGATGGGATGGTAGTTTCCGGGGTTGGTGGAGGCACCTCCTTTGTGAAGTGGGTCCACCATTGCTGTATGCCACTCCTTGGGCACATATCCTGAGGTGAGGCTAAGATTAAACAGCTGCCCTAACTGCGGGTTTAATTCCTCATTGAGTTCATGGAGCACACAACCGGGGACACCATCTGGTCCCATGGATGCAGTGTTTTTTGCCTTGGATAGAGCAGTTCTCACCCGAGCATTTGAGATGTTTGGGGGGCTACAATCCTCTGGTATAGCTATCCCTCCAGTTGGGGGGGAGGGGGGGGAGAAATCTGCACTGAACCTGTCAGCCATTATGTTGGCAATGTCTGTAGGTTCAGTGATATTTACATCATTTCGAACTAATTCTGAGCATATCTGGGAGTTTCCTCCCAGGTGTCTAACATAGGTAAAAAAGGCCTCATGATTGTCCCTTGAGTCCTTAGCAGGTTTACTCTCAAAATTCGCCTTGGATGATTTTATGGGGGAACTCAGTGTTTTACTCATAATGAGCAGGGGTGTCTTCCCTTCTACGGATTTCGCTCTATCTTATAGTAGCTCCTTCCTTTTGTTGTAAAGCTTGTTTATGGCTGGGGTCCACCAGACTGGATGCTTGCCTGTGGTACAAAGAGTCTTTGTTTTGTTTGGGATTGCCTGATCCATGCAGTCCTGGAGGTGCTGGTAGAAGGCATTTGTAAGTGATACAGCGGCTTGGGTAATGGTGTCCGCTGGCTTGGGGGCCTTGAAAGAGACCACACCAGTCTTTAGAAGTGTGAAGTCGGCTTTTGAGAAGTTCTTCACTGTTGTCTTTTCTATCTGGGGTGGGTGGGATGTGGACTTCCACTGAGATTAGTTCATGATCTGATCTCACCAATGATGGGTATACTTCTGGTGTTGAACATTGTGACCCCATGTTCGTGATGATGAGTTCTAGTATGTTGTCTCCTCTTGTGGGGATGGTGACTAGTTGTTCCATGGCATTTGAGTGTATGAACTCTAGGAACCTTTGGGCTAGAGTGTTGGGGCTTGAGTAGTGATCCCAGTCTATATTTGGATAGTTGGAATCACCCAGTATGATGGTGTTCGGAGATACATTTATCCCCTCCAGTGTTGTCAGGAAAGCTGTGTGAGGTACCTGAGTTTGAGAGGGTGGCCTGTAACATGCTACAAACTGCAGAGCAGTCTTGCCTATGGTTAATTGCACCTGGATGGTCTCCGATGCATCGTGTGTTGCCACCAACCTTGAGGTGAGGGTGTCCTTGATGAATATGAACACCCACCCTCCTTTCTTGGTGTTGTCCGGATTTTGGAGCCGGAACGCATGATATGAGGTAACACCCGATAGTGCCGGGGTGCTGTCAGAAGCCGTGAACCAGGTTTCAGTCACAGCACAGACATCAAAGTTCTCCATACTGAGAATGGCGTTGAGTGTGTGCAGCTTGAGGTTGAGACTTCTGGCATTGAGCAGCATTACCCTTAGTGTTTTTCCTTTTCTGTGTTCTAGGGTGGTAGGTGTAGAATCTGATTCTTGCATAAAAAAGGCACAATGGGGGTGGCAAGAGCCTCAGCCAAAATCTGGAAGCCCAGGGGTGACAGGTGCAAGCCGTCCCTTGCAAATCAGCGTGGCCTGTCCAGCATGTCATCCCAGGCAGACAGACATTGGACCCCCTTTGAATGACACCATAGTTTAAGCCAATTATTAACGCTGATCATCTTGTCTCTGTTTATGTGGCATCATACTTGGTGAAGGTAGGATACTGCTCAAGGTCAGGGTCATACCTGCCTGGCCTACATAATCAGAGAGATCCTCTATGTCTCTTTTCATGTAGTCCAGGGATGTACATCTCAGGTCGTTCACACCAGCATGGATAATGACTGAGTCAGACTTGTACTTGCAGTTGAGTGACCTGAGTGCTTGCATTATGTGGTGGATTCCAGTGCCCGATAGGCAGCTTACTGTGACCTCCTCCATACTCAATCTGGTGAGCGGGACGTCAGTGTGTCTGACTATGAAGTCACCTATGACAAGTGTGTCTGGCATTGTGTTTGGCCTTAAGGGCTGTGACTGTTTGGCACACTGACTCTGTGGTCTATGTGTTGCATGTGCTGTGCTCTGTGGAGGCAGTTGTGTGGGTGTCTGCTGTGGTGGCCTCTGCTGTTTTGGTAGAATTCTGATCAGAGCCTCCGAGTATGTCTTTGTGTGTCTATGTGTATGATTTGAAGTTGTGATAGTGCTATGTGAGACTGGGTTTGTGGTGTGTGTGGTTACCTTCACCTTCTCTCTGGTCTTGCTAGTCCTATGTTGAGAGAGCTCAGCCTCCACTTTGGCTATATAGTTGCATCTCTTGCATGTATTTGTGTTTTATGGGAGAAGGAGAGGGTTGTCAGTGTACATGAGGCAATTGTAACATTGCCTCAATATTCCCAGGTTCACCAGCTGAGCAGGAGAGGACACTAGCAACTGATCCCTAGACATGCTAGAAGGAATAGACAAAACAATGTTGGAATACAGGGAGATATCAAGCCCCCCAAACCACATTATAGTGCTTGACTGACAATACCTACACATACACCATAGTTTCATAGTTTCATAGTTTACTACTAGGCTATCTGCCCTAGTGCATGTATAAGCCTAGCCATAGTGATGTGGCTATTGCCACCCCTTATAGTGGTAATAAGTGTACAGAATAGACTCGAATATTGTGCCTCTGACTTAGTAGTGACACATTATGACCCCTTACGTAATTGAATAACTTGACTGTGCCTCTGTCTAGTCTGTGCCTCTGTCTCACATGCAGTTGTCCAGATGTCTCTTGAAGAGAGTCAGTGAGGGACTCTGTCTAACATGAACTGGGATACTCTGCTAGAGTGTGAGATGCCTCTGAGTTATGACTCTGTCCCTCCAGCATGTCCTATACATGTATGTGCTGAGGTTCAAATCTTTAGCTCTCATGGTTCTGGTGGATTTGGATTGCTTGCAGTGGAGCATGTCCACCAAATCCTGATTGGACATGGTCTTGTATGTCAGGCATAGGTCACCTGTAAGTATGCGGTATGACACTGAATAAAGCTGGATTTCCGTTATTCTGGAAGCATATGACATGTGTTGTAGACCCCTGATCTTCATGGTAAGGTACTTTTGGGGTCTCTCCAGCTGTTGCAAGTGCTGGGTGAGGTACATACCAAATGGGGCTTTGAATTCAATCGTGGGCCTTATAAGGGAAAAGTATAGTGGTACAATGACCTCCTTTGATCTGGATGGAAAACCCTCCATGATAAGGTGGGCAAGATAGAAAGTCTTTCTAACCACTTTGGCAACATGGTTGTCAAACGAGATGTCACTATCTACATGTGTCCCCAGGTGTCTGATTTGTTCTCTGTGCTCAGTGGGTTGCTGTCTATGTATTGATCTGCGGGTACTTTGTTCCTCCCAAAGGGGATGACTACACATCAGTTGCATTCAGTTTCAGGCCATGAGTCCGGCACCAGCTATCTGTCTTTGTGACAGCATTCTGTAGGATGTGTGTGCCGGCTGATGTATTCACTATGATGCCTAGGTTGCAGTCATCTGCAAACTTTGTCAGCCACAACCCTCCTATGTTTGCTTTCACATCTGAAAAGTAAATACCAAATAAGAGGGGTCCCAGGACACATCCTTGTGGGACACCACCTGTGACTGGCTTTGAATCTGACAAGGCACCTGCAATGTTGACTTTATGGGTTCTGTTTCGTAGCCATTTTGCAACCTATCCTGTGACATATGGTATCCAAAAACGTACCACGGAGCCCTTGTACCAGCAACAACAAGTAGGTAGTCTTAACGAATTTATTTATCACAAACGTTTTAGCACAAAGGTGCAGCTTCCTCAGAGAAAACAAATTAACAATGAGGTAAAAGTGCACGCCCCTTTTATACAAAGCAAAAGGGAAATGACAACATGATAAGGTGAAACTCATTGTAGTAATTGGTAAACAAGTAGAAGCCTTCACAAGGACAACTTGTTCCTCAAAGAGAAAATGCAAACATTAATTCATGTTAGTAATAAGCATTTCAAAGTGTGGAATGTTACCAAAGAAATAAACATAAAATTTAAAATGACATATTTAAAATTCTTAAAATATGTGAAAGAAATCATAACATTAAAGTAGAAATTCAACATAAAAGTCATTCAAATAGCAACTCATAAAAAAGTAAATATAATATGCAGTAATGGATTAAATCTTAGTAAAAAAGTAATGGTAATCCATTATAAGTATGAACCATAATGAGCAACTGTGTACCTTAAAGATATTATTGTATAAACAACAATAATAACTAAAATCTAGGCAATATTCAACATGAGAGGTGCTACAAAAGGCACGTCACATGAAGTCAGAAACAAAAAATTTTGTATGTTTTAAAAAAATCTTTATGTATGCATAAGAAAGTAAGGAATATCTACAAAGGGGGTACTACCTTAAATAGCTCCTCAATTTGAGTACTGCTGAGATGTTACAGTTTTCGTTTAAACCGGTAGCAAAATCGTCTAAGCAGTTGCCACTCCAGTTCACGCTTCTAAGAGTAGAGTTATTGGGCCTCCCGGATGTTATTGGTCACTTGATCTATGGCCATAAACGAGAAAGAGTGCCCAGGGTGGTTGGCAATGTGTTTAGCCAAAGCGTTAACGTCAGAGTTTTTCTTAATTGCATACATATGCTCATAGACACGGTCCCTAAGTCTGCGATCAGTCTTTCCCAGATAAAATGAGGGACAGCAATCACAAAGAGCCAGGTATACAACTGATCTACTTTCACAGTTGAGTGGAGCTTGGATTAAAACTTCCTGTCCCTTATAGTGTAGGTCTGCCCTACCTTCATTTTGTAACACCAGTTGCAAAACCACATGGGTACATCCCTGCGCCTGTTAAAGGTTTTTAGTTAGGTCCCTCTGTAGAAGTTCCTTAAGATTGTTGTTCCTCTTGAAGACAAAATTAGGACAGGGGCCTAATTTCTCAGAGAGGCCAGGACTCCCAAGATAAATTGCCAGTTTTTCTTAATCAATGCAGTGGTAGTCTGAGTGTTAAGACTAAATGTGTGGACGTAACTAATGGCAAAATCGTACATGGTTGGTCAGAGAGATGTCATTAGGAGAGGGAGAACACTCAATGGGTGACAGTAGTGTGTTGTTAGAACTAAGGTCAAGTAGTACATGGCTTTGCAAGATAGGTTTATAAACCCCGTTTATCCTTTTGGCTGTAACTTCAAGCCTAATTTCATCAATGAGATTCCTCGAGTAACCCCTATTAAGGAACATGTTACACAAAAGTGTGCATTCGTTCTGAAAGGTGTCAAAATCACTACACATTCTAACAGCCCTAACCATTTGGCCCTTCACAATAGATTTCTTTTGTTTGAAGGGATGGTGGCTTGTGAAGTGCAGGCAATTACAGTAAGTTGGCTTTCTGTAAACACAAGATGTGTAGGTGTTCCCTTCCTTTCTCAACTTTACATCGAGGTAATCGATTTCTACAGGTGAAAAATTAGAAGTGAATTTCAAGAAGTCAGTAGTACCATTTAGAAACTGTAAGAAGTCTACGGCTTCTGTGTCATTACCATGGAAGAGGATGAAAATATCATACAGGTAGCGTGTGTAAAATTTCACTGTCTGCATCCTTTCACTGGAAAAAGGAAGTTCTTTTCCCAAAACCCATAAAGAAGTTGGCGACTGAGGCCCCACAAGTGAGCCCATCACGCCTTTTTCTGTAAAAGTAATCCTTATCAAAAGGAAGTAATTACATGAAAGGACTATGTCCAAGACTTCTGTAACCAAGTCAATTTCAGTCTGTGGTGCTCCACAGTCTAAAAGCAGGAGGAAATCCATTCCACAGCTTCTTGGTGTGGAATGGAGGTGTATAAGTCAACAACGTCGATGGTGAGAAAATTATTCCCATCATCGACGGAATGTTGTTGAAGTTGTCTAAAAAGACCAGGAGTCTTTACATACACCCGAAGGTCCTTCAGGTATTTAGACAGAATAGTGTCTACCAATCTGGCTGGGATATGTCATAGATGATCTACCATCAACCAGCGCATGGGATTATTGACATCCTTATGGACCTTGGGGATGCCAAACATGACTGGAATTTTGGCATAGAGATGTCGATGTAATTGTAAGTTTCTATGTCAATCTTACCCTGCAAGAACAAGTCACGGAAGGCGCCCTCATCATACTATGGTGCGGTGTATTTCATTGAGAGAAGCAGGGGAATAGGCAGGTGTGTTAAGGACATCGAGCATTTTTAGTTATACAATGAATTGTCCATAATTACAAGTCCACCCCTTTATCAGGTTTGACTACTCGAACTGGGTAATGGCATAATTCATCTAAGAGGAGACTTGTTCTTTAGTAATGTTATACGAGGAGTTTGGCATAACTATTACATGCCTTAAAGGAATGTCTGATGTCTGCTTCACAGATCCTTTCAAAAGCTGGAGAGAAGGGTGGATGGGGGGGTTATACACACTCGGTAGTTTGAGAGAATCATGTGGCAAGGCAACTTCATTGCTAAACAGTAACTTGAAATTTAACTTTCGGACAAAGCATTTTAGTTCAATAAGTTCCTTGGATATGTCACCCATTTTACTAGGGACAAATGTGTAACCAAGGAAAGTAACTCAACTAATTCCTCCCTTAGTTCCAAGTCTGTGAAATTGTAAATAGTGAAGTCCCCTTTACGGTTAAGTATAATTCTTGGACCTTGATGTAGGAAACAAGGGTTAAGGTCAGCAGTCGTGGTGAAGGAGGAAGAGACACCTGCTGTGTAAGAGAAATGAGAGTCCGAACAGTCAAGAACTGAGAGACCAGGGAAGCTTCTTCGCTTCTATCTCTTGTTGTGAAACTGTCGGTGGTTGTTGCCTAAAAACTGTTGTTGTTTTGTTAGTATTGGTCCTATTTGTGTTGGTGTTATTATTGCCTTGATTACCCTTCTTAAACCCTTTAATCCTGTCACTGCGTCTAGGGCCTACCTCGTCCACTCCTACCTCATCTTCGTGAAAGTGAGGGCTGGCCGAGACAGGATGGGGTGCAGGGTTAGGATGTTCCTGGTGGGTACTAGTAGTAGTGTTGTGAGATTCAGAAGCCTGTAATATAGGATATGCAACGTTATCCTGATAAGCCAATCTGTCTCTAACTAATTTTTTATTTTTGTTAAGCTTTAGTTTGACAAGAAGCGTGTTAATACTAGAAAGGGTACGGTCAAAGTCGAACCTGTACCTTACAAAATTCAAGTCTGCTTTAATCTCCTTGTCTAAAACATCAATCTCCTTCAGGAGAACACAAACATGTTGGTTATAATGTTTCACAATAAGCTGTAACAGGTCTAAACCTTGCTGTTGAAACAAGTCTTTTAAGTCACAAAGGAAATTGTTGTTGTTGATTAAGCCTGAAGGAGAAAAAGTACTACGTAGACCTTTTGGGACAAGTTTCTCATGAATGCACTGGTTAAAGTAACCAATCTCAAGCTGTAACTGTTTAAGTTTGAGAATTTTACTGTCAAAGATCTTTAATTTATTGGACAGTGACTCATTACTTGAAATGGTATCATGCTGATCAGCTGTACTTTCCATAGGGTTAGAAAAAACAAAGTTGTCAGTATTTGTCATCCATTCAGAAAAAATGAATGGAGCATTCACATTGTCAGTCTGGCCTGAAAAAGAGCCAGTGTTAACAGCTGCAGCTATACGTAAAGAAGAAGTTGCAGGCCCAGTGGGCCAGGCAGAGTTAGTTGTATTGTAATTAACTGAATGTTCTCCACTACTGTTAATGTCTGCACCTAATAAAAGGGCAGGAATACCATTAGGAAAAGTACCTGTAGTTGCCTCCAATCTTGTACCACTGTTGACAAGACCAGCAGATGTAGATGTAGAAGGCGGTGGTGCATTATGTTCATTTGCAAAATGAAAAGGTTGTCCTGCCGGTATTAGAGAACCAGAGTTCGCCTGTGTAGTATTAGTGTCTGAAGAGCTTTGAGTAGATAAAGGTATAGAAACTACCTGGCGGTTCCTGTTGCCATTAATACCTTCCAGTAAGTCAAAGCGTGCATTAAGCTTGTCGAGTCTTTCCGACAATGAAATCAGGAAGGCAGGCACATCAAGATGTGGATTAGACTGCGCTTCCTTCACTCCAGAATTAAGAGATCACGAGGGCTGCTGGGACTAACAGGGCTCCTGTGGCCATGAAAACAAACAGGCAAATGCAAAAGACAAGAACAACTGGAATCCAAAAACGTACCACGGAGCCCTTGTACCAGCAACAACAAGTAGGTAGTCTTAACGAATTTATTTATCACAAACGTTTTAAGCACAAAGGTGCAGCTTCCTCAGAAAACAAATTAACAATGAGGTAAAGTGCAGCCCCTTTTATACAAAGCAAAGGAAATGACAACATGATAAGGTGAAACTCATTGTAGTAATTGGTAAACAAGTAGAAGCCTTCACAAGGACAACTTGTTCCTCAAAGAGAAAATGCAAACATTAATTCATGTTAGTAATAAGCATTTCAAAGTGTGGAATGTTACCAAAGAAATAAACATAAAATTTAAAATGACATATTTAAAATTCTTAAAATATGTGAAAGAAATCATAACGTTAAAGTAAAAACTCTGACGTTAACGCTTTGGCTAAACACATTGCCAACCACCCTGGGCACTCTTTCTCGTTTATGGCCATAGATCAAGTGACCAATAACATCCGGGGAGGCCCAATAACTCTACTCTTAGAAGTACGTGAACTGGAGTGGCAACTGCGTTTAGACGCATTTTGCTACCCGGGTTTAAACGAAAACTGTAACATCTCAGCAGTACTCAAATTGAGGAGCTATTTAAGGTAGTACCCCCCTTTGTAGATATTCCTTACTTTCTTATGCATACATAAAGATTTTTTTAAAACATACACAATTTTTTTGTTTCTGACTTCATGTGACGTGCCTTTTTTGTAGCACCTCTCATGTTGAATATTGCCTAGATTTTAGTTATTATTGTTGTTTATACAATAACATCTTTAAGGTACACAGTTGCTCATTATGGTTCATACTTATAATGGATTACCATTACTTTTTTACTAAGATTTAATCCATTACTGCATATTATATTTACTTTTTTATGAGTTGCTATTTGAATGACTTTTTATGTTGAATTTTTACTTTAACGTTATGATTTCTTTCACATATTTTAAGAATTTTAAATATGTCATTTTAAATTTTATGTTTATTTCTTTGGTAACATTCCACACTTTGAAATGCTTATTACTAACATGAATTAATGTTTGCATTTTCTCTTTGAGGAACAAGTTGTCCTTGTGAAGGCTTCTACTTGTTTACCAATTACTACAATGAGTTTCACCTTATCATGTTGTCATTTCCCTTTGCTTTGTATAAAAGGGCGTGCACTTTACCTCATTGTTAATTTGTTTTCTCTGAGGAAGCTGCACCTTTGTGCGTAAAACGTTGTGATAAATAAATTCGTTAAGACTACCTACTTGTTGTTGCTGGTACAAGGGCTCCGTGGTACGTTTTTGGATTCCAGTTGTTCTTGTCTTTTGCATTTGCCTGTTTGTTTTCATGGCCACAGGAGCCCTGTTAGTCCCAGCAGCCCTCGCATCTCTTAATTCTGGAGTGAAGGAAGCGCAGTCTAATCCACATCTTGATGTGCCTGCCTTGCTGATTTCATTGTCGGAAAGACTCGACAAGCTTAATGCACGCTTTGACTTACTGGAAGGTATTAATGGCAACAGGAACCGCCAGGTAGTTTCTATACCTTTATCTACTCAAAGCTCTTCAGCCACTAATACTACACAGGCGAACTCTGGTTCTCTAATACCGGCAGGACAACCTTTTCATTTTGCAAATGAACATAATGCACCACCGCCTTCTACATCTACATCTGCTGGCCTTGTCAACAGTGGTACAAGATTGGAGGCAACTACAGGTACTTTTCCTAATGGTATTCCTGCCCTTTTATTAGGTGCAGACATTAACAGTAGTAGAGAACATTCAGTTAATTACAATACAACTAACTCTGCCTGGCCCACTGGGCCTGCAACTTCTTCTTTACGTATAGCTGCAGCTGTTAACACTGGCTCTTTTCAGGCCAGACTGACAATGTGAATGCTCCATTCATTTTTTCTGAATGGATGACAAATACTGACAACTTTGTTTTTTCTAACCCTATGGAAAGTACAGCTGATCAGCATGATACCATTTCAAGTAATGAGTCACTGTCCAATAAATTAAAGATCTTTGACAGTAAAATTCTCAAACTTAAAAAGTTACAGCTTGAGATTGGTTACTTTAACCAGTGCATTCATGAGAAACTTGTCCCAAAAGGTCTACGTAGTACTTTTTCTCCTTCAGGCTTAATCAACAACAACAATTTCCTTTGTGACTTAAAAGACTTGTTTCAACAGCAAGGTTTAGACCTGTTACAGCTTATTGTGAAACATTATAACCAACATGTTTGTGTTCTCCTGAAGGAGATTGATGTTTTAGACAAGGAGATTAAAGCAGACTTGAATTTTGTAAGGTACAGGTTCGACTATGACCGTACCCTTTCTAGTATTAACACGCTTCTTGTCAAACTAAAGCTTAACAAAAATAAAAAATTAGTTAGAGACAGATTGGCTTATCAGGATAACGTTGCATATCCTAAATTACAGGCTTCTGAATCTCACAACACTACTACTAGTACCCACCAGGAACATCCTAACCCTGCACCCCACCCTGTCTCGGCCAGCCCTCACTTTCACGAAGATGAGGTAGGAGTGGACGAGGTAGGCCCTAGACGCAGTGACAGGATTAAAGGGTTTAAGAAGGGTAATCAAGGCAATAATAACACCAACACAAATAGGACCAATACTAACAAAAACAACAACAGTTTTTAGGCAACCGCAACCACCGACAGTTTCACAACAAGAGATAGAAGCGAAGAAGCTTCCCTGGTCTCTCAGTTCTTGACTGTTCGGACTCTCATTTCTCTTACACAGCAGGTGTCTCTTCCTCCTTCACCACGACTGCTGACCTTAACCCTTGTTTCCTACATCAAGGTCCAAGAATTATACTTAACCGTAAAGGGACTTCACTATTTACAATTTCACAGACTTGGAACTAAGGGAGGAATTAGTTGAGTTACTTTCCCTTGGTTACACATTTGTCCCTAGTAAAATGGGTGACATATCCAAGGAACTTATTGAACTAAAATGCTTTGTCCGAAAGTTAAATTTCAAGTTACTGTTTAGCAATGAAGTTGCCTTGCCACATGATTCTCTCAAACTACCGAGTGTGTATAACCCCCCCATCCACCCTTCTCTCCAGCTTTTGAAAGGATCTGTGAAGCAGACATCAGACATTCCTTTAAGGCATGTAATAGTTATACCGAAACTCCTCGGTATAACATTACTAAAGAACAAGTCTCCCTCTTAGATGAATTATGCCATTACCCAGTTCGAGTAGTCAAACCTGATAAAGGGGGTGGACTTGTAATTATGGACAATTCATTGTATAACAAAAATGCTCGATGTCCTTAACACACCTGCCTATTCCCTGCTTCTCTCAATGAAATACACCGTACCCATAGTATGATGACGGGCGTCTTCCGTGATTTGTTCTTGCAGGGTAAGATTGACATAGAAACTTACAATTACATCGACATCTCTATGCCAAAATTCCAGTCATGTTTGGCATCCCCAAGGTCCATAAGGATGTCAATAATCCCCCCATGCGTGCGCTGGTTGATGGTAGATCATCTATGACATATCCCAGCGCCAGATTGGTAGACACTATTCTGTCTAAATACCTGAAGGACCTTCGGGGTGTATGTAAAGACTCCTGGTCTTTCTTAGACAACTTCAACAACATTCCGTTCGATGATGGGAATAATTTTCTCACCATCGACGTTGTTGACTTATACACCTCCATTCCACACCAAGAAGCTGTGGAATGGATTTCTCTCCTGCTTTTAGACTGTGGAGCACCACAGACTGAAATTGACTTGGTTACAGAAGTCTTGGACATAGTCCTTTCATGTAATTACTTCCTTTTTGATAAGGATTACTTTTTACAGGAAAAAGGCGTGGCGATGGGCTCGCCTTGTGGGGCCTCAGTCGCCAACTTCTTTATGGGTTTTGGGAAAAGAACTTCCTTTTTCCAGTGAAAGGATGCAGACAGTGAAATTTTACACGTTACCTGGATGATATTTTCATCCTCTTCCATGGTAATGACACAGAAGCCGTAGACTTCTTACAGTTTCTAAATGGTATTACTGACTTCTTGAAATTCACTTCTAATTTTTCACCTGTAGAAATCGATTACCTCGATGTAAAGTTGAGAAAGGAAGGGAACACCTACACATCTTGTGTTTACAGAAAGCCAACTTACTGTAATTCGTTCCTGCACTTCACAAGCCACCATCCCTTCAAACAAAAGAAATCTATTGTGAAGGGCCAAATGGTTAGGGCTGTTAGAATGTGTAGTGATTTTGACACCTTTCAGAACGAATGCACACTTTTGTGTAACATGTTCCTTAATAGGGGTTACCCGAGGAATCTCATTGATGAAATTAGGCTTGAAGTTACAGCCAAAAGGATAAACGGGGTTTATAAACCTATCTTGCAAAGCCATGTACTACTTGACCTTAGTTCTAACAACACACTACTGTCACCCATTGAGTGTTCTCCCTCTCCTAATGACATCTCTCTGACCAACCATGTACGCGATTTTGCCATTAGTTACGTCCACACATTTAGTCTTAACACTCAGACTACCACTGCATTGATTAAGAAAAACTGGCAATTTATCTTGGGGAGTCCTGGCCTCTCTGAGAAATTAGGCCCCTGTCCTAATTTTGTCTTCAAGAGGAACAACAATCTTAAGGAACTTCTACAGAGGGACCTAACTAAAAAAACCTTTAACAGGCGCACAGGATTGTACCCATGTGGTTTTGCAACTGGTGTTACAAAATGAAGGTAGGGCAGACCTACACTATAAGGGACAGGAAGTTTTAATCCAAGCTCCACTCAACTGTGAAAGTAGATCAGTTGTATACCTGGCTCTTTGTGATTGCTGTCCCTCATTTTATCTGGGAAAGACTGATCGCAGACTTAGGGACCGTGTCTATGAGCATATGTATGCAATTAAGAAAAACTCTGACGTTAACGCTTTGGCTAAACACATTGCCAACCACCCTGGGCACTCTTTCTCGTTTATGGCCATAGATCAAGTGACCAATAACATCCGGGGAGGCCCAATAACTCTACTCTTAGAAGTACGTGAACTGGAGTGGCAACTGCGTTTAGGCGATTTTGCTACCGGTTTAAACGAAAACTGTAACATCTCAGCAGTACTCAAATTGAGGAGCTATTTAAGGTAGTACCCCCCTTTGTAGATATTCCTTACTTTCTTATGCATACATAAAGATTTTTTTTAAAACATACAAAATTTTTTTGTTTCTGACTTCATGTGACGTGCCTTTTTTGTAGCACCTCTCATGTTGAATATTGCCTAGATTTTAGTTATTATTGTTGTTTATACAATAATATCTTTAAGGTACACAGTTGCTCATTATGGTTCATACTTATAATGGATTACCATTACTTTTTTACTAAGATTTAATCCATTACTGCATATTATATTTACTTTTTTATGAGTTGCTATTTGAATGACTTTTTATGTTGAATTTTTACTTTAACGTTATGATTTCTTTCACATATTTTAAGAATTTTAAATATGTCATTTTAAATTTTATGTTTATTTCTTTGGTAACATTCCACACTTTGAAATGCTTATTACTAACATGAATTCATGTTTGCATTTTCTCTTTGAGGAACAAGTTGTCCTTGTGAAGGCTTCTACTTGTTTACCAATTACTACAATGAGTTTCACCTTATCATGTTGTCATTTCCCTTTTGCTTTGTATAAA
The DNA here is from genome assembly GCF_019279795.1 of Protopterus annectens. Lineage (NCBI taxonomy): Eukaryota > Metazoa > Chordata > Ceratodontiformes > Protopteridae > Protopterus > Protopterus annectens. The sequence continues at coordinate 165,015,471 of NC_056726.1, read as the reverse complement.
AGGGGCGTGCACTTTTACCTCATTGTTAATTTGTTTTCTCTGAGGAAGCTGCACCTTTGTGCGGCGAAAACGTTTGTGATAAATAAATTCGTTAAGACTACCTACTTGTTGTTGCTGGTACAAGGGCTCCGTGGTACGTTTTTGGATTCCAGTTGTTCTTGTCTTTTGCATTTGCCTGTGACATATGGTGTTATATTTCAGCTGTTGAGCTTGTCTATGATGCCTGAAGTGGGGTATTGTGTCAAAGGCCTTAGCCAAGTGCAGGTAGGCTGTGTGGACTGCGTAGCCCTCATCAATGGCCCTACTGACAGTTTCATACTAGTCAACTAGGTGCAAAAGGCAGGATCTGCCCTGTACAAAGCTGAACTGGGTGGGATCAAGGGTCTGTAGGTCACCAATGTCTCCGTGTAAGAGCTCCATAATGACTCTTCCCATAGCTTTGCAGACAAGGCTGGTTAAGCTTGTGTGGTGGTAGTTGCCAGGGTCTGTGGAGGCATCTCCTTTGTGGAGTGGGACCACTGTTGCCGTACGCCAGTGTTCAGGTACATATCCTGTAGCAAGGCTAAGGTTAAATAGCATTTGTATATACGGGTCTAGCTTCTTCTGGAGTTCACATAGCATGCAACCGGGGATACCATCAGGTCCCATTGATGCTGTGTACTTGTCTATGCTGAGTGCGGCTCTCACATGGACATCCAAGATGACAGTGAGGTTACATACAGCTGTGATAACTATCTTCTTTTGGGGGTGAGGGAGGGGGTAAATTGCACTGAACCTGTCTGCCAGAATGTTGCCAATATCTGTCAGGTCACTGGAATATATGTTGTTGTGTACCAACTGTGAGCATATCTGAGGGTTCCCACCCAGGTGTCTGACATAACTTAAGAAAGCAGTGTGGTTACCTTCATTGTCTCTGGTGATTTATGTCCCCAAGTTGACCTTGGATGTCTTTATGAGAGAATGTAGCTTTCTACTAGTGCTGATCATAGCTGCCTTCCCTTTTGGAGATGTAGCTCTGTCTTGCATTAGTATCCCTCATCTGTTATACAGTTTGTTTATGGCTGGGGTCCACCAGACAGGCCACTTTCCCTTGGTGGAGAGGGTCTTGTTTTTATTTGTGATTGCATGTTCCATGCTTTCTGACATCTAGCTAAGGGGAGGTCATTGTGGTTCTGCAGTTATCTTTCATCAGCATTAGAAATGACCACAACAGCCCTGTGGGGTGTACCTCAGCAGACACATCCAGCAACTGTAAAGTCCACAACAGTACCTCACCAGGAGTATGAAAGAGCTGGAACACATGTAATGTGTCGCCTGATTAAACAGAGTGCAGCTCCACACACTGCCATGCTGGCCACCCAGACGCAAGCTGTGCCTGATGTAGAAAGTCATGTCCAAGCTGGAATCAATGCACATGCTGCACCTTGTACAATCTGAATGGCAGGGAGCTATGCACATGAGGGACCTGAACCCCAGCACTGACATACATAGGACAAGCTGTACTGCATTATCCATAACACAGAAGCCACCCCCACGCATGAGTAAACTACCAGTACAGGTTATCCATAGAGTCACTCGTTGATTCTCCTCAACAGGAATCCTAATGAGTGGATGGGAGATGGTAGGTTTACCCTGGGTATCAATGTTATGTCACAGGTAGACAGAGGCACAGTATACTAAACAAGACATATGTCATGGCAAACTACACTTACAATGTGTTGAAGGACAAACACACTCTCCGACTAGCATTAGAAATGGCCTAGGGCACATCGGTAGTGTTTGCCAATGTACACCCATGTTGTGGAATACACTACTGATGTTGGATGAGGCTGTTGTAAGTAGTTCACATCTGAACATAATGCAACATGGTCAGATAGGTTCATAGGTTCATAGGTTTATACTAGGCTATCTGCCCTAAGGCAGTTATAAGCCTAGCCCAGAGTTTGTTGGCGTACGCCACCCCTTATATGGAAACAGTACTGTGCCCATTAGTTTGTCGTGCCTCTCTCCAGCAGTGACACAGTGACGATCCCCGGGGTAAACCTATGATCTCCCATCCACAGGTCAAGATACCTCTTGAACAGAGCCAGCAAGGTGCTCTGCCTCACATGGACCGGGATTGTATTCCACAGCATAGGGAGTCTCCGGTGATAAATCCATCCCTCCAACATGTCCAACGTACATCCATGCTAAGGTGTAAGTCACTTGCACTAGTGGTTCAGGTGGATCTGCCAATTTTGAGGTGGAGCATGTCCATTAATTCCTGGTTGGACATGGCCTTGCATGTCAGGCACATGTCACCTCTAAGCAGGCGGTATGTGACTGAATAGAGCGAGTGTCTTCAATCTGGCAGCATATGACAGATGTTGGAGTCCCTTTATCCTTTTGGTGAGGGACATTCAGGGTCTCTCCAATTGCTGCAGATGTCGGGTGAGATACATCCAGAATAGGGCATTGTACTCAATCACCGGTCTGATAAGTGAAGAGTACAGGGGAACAATGACCCACTAGATCTGGATGTGAATCCCTTCCTGATCAGGTGGGCAATGTAGAAGGTCTTTCTAGCCACTTTAGCAACGTGAGTGTCAGAAGAACGGCGACTGTCAACCTGGGTCCCCAGGTCCATGATAACCTCCTCTGTGCTTAGAGGATTGCCACCTATATGGTAGCTTGGGGTTACCTTGCTTTTCCCAAAGGGTATGACTACACATGTTTTGCAATTTGACTTCAGGCCATGGCTCTGGCACCAGCTATCAGTTTCCGTGAGTCCCTTCTGAAGGATATCTGTGTCTGATGCACTGTCCACTATGGCGCCCAGTGTGCAGTCATCTGCAAACTTTGTCAGCCAAAGTCCTCCCATGTTGGCCTGTACTTCTGAGAAGTAGATGACAAACAATAGGGGGCCAAGGACTGAGCCCTGTGTGACACCACTTGTGACCGGCCTGGAGTCTGACATAGTGCCAGCAACTCTAACCCTGTGGGTCCCGTCCTTAAGCCAGTTTGCAATCCATCTTGTGACATATGGGTTTACATTTCAGTTGGTAGGGTTTTCTACAATACCTGAGTGGGGTATTGTGTCGAAAGTGTTTGCAAGGCCAAGGTAGGCTGTAAGGACTGCCTTTCCCTCATCAATGGCCTTAGTGACTGTTTTGAAGATGTCAACCAAGTACAAAAGGCATGATCTGCCCTTGACCAAGCCAAACTGGGATGGGTACAATGTCTGCATGTCCCCTATATCTTTGTTTATGAGCTCAATTATGATCCTCTCCATAGCTTTGAAGAGTAGACTTGTTAAGCTTATGGGGCAGTAATTACCAGGGTCCATAGAGGCACCACCGTTGTGCAGATGTGCACAACTGGACCCTAACCAGGCAGTTGTGCACAGTATGGAAATGTAAAGCAGTGATAGGACTAAAGCCCAGGATACTGTCCACCACAGTGAAAGTACTGAACCACTACACTATACAGTACTACAGTGTTAGGTCAGTATGAATGGATGTTGACAATTGTATGCAAAGTATCCCATGCAAAACCTGCAGGCACAGTATAATCCCTGTTGTGTTCACAAAAAGCATTTTGACAGTAACTACACAACATGACACAGAACACACAACCATAAACAGGAGATATTTGTTGGAGTTCACACTCATCCACAACTGTGATGGGCTGCAGAGTTCAACATATGGAAAGCTCACACTGGGCATGCTCACACACTTTGATAAATGAGACATCTTTCACACAACATGCCATGGGAAGGCTGAACTGGGCATGCTCACACACTTAGTTCAAATGTTCCTCTTAACAACTGTGAAAACACACCACAGGATGCACATTTCCCATTCTAAACACTGAAGATGTCAGCACCCTATAAGCAGATCAGGAGAAATGAAATCTCCCAGTAATCTGAATAGTGCACTCTGCTAATGCGTCCATCTCTAGTGTCATAACATAGTTAGGTAGGGGTTTGAATCCAGCAAGTGTGTGTGAATGGGTGTAAGTGTGTATGAAAGGAACATCCCTTTTGGCAACTGTGAAAACACACCACAGGAAGCTCATTCCCCTTTCTAAACACTGATGATGTCAGCACCCTATAAGTAGATCAGGAGAAAAGGGAACCTCCAGCAATCCGAATAGCGCACTCTGCTAATGCGTCCATCTCTAGTGTCCTAACATAGTTAAGTAGGGGTTTGAATCCAGCCAATGGCAAGTGTGTGTGACTAGGGGTATGTTTGTGTGTAAGTGTGTATGAAAGGAATACCCCTTTTGGCAACTGTGAAAACACACCACAGGATGCTCATTCCCCTTTCTAAACACCGATGATGTCAGCACCCTATAAGTAGATCTGGAGAAAAGAGAACCTCCAGCAATCCAAATAGCGCGCTCTGCTAATGCGTCCATCTCTAGTGTCATAACATAGTTAGGTAGGGGTTTGAATACAGCAAGTGGCATGTTTGTGTGAATGGGGGTAAGTGTAAGTGTGTTTGAAAGGAACGTCCCTTTTGGCAACTGGGAAAACACACTACAGGATGCACATACCCCTTTCTAAATGAAATCACAATTATCTATGGCTTCTGATTCCAGACATGTCACGTGTGTTTTGCTCACACAGACTGCCCATGTGTGTGGGTTGTTTCTCACAATAATGCATGACCGATTAAAGCAGTTATGGGAATGCACACATGATGTATGTGTGTGCCAAATACACATATGTACCTGTGACCTTCAATAGTTACCATGTGTGATGCCTGCCACATGTGAATACATGGTATTTGCACAGGATAACATTATGTCTGTGGTCTTCTGTGCAGGTGCTGCATGTGGGATGTGTATATACAGTGTGAGATGTAGATGCTATCAGCCTAGTAGTGAGGGATACACACCTGGTCTGGGGCATATAGTCTACATGTTGCTGATGAACAGGTGCTGCATGTTTCCATCTGTTGTGGGAGTGGTAAGACGGTGTTCCATAGCAATGCAGTGATTGCATGCTGAGAACCGTTCAGCTAGGGTGTTGTAGCTACAGTAATTCATTAGCATTCAGTAATATGTCAGCATTCCTGGTGAGGGTCTGATGCCAACCAAGGTCAGGGTTCTACCAGCCTGTGTCACTTGCTCAGTGAGCCTTTCCATGTTCCCTATCATGTATCCCAGTGAGGGACATCACACATCAGCTGTAGTGGCATGGACAATGACTGTCATATGTGTCCATGCATCTGACTGACCTGTATGCTTGTGTTATGTGGTGGACCATAGTGCCCCATGAGCATATAACTGTGACCTTCACCTTGTCCAGCCTGGTGAGCATGACCTCACTGTACTGGACAATAAAAGTATCTAACACACCTGCAGCAGTAGTGCTGTATAGCTGTACAGACTGTGCTCGTTTGGTACACAGGATTTGTGTGCTATGTGTTAAGCGTGCTGTGTTCAGGCCTAACGTATGCCTGTGTGCCAGCTGCACAGGTGTTGGTCACACAGGCAGGATGCTATCCTTAGGCTCCACGAATGGCCCGGTGTGTTTCCGTGCTTGTATTGCTGTCAGTGTAGGTCCACATCAGACTGGTATTGCAGTCACTGTAGTATTCCATGCCACCTGACAGGTTATGCCAGTACTGGGCTCAGAGTGCTTAGTCCACAGTTTGGCCATGTGTTTCCATCTCATACATGTGTTGTACATCCGTGGGTAGGGGTTAGGGTTGACTGTGTACATGTGGCAGCTCTGACATTACTACATGACTCACATATTCCACAACTGTACCATAGAGGTGACTGACAACTGACCTTTGCACATGCTACCATAGTATTGGGATTGCATTGGTGATTAACAGCACATAGGGCCAATGGTGAACAAGATACATAGGTCCATAGGTTCATACTAGGCTATCTGCCCTAGGGCATTTATACACCTAGCCAGAATGTGTGTGGCTTTCACCAAGTATTCTAAATCTATCTTGCTATGCCCTTTTCCAAGGTTAGTATACTGTGCCTCTGTCTAACAGTGACACATAAGTGATATCCAGGGTAAACCTACAATGTCACATCCAGACACTAATATCCCTCTTGCAGATAATCACTGAGTGACTCTGCCTAACCTCTATTGGGATAATATTCCAGAGTGAAGGGAGCCTCTGAGTTATGAATGTGTCCCTCCAGCATGTCCTATGTATATCACTCCTGAGGTTCATGTCTTTCCAGCATGTAGCCTGATGGGATCTGGATATTCTGAGGTGCAGCATGGCCATTAGGTCAGGGTTTGACATGACTTTATATGTCAGGCACAGATTGCCTATGAAGAGGCAGTATGCCACTGAGTAGAGCTGCTGTTTCTTTAACCAGTCAGTATGTGGCATCTGTTTGAGCCCTTTGATCCTCTTGTTGAGGTACTTTTGTGCTCTTTCCAGTTGCTGCAGGTGTCTGGTAAGGTGCATGCCGACAGGGGCATTGTAGTCAATTATGGGCATGATGAGGGATGAGTAAAGAGGCACAATGTCCTCCCCTGATCTACATGTGAATCCCTTCACGACGATGTGGCCCATAAATGTTTTCCTAACCACTGTGGCCATGTTGTTATCAAATGAGGGAATGCTATCAACCTGTATACCCCAATGTCCATAATGCCATCATCTGCACTTAATGGATTAACACATATGTGATACTTTCTGGTCACTTTGTTTCTGACACAGGGGATGACTATACACGTTTTGGAATTCAGCTTGAGGCCATGGCTATGGCACAAGTTGTGTGCTTCCAAGAGGCCCTTTTGGAGGATGTGTGTGTTAGCTGCAGAGTTGATTATGGCGTCTGGTTTGCAGTCATCTGCGACTTGCTCAGCCACAGTACTTCCATGTTTGCCTGTACCTCTGATACATATATACACTGAACAAGACAGATCCCAGGGATGATCCTTGTGGGACACCACTTGTAACTGGTTTGGAGGCTGACATGGCTCCAGCAATTCTAACCATGTGTGTTCTGCCCTTGAGCCACTGTGCAATATCTGTAGTGACATAGGGGTTAATATGTACACTGGTGAGCTTCCCTAGAATGCACAAGTGGGGTATTGTATCATAGGCTTATGCAAGGTCCAGGTAGGCTGTGTGGACCACCTTCCCCTTGACAGTGGCCTTGGTGACTGTTTCAAGGGATTCAAACATGTTTGAGAGGCAGGATCTGCCATTAACAAAGCCAAACTGTGTATGATGACGTGTCAGTAGGTCCCCAATATCTACATTTATGAGGTCCCTGATGATCCTTGCCATAGCTTTGCAGACCGAGCTATTCAGACGTATGGTGTGAATAGTGTCCAGGATCTGTTAAAGCACCACCTGCATGTAGTGGGACCACTGTTGCTGTACGCCACACTTCGGCCACATATCGTGTAGTAAGGCTGGGATTGAACAGTAGTGTTATGTCTGTGTGTAGCTCTTCATGGGGTTAATGTAGGACACAGCCTGGGACACTGTCTGGTCCCATTGATGCAGTGTTTATTGCTTTGGAGAGGGCAGCTCTTACCTGAGCATCTGAGATGTCGGGGGGGGGCAGCACTCTGCTGGGGGAAATATCTGCCCTTTTGGTGTGGAGGGGGGGAGAAGGTAGCAGTGAACCTGTCCACTAGGATGATGGCAATGTCTGTGTGTTTGGTATTCCGTGTGACATCTTGGACTACCTCTGAACATATCTGGGTATTACCACCCAGGTTCCTAACATAACTACAGAAAGCCTTGTGATTATCCTCAGTGTCTTGTGGAATCTTCTCTCGAAGATGGCCTGAGACAATCTTATGTGTGCCTGTAGTTGTCTTCTAATAGTCATCAGTGATGCCTTCACATTTTGGGGGTTTGTTGTATCATGTAGTAGCTTCATCCTTCTATTGTATAGTTTGTTTATGGCTGGTGTCCAGCACACAGGACATCTGCCTTTGAAGGATTGGGTCTTGCTTTCATATGTGATTGCATGATCCATGCATTCCTGAATGTGTCCATAGAATGCCTTTCTACAGGTATCTGCAGTCTGGTCCATATTTTCAGCAGGCCTGGGGGCTTTGAAGGTTTCCACATAATTTCTGAGGAGTGTGAACATGCTTGACATGAGCTGTTGACTGACGTCCTGCCCTCCAGACTGAGCAAGGGTGAGGGTCACATTTAGCTACCTGTCTAGTGATAGAATGTGCCACATAACACAAGCACACAGGTCACTCCACAGCAAGTACAAGTATGAGGCAGTCTTTGTCCATGCTGGTGTGAACAACCTGAGATGTACCTCCCTGGACCACATGGAATGGGACACAGAGGAGCTCTTATGGCACCCTCTCAAACTCAGGACTCCCACACAGCCTTCATGCTGACACAGGACAGTATAGAATTCTCTGCAAACCCCATCATACTGGGTGACGTCAGCTACCCAAACATAGACTGTGAACATTACTCAAGCCACAATACCCACGCTCTAGGGTTCCCATAGTTCAGACACTCTTTAGCTATGGAACAGGTAGTCAACTTTCCCACAAGAGGGGCAGATATACTAGACCTGATCATCACAAACATGAGTACAAAATGCTCACCACTTGAAGTATATCCCTCATTGTTGCAATTGAACCATATACTAATCACACTGGGGTACTGGATCCCCCACATATGCAAACCTCGAACACATCGATGTGTGTGTGGGAAATGCCCCTATTAGCAACTGTGACGGTACACTACAGGATACAGATTCCCCTTTTGAAACACTGATGATGTCAGCACTCTATAACTATATTACCTGAATTAAAGTTCTCCAGTAATTGGTATAGCGTGCTCTGCTAATGCATCTTTCTCCAGTGTTGTAATATGGTTAGGTAGGGGTTTGAATCCTGCAAAGGAAACGTATGTGTGTTAGTAGGAGTGGGGTTTGTGTGTGTGCATCATGCTGTGGAGAAAAAGTGCCTTTTGCCAACTGGGAGTACAGGGTGCACATCCCTCTTCCTAAACACAGATGATGTCAGCACCCTCTAAGTACAGCATTAGAAAGGATTTCTCCCACTAATGCAAATAGCACACTCTGCTAATGTGTCTCCCTCTAGTGTCATAACACAGTCAGGTAGGGGCTTGAATCTTGCAAATGGAAAGTATGTGTTTTACTGTGGGTGGGGTTGGTGTGTGTGCACAATGGTGGGGGTGGGATGTGGCTTTTGCCAAATGGGGCTATGCACTGCAGAGTACACATTTCCCTTAACAAACAGTGATGTTGACAGCACCCTATACAATCAAAACAACAAAAGAGAAGGTGTTGGTACCAATAACGCATGTAAGGTAACACTTCAAGTAATGTCCACAAAACGAAGTAGGATAAACGAACAATCCTTTTACTCTATCCAAACAACATGGCAACAGACAGCTGCCAGTACTCAGTATAGTGTTACATGCTACTGTAACACGCACATGTACCAGAATATACCTAGATAGTGTTTTGAAGCCTGAATGTGGCAAGTGTGTGGATGTGGGATGTTTCTGTGTGTGCATTTCCGTATGGAAAACATGTTTGATGTGGCAATCAGGGTACCACAGTACCTGATGCACATTACACTTTTAAACTAATGGGGTTGCCTGCACCCTGTGAGTACAGGTAGAGAGGAGGAAATCGGTATTAATCCACATAGTGCCCTTTCAAATATGTACCTGTCATGTATTGACAGCTACTCATGTAGGGTAATAAATAATGGGAATGGCAGGTGATCGTGTGCATGTGTGGGGGTAGCAGGGTGTGTGTAAATGCATGTGTGATGGAACAGATACATATAGCTGAATCTACATAACAGCACATGGTGCACATTCCCATAGTCAATGGTAGCATGTGATGGTGTGCAGCTGGTACACTTTGGTAAGTAGTATGGGTGTAGATAACAATTCAGGACATTCATACAGTTACTGCAGCAGGAATGCTGGGATATACACACAATCATAGTGGAACAGTGAACAGTTACCAACATGTTACTATGTATACACATCTATGTAGTCACCCTGTGCATCAGCAATGTGTTTACCTTTTCCTGCACTGATGTTGTAGTATGCAGGAGGTGGCACAGTGTCATCATATGCACAGGGTGTGGGTTAGGTATGCCCAAGCCAGCCACTGGTAACACCAATTGACATGTGTGTGTATGTGTGTTTGTGAGGGGCAGCAGTACTGGGTGGACGGGTGTTGGTGCAGTGTGTGTGTGTGTATGTGTTTGCCCTAGGTGTTAAATTTCTGCATGTGTGTAAGCACGCACACAGTCCCACATAATGGCTGCCATGTACAGGGTTTTGTGGACAGCCACAGACTGCACCTGTCAGGTCATCCAGATCAGTGTCTGTGGGCACGGACATGGTACCTGTGCCTGGCAGGGGTGCTACGGACCGTATCGGGTACAAACCCAGACTGGGTACTGTCATCGGAAGCTGGGGTGTGTTGACTGGACACAGTTCCCTGTTGGGACTGTCCAGAGCCACGTGCATGTGGTCTCCTGGGGCGTCCTGATGACAGCACAGACCCAGCATTGCTGGGGCTGGTGCTGGCACTTGAGGTGCGTGAGTGGGCCTGTTTTCGTCCGCGGCCACTGCCAGCTGGTGCTGTTGCTGGCATATGGCCACGTCGACGTTGCAAACGCACACCATTGCCCTGGCCCATGGACATCTGGTTGTGGAGCAGCTGTTGTATGTCCCCACAACGTCTGTCAATGACATCTGTGAAGTTACGGATAGCATTCGCAACATCACGCATGCTGTCTGTCATGGCTGTGTGACATGCTCTCAGCTCCCTCAGACCCTGTCTGATGTACCTTTCCATACGTGCCTGTGCCTGCATAACAGTCCGAAACATAGTGGAGGTTGACATACCTCCTTGGGCACGTCGGCCAGAGGCAGTACGGCCACGGATGCCCCCAAGAGAACCCATGGGCGACTGTCTGCGTGGTATCATTGGAGGACCCTGCTCATGGCTGCTTTGTGGGGATTCATGTACCACAGGTACCACATTACCCTGATCTATGCCCACTGCATACTGTCCATCACCTAGGGACAATGGTGACACAGGATGTAACGGCAGGATGACTGTGCGCATTGAAGGGGTTGACAGCTGTGTACTGTCAATTGGCTGACCAATGGCGGACCCAGACACACCTTCCTGCACCATTATAGACATTTCATCATCATCAGTACCTGGGGCACAAGATTCAGGTTCCCTGCTGCAGGTCACCAGAGCAGCACCAGAACCTACGGGAGGAAAACAGGGAACACAGATTACAGTCCCAACACATATCTGACAGAGATGCACTTCAATACTAATGCACATATTCAGAAATGGACACATGCACTCATGGACACACACACACATGCGCACATGGGCACAGGCACACTTGCACACATGCACACCCCACAGTAAACACACATCAGTACTGACTTACACTACTCCTACTGTTGTTAAACTGTGTATTGCAGGTATTATAAAAGACACTCACCAGCAGGTATACTACAGAGTTACACTACTCTTACTAGTATTATAAATTGTTTTACAGGTAATGTTAAAGACACTCACCAGCATGTATGGCCTGCCTCGTTGCTAGATGGGAGGGACCTGGAAATATGAAGAAAGTAATGTCAGTGGGCACAAGTGTGCCATTTGTTTTGCATATGATACAGTACAGTAGTACACTAGTTCCCTTATGCACATCAGCTGCTCATAATGTCTGTATCACACATGCACAATTACATATCATGATGACAGATACATACCACATGCACACCTTATGTGTGCATGAAGTAACAGTGTACAGAACAGTCATATGTACATACAAGGAGTTAACTCTAATCTCACCCTTACCTCTCTTCAAACAACAAATCAAACTGTACTTCCAAAACCACTGACTTTGTTCTCGTAGTATTCCAGGCTAACATCCCTCTCCCCACCCTCTCTTTACCTTTAACCCCTCATTGTGCATAACAACTAGCTTCTACCCTGTTTCTTTTCCCTTGCTGTCCTTCTATGCTCTGACCTACTTCTCCCATCCCTCCCACCTCCTCTTGACTGACTTCCTTCTTTTCCTCACTTCCCGTCTTGACTCCTGCCTCTTCCCTATTATTTTATCTTTCATACTCCTTCTACTTCTCTACCCTTCTGAGCTTTAACTATTATCTATATGGCTTTTGCCTTATTGCATAACCGTTATGTTTTAGGTAGAATTGCTTTGAAACCAACAGAACATTGTGTATGACTTTAAACTGTTTGAGTTCCTTACATGTATGCTGATTATATTAACAAGCTGATTTATATTACTATTATTTTGGATGTCTGTATTAACAACTTGTCTGTTTGCCTTTATTATGTTATGTGTGGAGCTTGTCTCCCCAGGCCTCTACTGAAAATGGACATATATCCAGCTAGACTAGCTCGGTCAACAAATGTAGAACTAATAACAATAAATAAATATGGCATCTTACCTGCACGCTCGGTGTCTTGCTGCTGTGTGGATCCAACCTCCATCATGATGCACGACTGATGCTGTTGTAGTTCTGGGGCTGGATCCACAACACTTAGCAGTAGCCCCTCCTGTCTGGTGAGGGGGGGGTGTGTGGCCACCCCCCCAACTGTGGCGACCTGTTGCCTGCGGATATCTGCAGCACGCTGGCGGACATTTCTAATCAAATCATTGCAGTGATGTCTCACCTGCTCATATGTCCTATCATGCATGCCAACATCATTTATCCTGCTAACAAGATTTTGCCACAGTGCAGACCTCTCCTGCTGATTCTGGGTGGTGCGTGAAAACAGGATGGCATAGTCACGCACCAGGCTCTGGTGGATCACTTCATCCTCTGCAGCAGAGTAGGCGGGGTTCCTTTTCGGAGCCATTTTCCCCTGGAAAGGTACACAAACAGGTTATCAGCATAGTATCTCAGCAATACATGGTACACATTCTATACAGGGTGTATTACATTGTACTTATTACTGCTTGGTTGTAACTTGGTTAAAGTGTAGCTATCATTCTAAGTCATTTGGATTAAGCACTTGGCCTTCAGACCAGTTGGTTTACATTAGGGAGGTTTGTGGCAAGCACTGTGGTGGCAGGACACATAGCTTTCATCCTTTGAAGTTGGTAACTGCTGATTGAGAGCCCAGTGTCCAAGTGTATTAGTTCTGGTATAGGCAGTTGGCCTTCAGGCCAGTTATTTAACATTAACAAGGTTTGTGGTCTGCACTCTTGTGTGAGAATAGGCTGTACTCTGCCATTCATAGCTGGGAACCTCTGGTTTCAGGTTTATAGTGCCTGCATATTTGAGCTGTATCTTACTGACATTGGTACACCTTGTTTGCTGTAGCAAACACTACATCCAAGCCTCCTGAATGTAGCTTTGTTTATATGCTTGCTATTTGTTAGCTTGTTATTTCACTGGTACGCTACTTCCACATCATACACAGCTTCTCAGCACTTCTGTGACTCACTACTGATATCTGCATTGCTTACTGTACATATTTCCTTGTTACACATGACAGCAAGTGACTGCTTGTCATTCTTGCATTTACTTAATTGTGACACATTGCACTTAAATTACCTGGCACTTGCTCACTGAAGCTATTATATCAGTCAGCAGTAGTAAGTAATATCAGTACACCCTCACTCCCCACTGGACCTTGTTTTCAAGTATTACAGAATTCACAATAGTATTCTAGCATGTCCAAAGGTCAGTTGTCAGTCTCCTCCCCAGTCCAGCTGGTGACTGTGGTGATCCAGAGGCAATGTTATAACAGCTGCATGTACACAGATAACCCCCCCTCCTAACAACAAATTCAAACACATGTGAGTGATGCAACCATATACCATACTGGAGGCTGGGCTCTCTATACTCAATACTGCCATAACCAGTCAGGTGGAGAAGGAAACCACACTCACTACACTTCCAGTCTCACATAGACCTACTACGACAGCAAACCTAACACATAATCACACAAAAACATACTCATAGGCTCAGACTACAGATCTGCCTATGCAGCAGAGACCTCCAAAGCGGACACCCAAGCAACCACTACCACAGAAACAAACACGTGCAACACATATCTCACAAAGCCAATGTGCTGAACACTCACTGCCCTTAACAGTAAACAACACACCTCATACACCTGTACTAGGTGCCTCTATCATCAGGCACACTGACATCACGTTCACCAGGCTTAACGAGGAGAGGGTCACAGTGTGCAGCCTGTCGGGCACTACGACCCACCACATAACACAGACACTCAAGTAACTCCAAGGCAAGTACAGGTATGACTCATTCAATGTCCATGCTGGTGTGAATGACCTGACACATACCTCCCTGGACTGCATGACATGAGACAGAAAGGAGCTCTCTGAGCATGTAGCCCAAGACAGTATGACCCTGACCTTGAGTAGCATCTTACCCTCACCAAGAATGATGCCACAATATCAAGGCAAGATGATCCCTTCCAACAATTGACTGAAGTACTGGTGTCATTCACAGGTGAGCCAATGCCTGCCATCTTGGGGTGATATGCTCTACAAGCCACGATGCTTTGCTAGGGACAGCTTACACCTGTCACCCCTGGCCTTTTGGATTTTGGCAGAGGCTCTTGCTACACCCATAGTGCCTTTATTAGGCAAGGCTCATAAGGCAAACCCACATCCATTCATATCACAAAGGATGAGGAACTTAGAGTGATGCTACTCAACACCAGAGGTCTAGACCTCAGGATACACGCACTCAAAACTATACCTAGCATTATGGACATCGATATCTGTGTAGTAACAGTAACCTGTTTCAGGTTTCCCAGGAGCTCACCAGCACTAACAAGTTATACCTGTTACCATTCTTGTCGGCCCCAACACTTGGAACAGACAACAAAGGAGGGGGAGTATCGATATTCATCGCAGATTCCCACACCTCCACATTGGTGGCAAAGAACCACATAGGTGTTAAGCCATTCAGTACAGAAGATGTAATTGGGGACCTGGGGAACACACTTGATAGCAATCTGTCATTTGTCAACCACATGGCCAACATGGATTGAAAGACATGTTATATAGCCCAGGTAATCATGAAGGGATTCGCATTTACGGCAGGGGAGGTCATTGTGCCTCTTTACTCATCCATCATCAGGCCTATAATTGAGTACAATGCACCTTTTGGGATGTACCTAACCAGACATGTACAGCAACTGATAAAGCCCAACAGTACCTCGTCAGGTGGATCAAAGGGCTCAAACAGATGCCATATGTTGCCCAGTTAAAGGAATTCCAGCTGGACTCAGTGGCATACTGCCTGTTCAGAGGCAATCTGTGCCTGCCATATACAGCCATGTCCAACCCAGACGTAATGAACATGCTGCACCTCAGGAAATCAAAGTCCCATACAGCCACACGCTCAGGAGACCTGAAACTCAGCACTGACATAAATAGGACATGCTGGAGGGGCATATTCCTAACCCAGAGGCTCACTTCACTCTGTAATGAACTCACAGTACAGGTTAGGCAGAGTCCCTCATTGACTCTCTTCCATAGGGATCTGGATGAGTGGATGGAGATCATAGTTGTACCCAAGGTATCACTTCTATGTCACTGTTAGACAGAGGCACAGTATACTAACCTTGGAAAGGGCATAGCAGCATATAATTTAATTGGGTGGCGAGAGACAAACTCATTCTACTAGGCTTATCAATGCCCTAGGGCAAATAGCCTAGTATGAACCTATGCACCTATGTGTACTGCTATAGTACTTCTGCCATATGTTGCATGTGTGTGTGTTGTGGGGGATGCACAGGTAATGGCCAGATATTTCTGCACAGGCAACACATCTGAAACACTCTGGGTGTTCATCCCTACATACTGTATGTGTGTTGCCATCCAACCCTGTGATGTGGACACACATTACTCAGCCTGGATATACATATCCCAGCAACACCACGAGCACAGTACACTACCTTGCTATGTATGCATGTAATTACACAGTTATTCACTAGTTAGGACTGTGATGCTATCCATGCAGCCCACTGGGCCAGTGGAGGCAACAACACACACTGCTGGCCCCTTTGCAAAAGCTTACCACAGACATCCCACATAGTGCATGTACTGTGCACACACATATCTAACCCAGACCATATGCACACCACTTATTTATCCTGTCCAGTAGACTACAGATACAAGCACATTGTATAACAATAGCAGGAGGCTACTGCAGCACAGGGCAGATTCACATGAAGGCAAGGCATCTGTGGTCAGCAGTGTTAAGATGCTTCACATTCACCAAATGCACAGATATTGGCAACATTGTTGCAAACAGTTTAGGTGCTGGTACCCCCCCCCCATTCTCCTACACATGTGGTATTAGTTATCACAGATGACTGTAACCTCCCTATCCTCTCACATGTCCAGGTGAGGGCCACCCTCAACATTGCAGGACACATAGCATCACTGTTACAAAATGATATCCCTGGATGTGTGCTACGTTCACCCCTGGAGGACATAGCACCACATTACAGACTGATATTAATCCCTGGCCATACTACAGGATATGCTGCTGCTGGTTTTGCTGCTGGCTGTCTTTATATTTATTTTATTTCTCTCTCTGTCTCTCTCTCTCTTTCTCTGTAGGTTTTGTGCAATGAATGTATTGCATGAGTGGAGTGTGGGTATTCAATGCTTTTGTAGGTATCTGCATAGGTCCATGTGATGGCCTCTGCACCAATTGTAAGGCAGCATTTGCTAATTGCATGCAGCCAGGTGTGTACTGATTGCATGTCTCACTGTGATTTCAGGACACTGCTATAAAAGGGTATGTGAGATAGGCATTGCCCTTTCAGATTGTAAGGGCGTGGACCATGCTGGTATGCTGTTGACAGTGTTCTGTGAGTGTGAAGGTTAGTACATCTCCCATGCTTCATGCTGTGTTGTAGATTCAGGTTGCTGCATCTCTCTCGCCTCTTCCCTGTAGTGAGTGTGTATGCATACTGACACCTATGACTATATTTCATATGTATTGATATATATATATATATATATATATATATATATATATATATGTGTGTGTGTGTGTACATATACATACTTTCATATATGTACATTAGCTGACATTATTGGGTACAAGCTAACAATTAGCAGGGCTGTTTCTGTTAACACTACACTAGTATGGGAATCCAGTAATTGGGACAGTAAAAGTCTGCTTGACATGCTTTGGGTAGTAGACATACTATATTGCCTTTATCTTCATTCCTACTATTACATGTTCTACTTATTTAGCACTATATTCCTGTATGAGAGTCATGTCTTGCTGGTAGGTCATACAGACTAGTGTTACAATGGTCTTGTGGTAGGGCCTACTAGTATGCTTGTATTTTGCTTTCAAATTGAGTACAGGGTCTATCAATCAAAGTGCTGGAGGCACCTTTCAGCAGTAAAGGGGTTAGTAGGTCTCACAGGAGTCAGGCTGTGTTGCAGATTCTGGCAGCTGCATTTATCTTCACTGTTTCCTGTAGTGAATGTGTATGGATACTGACACATACGACTATATTTCATATGTATTAATATATATTTATATGTTTGTATGTGTACATATACATACCTTCATATATGTACATTACCTTACATTATTATGTACAAGCTAACAATTAGCAGGGCTGTTTCTGTTAACACTGAACTAGTGTGGGAATCCAATAATTCGGCCATTAAAACTCTACCTGAAATGCTTTGGGTAGTACACCTCCTATATTGCCTTTATATTGATCCCTACTATTACATGTTATATTTATTTTAGCACTATATTTTTGTATGGCAGTCATGGCTTAGTAGTAGGTCATACAGACTAATGTTACCAAGGTCCTGGGTTTGAGACTGGCAGTGGGAATTTATTTTTCTTTCCAAACTTTCAAAATGAGTACAGGACCTGTCAATCAAAGTGCTGAAGCCACCTTTAAGCAGTTAAAAGGGTTAGTAGGTCTCACAGGGGTCAGGCTGTGTTGCAGATTCTGGCTGCTGCATTTATCTTCACTGTTTCCTGTAGTGAGTGTGTATGGATACTGACACCTACGACTATATTTCATATGTATTACTATATATTTATATATATGTATGTGTACATATACATACCTTCTTATGTGTACATTACCTTACATTATTATGTACAAGCTAACAATTAGCAGGGCTGTTGATGTTAACACTGAACTAGTGTGGGAATCCAGTAATTCGGCCATTAAAACTCTACCTGAAATGCTTTGGGTAGTACACCTCCTATATTGCCTTTATATTGATTCCTACTATTACATGTTATATTTATTTTAGCACTATGTTCTTGTATGGCAGTCATGGCTTAGTGGTAGGTCATACAGACTAATGTTATCAAGGTCCTGGGTTCGAGACTGGCAGTGGGAATTTATTTTTCTTTCCAGGTTTTCAAAATGAGTACAGGACCTGTCAATCAAAGTGCCATAAAGGCACTTTTAAGCACTTAAAACCAGGTCTGCGCGTTTGCTGGAGCTCACGATCTTGCACTGGCGGTGAGCTCCGCACCCGCGCTATTTTCTTTGAAAGAAAAGAAAAAGGGGTGACAGGAAAGTGGTGAAAAAGGGGTCACAAAGAGGGTAAGACAGTAGGGAAACAAACGTGGGATTTGCAGGCAGGATGTGGGTAAGGCCCATAGATGCCCATGTCTTTAGCAGCAACAGCTGTGTATTTCTATGTATTTTGGTGGGACATTTGAAACCTTCCACCCCTGAGAGAGGTGTCAGGACAACATTAATATTTGTTGTAAAGCCAATTGTAATTAACAGTTTCAATGTCCAGCGGACATGTGTGCGACATGGACAGCTATGTATGGGGTGTAATTTTTTTGTGGGTACAGAGTGCCCTTTTTTTTTTTTTCAGGTGAGAGTGGTATGTCAGGTGAAGGAAGTCGGTATAGCTGGGGAGGTAGGTTGGTAGGTTAACAGACAAGACAGACAAGACGCATACAGGGGAGGTGTATGACACAAGTGGATGGGTTACACAACTGACGGGGACGGAGGTTGGGATATCCAAGGCGCATGAGCCCACAGATGGCAACAGTGGAACTGATATCCCCACCCATAGGCAGTTGCCACTGTTCCTTCACAGCCCATGTCGGGGCTGTGCTGGGGGCTGTGCAGGTGGGACAATGGGCATGCCCGTAAGCTGTGCCACCCGAGCCTCGAGCTGGTGTAGGGGCCCAAGTACAGAGTCTTGGATCTCCCTTCGCACCACAGACCGGACTCCTTGGAGGGTGAGTGGACGTACTCCTCCGGCCACGCTTGCAGAGGGGGGACGGGCCCCATCCCCTGCAGAGCTTCCACTCGAAGGTGGCACAGGGCCACCGGAGGAGGGTCCATCCTGGGCACTAGTGCCAGGTGCAGTCGCCAGCTGAGGTGGGAGAGGTGGGTCCGCTGGGACCTGCCTTCCCAAGTGTTCTAGGTTTGTGGGTATGTTATGTTAGTTTGGGTTAGTGGCATATTATTCCATTCCAATTAGTTGTAACAGCATGCATTGGTATTCCCATTAAACAAACACCCAGATATTAACACCATTGAACAACAGGCATATCGATATCACATGCATTATTTGAACGGAAATACACAATCAAACGACACGCAGGGTTGATTAATGGCAACAGGCCATCAGGTTTGCAGGTATGAACAGGGCACATGCACAAACAGACATGCATATATTTGTGAACAGGACAAATGTCCATGGTTAATGAAATGTTCACATACCAATATTTAGTGAGTGTTTTAATTTGCAATTATAGGGTGGGGTGGAGAAAGAAAATGATGACACATTCATAAGTTATACATTGATATACATTTGTAATAGGTACACAATTAACTTGAGGCTGATGTTTCAAAATGATTTTTATTTGACTGTCATGCTAGACCTGTTACAGATACATCACTATCCTAGTTATTTTGAATTTGATCAGATACATCATCCTGCTACACTTCGATGACAGGACAGGGGACAACTATGGCTGTTTAGTTTGTCAAACAATCATTCATTCTATCTGCAAATTGTTTACTGTCATCACCATATACAGATTTTGGCTTAAACATTCAAGATTCAGACACACTGAAATCAGTTTGGGATGTTAATTTGTAATTCCCACATGCATTTAGTTCTGTGGAGACACACTGAGGCTTATATATTCGGGGGTTATTGCTACTTTATTGATTGTTACATGACCCTTTCTGCCACTCTCACACATCCTGCAGTTTCACAGTTCAGGTTGGTACTTCTAGGCTTTGTTCACATATTAGACCTGTGGTGATTCAAACACTTTCCAGCAGCCTCACTTCTGTCATGATTCAGCATTTCAACAGGGGATATATCTCACATGTGATTACCTCGGATTCTGAAGCTGTACTCTTGAGACTACTGCAGGTTATACTGTATTTAATTAATGGTGGGACATCTGTATTACAGCACTATTTATTTCTATCAATTATATTTCCAGTTACACTTGCATACTGCTGAACTTGTTGCAGCCATACCTGCAGACTTTCACTTCTTGCTTGCACATTATATTTCTTTTAATCAATACAGTGCAGTGTTCTGATACGTGCTACACTATAATATTTATTTACAAGTACTATGTGGGGTTACTAACCTGCATGGTGGCGCAGCCGCACCAGCCTGCGGTCATGCGCCCTTCGGTTCGCAGAGCGGACACCTGCAGCTGTAATACAAAACATGTAATATTGGAATACACATCTCCATGGTATCAGCTAGTTGAATTCCTTACATACATAAGTAAAATTTAACTTACTCAGTAGTGGGGCATTGGGCGTATCCCGGGCCTCCTGGATCCATTGGGTCAACTGGTCTTGCTTACGCCGCTTCAGGTCCACATGGTGGTGACGGACCTGCTCACCAGTGCGTGGTATGCCAGTAGCACTAGTAAGATCATGAGCCAACTGGTCCCATGCCTCCGCCCTGTACGCTCCCCATGAGACCTGGCCTTGCATGAGTTGGGCCTCATGATGGTGAACTAGGAGCCAGATCATGTATCTGGACTCCTCAACACCCCACCGCTGTGCTCAAAAGCAACGTCCCTCCCCTACTCCACTCATTCTGCCTGCAGGTCTGTTCTACAATCGGTTCTGCTGTGTATTCCCGCCTATGGGGCTTATATATGCCGATTTTCCCGCACATTTCTATGATTGGCCATTTTGGAATTGTATCTACTTCACAGAAACTGCTTTATCATGCTCCATTCTGGATTATATCCTATATATATGCTATTTCTGCATTTCTAAGTACTGCTGTCATGGCTTAGTGGTTTAATACCTTGACTCTAGTGCATGGTATCCTGGGTTCGAATCTAACCACTGATTTTTAATTTTCAAGACTGTCTAGAAATGAGTTGAGGACCTGTCAATCAAACATGCCAAAAGCACTTTTAAGCACTTAAAACCAGGTCTGCGCTCGTTTGCGCGGAGCTAACGCATGCGCACTGGCAGTTAGCTTGTGGGAGCGGCGCGCAAATGGTGTGCGCTGGGATAAACCTTAATTGGCTGTTGACACACATGTTAAGCTGAGCACAGCTTGTTGCACACAGTTTGAGCCTGTTAAACCAGTGCTTAGCTACGGGCAAGCAATTTGCAGCTTTTTAAACACTACTCAGCTACAAGCACTCTGTCTCACTGCAGCTTAGCTAACAGTACATTTCTAAATATTTTTATTATTGTGTTACTTCAAAATATATGCTCCATTTCATTCAGTTTTACAAAAGGGTATACTTTTACATTTGTACAATACTGTCAGGGGCCTTTTTAGTGCTTATTTACAAAAAAAAAAAAAGGTTGTTGTGTGGGCTCGAACCCTGCCAGCTTACTCTTAAGCTGGCACCTCTACCGCTAAGCTATTTCTTCTTGGCTTACTTTGCATATTTAGTTCTCATATCCTTCTCCACTGCCTGCTAACTGCAATTGCGCTAGTAGCACACCCGTGCACACGAGCGCACACAGTAGCACACATTTACGGGGTTTTAAAAAAAATAAAACAGTTTTTATTTTCATTTTATAGCATCTGTCCACTTTGTACACTGATGGCCTGTGGGGGAATGTGTTGTGTAGTGTGTTTATTTACCTTTCCATGGCCTCTCTCGTGGCTGTTTACTTTCAGCCATTCTATACTTCCAGGGGCGTGTCCGCATGCAGGGCTTAGCCTACGGACACGCCCCCTACTCTCTTACACGGACCTTGTAAGAGTTACAGTGTGATTCAGCATGCCTCATGTACCTCATGCATATGCATGACATGCTGACATCACACCGTTTAACTGCAGCCTCCGTGTAAGAGTTATAACTCTTACACGGAGGCTTCCTGAATCTGGCCCAGACACTTAACATAATAGTGAAAAGTAAGATGTGATTGTATGGCAATAACAGAAAGGAATAAAAATTTGTATGCTGTATACATTTACAAATATGTAAATATGTAAATTTATAAATAGTATTGTACACATTTTTAATACAGAACCCCTACTGTTTTTAATAGGTACAATGGGATCTTTTACATCCATTTGAGCTACCACAAACGTAAGCAGATGGTGCCTTCGTTTAGCATTTTATCGAAAGGATGACACACTCAGGAGTGCAGCACCCACCAACTGCTTTATTGAAGTGGTATATATTCTTCTGCTATTTCTGAAACTCCCTTTGGATTTTTTACAAGCTTACCTCAACCAGCTTTCATTCCAGTCATTATATTTTATCTTGTACCATTAACAGGGATTACTTCCTTAGTCTTTTCTTTCACTTAGTAATTTTTACTTTGCATTCAATTGTTGACGCTTAATGATATTAATCTCATCTGTTTCTCTTGTCCTTTAATGAAGCTCACTATTTCCTTCATCCACTGCCTTGTCAAACTTCACTTATTTTTGTTTCAATCTGTTTTCCACAGCTATAACAGCAGTTCTCAATCTCTTTATAAAGTTCCTCATATTTGATTTTATAATTCATCCACCAATGTACTGTACTATAAAATACTCTCATTTCTTTAAGGTTTTGCATTCTATTGTCATCAGTTCCAATTCTGTGCATAAATTGCTGTTAGCCCTTTCAAAACCACTCTTATTTTAACTGTGTTATTGTATTTTCCAAATGTTAACATTATTGCAGTGTGATATCAAAAACTCCTATTAAATTCCTACTTACCTGTCATAAAGTCTTTGAAAATAAGAAAACAACAAAACAATGTATGCCTGTATACACACGTTCCCTACCTAATGTCAGACTGAAGTATTATTAGCTTACACTATTTCACATCTGCTCTTTTTAAATACTTTGCCATTAGAGCACAGTTAAAGCCACTTAAAATGACTTTTTATATACTAATCCCCCCAAAAAATTGCTTAATCTTTTCCAACAGCCTTTTTCCTCTTTCCATACCACATGTATAAGTATATACAATTAGGATTCTTAGCACTCTATTTCTCATTCTATGGTGTACTATCAGTACTCTCCATGGTTCCCTCACAATAACACTGAAAATCTTGATTTCTGCATTATTTACTAAGACTGCTGTCCCTGAACACTTGCCTATTCTCATTGTTCAAACAACTTCCCTTCTCCTTATCTGTTGAAGCTGTACCCTTTACTTTATTTAAATGTTTCTAATGTCTAACAGACATATGCTTTGTATTTAATTGCTTGCACCATTCTAGCACAGTATAGTTTTTACCTTCATTCACTATACTATTAACATTTAAGGATATTACTGAAACATTATCCATTTCCTTTTTTATCCTGCTGACCCATTAATTTCTCTTTCCTTTTCCTACGCCTGATGTTCTTCCTATTGAAATCTGATCTTCACTGACTTCTCCTTCTTCACTTTCATTTTATAATGGCTGAAACCTGTTTTTTCAGTAAAATTCATATTTCAGTTATTGGTAGGTTATTGCCTAAATTGTGCAGTTCACTTTCCATTTCTTCTTCCACAGTTCTACTTTATCCCTAATGCTGTTTCACACATATTCCCTGATCTTTACTCATTATGATCTACATTCTCTGCTAAATCATTTCAATCTTTGTCTCTCTCTGTCATTATTTCTTACACACACACACACACACACACACACACACACACACACACACACACACACACACACACACACACACACACACACACACAATCCATCCACCAGTGCACTTCTTTACCACACCTAATCTTTTCGCAACATGACCCCATTCTCCATGTTGGTTACATCATTCATTACTTGAATTATTTCATCACAAACACACATATATTTATATCATATTTTATTATATTTATTAATTAAATGATTTTATCACCCTCCCCAAAAGACATTACCCCATCAATGCCCACAATACATAGTAACTGTTTTATTTTCCGTCAATGTCCTTCAAAGTCACTCACATCCCAAGCCATTTCTGAAATTGACCAGATACCTATGTATGTCCACAAGCTATTGAAAAGTGTACTAAGCACACATGCCACAGGCGAAGTCTTACCACAACTGTCAACAATTTCCTTTCTTCATAAATGTTTTCCCAATGTAAATGTCTTTGCATAAATCAGAAAATAGTGGAAGATCCAAACTGCAGCATTACTCATTTTCTTTCAATATCTCTAGAAGAAGCAAACAAGTACAGATCCAAATGATAAATATTCTTTTTTTCCTGCTTTCACCGTAAGCAAAAATCTGTTTAACAGTTCAAAAGGTTCAAATGTTAACTGAACAAAATGTCTTATTCCCCAGATATATCACCGAATGTGCAAAAACTGTTATAAAACCCAATGGTTCTATCAACATATCACAAATGTCATACCTGTTAGAGTAGGATGCCCTTTTTTAATGAAATTCTTGCAGTTTGGCATTTTTAACAATCTTTCATTTTGCATATTTTCTCTCTCCTTTAAAATTTGTTTCACTTGGGATACAGAGGGCAGACAGTTAAATGAAAGACAGACATTTCTAAATTCCTCATAGTCAGTCACAGTTCTTCTGGGATCATTATTAGATCCAGTGCTGTTCACTATATTTGTGAATGATGTGGTTAATTAATATGGCCCCATTGTTGTTCTAGTTGATCAAGGTCTTCCCTCTGTTAATTCAAGGATTCATTCTAGCTTTCTCTCCTTGCAGTTGTTACTAAATTTAGTTGAGCTACTTGTTAATTTTATTAAGGCAAGGTCAATGCTATTTTCCTCAAAGATTATCCAATCCAAGACACATAGATCATTTCTGTACTACTAACACTGAACATATATCCTGAAATAGACAGCAATTTTGTCTTCACATAACTACTTTTGACCATTCTCCCACTGAAGAAGTCAGCTTCAGTAAGAATTGTAATTGTTTTACAAAGAATTTTGGTAGTATCACAGATAATCAACCCAACATTGACAAAAATGAGCAATACGGGGTCCATGACTATGAGTAACCTGGTATATTTTACAGAGTAAATATCTTTATTTTTCAAAATGGTAGACTATTTGCAACAAATGTATGCTTCCATTTCTTCTATACTCTGCAAATTAACGTACTGGACGTCTTCCAACCTTCCTCAGAAGTTGTACTACCTCAGACATAACCTACAATGAAAGAAGAGGAGGAGCCCACCATAGAAAATGTAAGAACAGCACTAAGTAAAATGAAGTCGGGAAAAGCAGGAGGCTCAGAAGAGGTCACAGAAGATATTAGCAAGCCTGCAACAGAGTAACTCAGTTTGCTGAAGGTTACCAGGACCAGACCAATCTTAGCATATCTCTGCTTACTCAATGCTGATAACAGCTAAAATCATAAATTGTCTCTAATAAGATAAAATTCACCCACCAGTTCTTATATTATCCTGAGTGTCTCTCCCTGACTAGTGCTATCTTATGCATAATTACACAGAAAGAATTTAGGTTAATTGTAGGAAACTTTGTTGGCAAAAATACATTTCAAGATACATCTTGCTCTGTTTATGTTGGAAGCTCTGGAACTCTCTTTCTCTCATATAAGCTATGCTATATCAGTGAGAAAAAAAAAGCTTTTAAATCTGAATCGAAAAGAAATGCCTTTCATCACACTGGAACTGTATTTGTAATACAACTTACTTATTTAAATGTGTTGATCAAATAAGTTTACTGGTCCACTGACCCCCTTCAGAAATGACCCAGCCCTTAGAAAAGGCCACACCCAAGATAAGCAATTACAGTTGCAAAGAGAAGCTGGCATGCAAGGAAATAATTACAATTACAAAGCATAAACAATACAACTTGACAAACAGAAGTAGAAAGTAATCATGACATGTTTACAAAATAATAATAATTGTAACTATAAATACCATTATAAGACATGTTTACAATTAGGTAACATAGAAATGTCAATAATCCATATTCTTCTAGTAGCAAAAGACTATGAAGAGTTTCACCAGAATAACCATATGAAAAGTTTAGTCTACCATTACACTTTCTTACTGCCTGACATGTCCTTATACACTTTCCAACTAATACATATTGTTGTTATAATTACATGAAATTCCCTGGGATTCAGAAACATGACTAATATGGCTGCACAAGAGTCACCACGGAGATGTTGAGTTGTGCCACATGGATTAAAGGTAATTATCAATAAAGAATAAGGCATATAGCCCCTCAAATATTAACTAATTAAGAAATCCACTTGCAGAAATAACAGTGCTGGCAAAGAAAGAGGTGTTTTGCCAGTGTGGCTACAGAAATCATGTGCAGGTGTAGCATGCATATTACATGCACTCTGGCATGTACATCCACACATACAACTTGTAATGCTCCAAGATTTGCTGTGAGCCACAATAAATGGTTTACAGCAAGGTCACTGTTCTTCTTTCAGCTTTTCCTGGTTAGGGGTCACCACAGTGGATCACCTGTCTACTCATGATTGGCAGTGGAGTTTTATGGTGTTGAGTTGCCAGCCCAGTGCCTACCCTTCCACAGAAGGTACACACACACATGCACTCAAACCTAGGGCCAATTTAGAGTGTCCAATCCACTTTGAGATGTGGGAGGAAACTGGAGCACCCCCACGCGACCACAGGGAGGATATGCAGATTCTACACAAAAGGCACCCCAGCCGAGGATTGAACCGGAGAACATCTTACTGGGAGGTGGCAATGCTAACCACTGTACCATCATGGTCACCCACAGGAAGGTCACTATTAAGTTTTATTAATTGAACTAGGGAGGAAATGGGGATGTAGAAAAGTATGAAATAGAAAAGAGCAAGCAGAACAACATACAGCAGAGCACAGGGGGGTAAAGTGTGGGAGTGGAGATGGAATGGAAGGTTTGTTTTTACTAGTTCTCATTTTTTAAGAAGGGTAGATGAGGAAGGATGTAAGAGGAAGTCAGGGATGGAAACATGGTATAGATATGGAAGTAGTGGCAATATACAAACAAATATAAAACACAAAGATCAGCACCTCATTGACTAATGGATAGACACACATACCTACACAGGGAGGACAAGTGATAATGAGGAGGACTGGACTACCAATAGCTGAAGGAGGTGAAACAGAAGAAGGGAACATCAGCTTTGGGCATAGGGGTATCCCAGCTCCTGCTCATGTTGCCTTAAGTGCAACCCAGGTGGAGGTCAGTCACCAGTGTGACTTTCCTCCCCACTGATTCCTGCTTCAGATAGCAGAATAGGTAGTGCCAAACAACCTCCTAACTAGAGCACAAAATAAGTCAAGAGACAGTCCATCTGTAAAACTCTTTCAATAGCCAACTTACATAATACTCATGTGACATTTAAATGAGTGGAAATAGCAATCTAAATTAAAATGCAGCAACAGTAATTTGAATTTTGCACTGTTTTGTAGCTCTGATCATTATGTCACCAGTTGGCATAATGGTTAACATCTTTGCCTGTTATGCACAAGGTGCAAGATTCGATCATGACCTCCAGCCAGTGTCTGTATAGAGTTTGCATGTACTCCCTGCATCTCTGTGGGGTTAATCCCATTTTCCAAAATCATGCTGAATATTTCCCTCTCAAACTCACTCAAGAATGGAGTTGTAGGCAGCAGAACAGACTCTAGATTGTGTCCTATAGAGGGAATACTTGTACAGACCAACCACTTTGACCATGCACTGTGGTACACAGTAACTGCAAGGCTAATTCAGTCATGTTGACTAATTTTGCCAAATGGTAGTGATAAGTGGCTTAAGGACCTGGACTATGCCAGGGATCCATGCTAATGATGAGAGAGGTGTTTCTGCCCCTTTTAGCCTGTGTGTGTGTCAGCCATAAAGCCTAGCAGCCTTTGGTCAATAAGCTACTGGCAGAAAGCTGATTTGGGCAGTGGTTTGAAGTCCCAGAAACACTGGCAGTATTAGTGCAAACGATGAGCAAGGACCCAATGAATCAAGTAGGAAAAGTGTTTGGTCTCACAGAGGGTTTCCCAGTGGGAGTACAGGTGCATCAGGGTTCAGCTTTGAGCCCACTGATATTCATAGTGGTGATGAACTACATTAGCAAACAGGTCAAAGGGGGCAGATCAACAAAGTTGCTGTATGCAGACAACATGACATTGCAGGCAGACTCTGAACAAGAACTTCAGCAAAGGATAGGAGAATAGAATCCAAAACTGAAGGCACATGGGATGAAACTGAGTACAGATCAAATAATTGTACTGGCAGCAAATGGGGGAAGACAGAATAGGCTGAGAATTGAAACAGAAGAGAAAACAGCAGAACAGGTTAGCAGTTTCAAGTATTTGGGAGATGTGGTTGAGGAGAAGGGAAGTCAGAATAAGGAGGTCAAAGCTATAATCAGAGGAGCTGCAGCCAACTGGCTCATTGCAGGTGTAGTGTATGGCAGATGAAAGCCAAATAAGCTGAAAAATAATGTATACAAAACAGTGATGTGACCTGTACTTCTATATGATACAGAAACTGGAGCAGTAAAGGCAGAACAGTTGAGGAAGCTAGAGGTGATAGAGATAAATTGCCTGAGACTGGTAGTAGGATGCACAACGTGGAACAAATAAAGAAATGAAGATATAAGAGCAGAAGCCAAAGTGGCACCAGTTGCAGAAAAGGTTCATGAAAATAGTATGCAGTGGTTCGGGCACATGGGCAGAAAAACAGAAGACATTTTGGTGAAGAAGATTTGGGACAGACAGGAGGAAGCAAGAGGTAATGGGGGCATCCAGCAAAGAAGTGGATGGATTGTGTGAGAGAAGACCTGCAATAATCAGGCATGAGTGATAAAGAAAGTAGAATAGTGGCATTGAATTGAGAGAGATGGTGACAGCTCACCCCATGTAGAAAAAATGGAAAAGGGGATGATGATGATGATGATAAGTATAGTTCTGATCAAATCTTGAACTCCTCAACTAATTTTCTTCTGACATTTACTATGTACATTAGATAATAACTTTATTTCAGTTGTTCAAAATTTTATGATAAGCCTCAAAACACATAATGACATCACTATTTTCTATAAACACATGCTACATATTGAAATTTAATATGTAGTTCATCAACATACATTTCAAAAAGATTCCTGGTGTGGGTGTAGTCTATGTAAAATAAAAAAGGTGTAATTTGTTTTTAACTGAATTGTAGATCATGGATTTTGAAATCCATTATTAAACGCATTATTTACTATTTTCACTGTAAACAACAAGTGGACCATCTTTTAATGATAGTTCTATACCTAGTCCATTAATTAATTTATATCTCACTGCCGTTGCCAGAATTTTAAAAAGTGGGCTTAAGATAATTGTACCACACATAATTTTTCCTTATCTTCATATCAAATTGGCTTTAGGTCTCATATACATATAGAAGAAATGTATTTTAACTTTCAGTTTATCATGTCTCCATTCCTGTTACAAAAATATTGCCACTGACTTATCTAAACTTTTATGAGCAAGTATAGTTTCTTGAGGTTTTAAACCATTTCTAACCTTTATCATAACCCTTCAACTCGATTATCAATGGCAAATCATTTTTACAGCGTTGCCCTTCATCATCTTATCTTTTCAGGGTAGAGCGTGACCACTCTTTGACTTAATATTTATCTCTAGCATATGGTTACAGACAGATTAAGGTCTTTTGCCACTAATATACTCCCATATATTCCAAATCCCAGCTTGTCTATTACTTACATGATGTTCCATATCAAACATTTTAGTTTCGGCATCAAACTACAAAATTAAATATAAAAAATAGTGGGTCAGATTCCATAAAGGTCACAGATTTGGCACATTACCCCAATATCAGTGTTAAAACTGTGGATAATAATATAGTATGTAAATGTGCTACAGTGAACTTAGAATACCTTGGTGGACAAGGGAGTGTCTGAGAAGCAACAGCACACTAAACAAGCTTGCAATTAATCCTTAAGTAATAAGAAATTGCTGTCAAAGTATGCTGTACATTAACAAAATTACAAATAGATTATCACAATTCAAGCATCCTGACAGTCTTATATACATATCTATAACAGAATATATCTAGTAAGCTTAAGGACAACTATGGACTATAGCTAACTCCATTATATAAAAAAAAATGTTAACTATCCCAATGTAAGTTGCATGGCATTCATAATACATATTTTCAGAAATCTGTCCAGAAACATTAAGAAGACTGTGGATATTTCCATAATTTATTTACTAACAAAATATGCTTGATTTCAAGCTCCATGCTATTTGTAATGCATATCTTCAGCAATCTGTGCAGCAAGCTTAGAGACAAGTACAAATGTCTCCATAAGTCATATACTAATAAAATGTGCTGTAAAATTTCTAATAAAAAAAAAAATAATAAACACTTAGGTCAATCATGGCCACATTGCCACAGCTAACATTAGCTAACAATGGGATCAGGATATGTTTGAGGAACATAAGTAATGCAGACACCCAAGGAAAGTGGGAGATAGAAAAGAAAATGTGGGATATGGGTGAAGAACATAAACACACAAGAGGGATATTGGAATAGGAAAATCAGAGAGAAAGTCACAGAGGCATGGGAAATTTTTTTCTGGTGGGAATAAGCTTATTTTTCTTTTTTTTTTAAGAACAGAAGAA
Source organism: Protopterus annectens (assembly GCF_019279795.1). Lineage (NCBI taxonomy): Eukaryota > Metazoa > Chordata > Ceratodontiformes > Protopteridae > Protopterus > Protopterus annectens. The sequence goes on along the minus strand of NC_056726.1, from coordinate 164,984,410 downwards.
AATGTAAAGATAGGAAAAGAGGAGGAATGGGCGTCACATCAAGCATCATAGCAAATATACCCACAGAAAAAATATCACAACACATGACAGACAAAGGCTGGAAACAAACAGTAAGGACAGGTAAATTACACAAACAGCACACTGTACAACATGGACAATGGAAAGCTGTCAAAGAGGGTGAGGATACAAACTAGGCATGGTGAAATGCATAAAAACATATATACCACTATCATGTTATGACATGTTGCAAACTGTGTGTCAGTCATACCTGGATCTGTATAACCAATGGTGGATGTGCGTTGGAGCTTAATAAATAAGGATCACAGTACAAATTGGATAAATAAACACATCTCCAAGTAGTCTGTCAGCAGTGCAAGTGTAAGTAAAAGTCAAGAAATATCACAGATGAGCAAATGCAGGTCTCACAATGCTAAATAACTCCAGCAGAGGACATAACTGAACATGTGATGATGCATGAGAAGGTCAAATGACTAAGTACAGTGCCAAACAGCAGTACTCAGAAAACTGGCAAAATGGCTGCTAAATACACAATTAGGTGTACACAACCCAAACAGATATGTAATGGAATGCATATATGTGACAAACATATGCCATGTAATTGATTAATTGATTTTAATTGTGTGCAGTATTTAAATGAATGCTTGATGTAACATTCCTTTTGGTTCTGAAGAAGTTTTTTACGAAAGCGTTAAATAAAGTGGAAGTTACGCTAGTCGGTGGTTTTGTATTTTCCAAGCCTTGAGCAGTTTTTTGATCTATTTATTTGTTCAGCTGCTTTGTCGACTTTTTGATTTTTGTAAGCATATGCCATGTCAAAGGCAACACACACAGATGTAGGCATATATGTATGACTGTCAGTAACCTGAATGGAAGACACAGAAAGCAAGGTCAATACACATACACACCAATGACACATATGAATATTTACAAAAATATAACACTACAGCTTAAAAAATATATCAGGTTGTGCACATGGACTTCAACAATGTACTCTGGTTAGCACACAAATATATTGAGAACAAGGATGTATTGCAAACAGTAACCAGTGACTGTGTGCAGATGTCTTGTGCCTGTAAAATAGCCATACATTTGGCATATGTTCACCATGTCAACAACATAATACATGGCAATGGTCAATAAGTGCAACAAAGACAAACATATCTGCTAAATATAATACGATAATATGAAGGTGGAATAGCGGTGGACAACCTGGGACCACATCAAGGATTAGCAGGACAAAGTAAGTTAACACACTGCAGATGTATGTGTACAGCACACAGGGTGCTGTAGAAGCCATTCCAAAATACATTTAAGCAAATGGCATATATATATATATATATATATATATATATATATATATATATATATATATATATAGTTACCTATCAAAACATCTACTCTTCATAACATCTAAACTCAAAACATCAAGACGATAACATCTAAACTTCAAAACATCTAAAACTCATAACATCGAATCTCAAAACATTAAAAACTACAAAGCAACTATAAATAACATCCCACAGAGTTTTTACTATGTTTATGCAGGGGGGCAAGCCCCCTGCACCCACCCTGCCCCCCACACCCCCGTAAATTAAATATACCAACTCCAAGATGGCACTACAGTAGGGGAAAAGTTAATTTCCTGTATAAATCACACACACACACACACACACACACACACACACACACACACACACAAAATCAGTAATGTGCAATCATGTAACATCAGCATGTGTAGGTAAGCATGGAAAGAATTTCAAGCACATACATGTATAGTGTCTGCAAATGTTGATTAAACAACTGCAGGTGTATGTCATACACTCTACTCAGTACTGAGCAGAGGACACTCATGTGAGCATCATTACAGCACATCAGAGGAAAGTCAGTGAATGCTCACATGTGAAAGGTACAATTGTGTGTCATTATGGATCAGACTATGTGCACAAACTTGTACAGTCAGTTAACGTGTACAACTATCTGTGGAAGCTGTGAACTTATGTGAAAAGGTACTGGATGTGGAAATGTAACACTGTGTATACATTAATGCTACACTTGTGTTTGATGCAGTCGGAAAAGTAGGACTGCCCATAGCTATGACATACCTGTTTATGACCTTACATGGCATCAGCATTGCCAAAATATGGCACTCAGCACCACACCATGTAAGTGGGAAAGCATAACAACTGTCATCCAAAACACCTGGGAAATGACATATCTTCCTGTTGCACATACATGATATGGTAATAAACAAATCCAAACCATACCACACTGGTAATACATACATCAGTTGTCTCTCAGTTGCTCTCAGTAAAATACATTTTTACAGGCTAATTGTTGTAGCAGTTGCCACAGTGCATGGACAGCTGAATGTTGGATGAAAGTATAATGTGTTAATGTGCGTCATGCACACATTGAAACATAATTAAATGTCACATGATGACAACAAATAAGCATGTCAGCTTCATGGTATGCATACATTAGAGTTCATTTACAGACCAATCAGTTATGTGGCAATTAGCATGTTGGCAGCATAACACAACTGGAACACATAGACAATACTTATTTGGACTGAAAGGCCATGCTGATGGGCCTGAGCCTCACAAATGACCTAACAGGCCATCTCACTGAACAAGTCATGCATAGCCCATACCGTATCCTGAAAGAATGTCACCATCATGTCCCTCATCTGTGTTGAAAACACATCGGCCTCAATCTCCTGGATATCCTCCAGATAATCATCTCTGTTCTAGTCCTGGTATTGTCTCCACTGTAGTGCAGCAGGCATGATGGCTCAGGTAGGTGTGGGTCCAACTTCCTCATTATTGTCATCATCGTCATCATCATCATGGTCATCACCTAAAGACTCCAGCAGTGGCCTGGTATATGCTCATTGTCTGCATCTGAGTGGCGAATGTCCAAGAGTCCCATGCTCTGTCAAGATGAATTGCAAAACATGATAGAAATGAAAAGAAAATATTTATTACACAGCCCATTCCCATGAAGGTCATACCTGACCTTAATATGAAACTGTTGTGCATATTTGCAGTCTAACATACTTAATTAACATACCATCCACTGGTGACTTCTGCAAATACAAATATGAGACTGAAGGTGTAGTATATACATCAAACTTCTTATGTAAAACAGCTTAATTTTAAATGGTGCAAAAATTAGCAGGTAGCAGAATTATAATCAACACAACTGCAGCTAGTGAATGGTTCCTAATGCACATAAAACATTCTCTGTCACTTTATCTATAGTTAGAAACATGACCAATAACAGAACATGTCAGGAAGAATGTATATATCACTAGTGTGAGCAGTTCAATCAAGGACATGCAATGGCACACATAACACAGTCTACCAGATATCACCTGGGCCATCATGAATCATGTCAAGCATATGCAAAACAAGCACATGTAACATATCCAGAAATTTGAATGGAAGTATGCCTGACACTGCCTCATTCCACATTAACATAATTGAACTTTGAAAGCAAAAATCTGTAAACATCAACATAGCATTATTATTGTGACCTAGACTGTTTAAAAATGATGTCAACACATAACTGGAAACATATGTGTAAGCAGTCGGAAAGGCATTCCTTTTGGCTTAAAAAACAGAACTGTAGTAAGAATGCTCACTTTATTAAGTGGAATTAATTAAAGACATTATGTAATAGTTGCTAGTCAGACATATACAGCTACACTAGGCAATACTGTTGTAGTACAATTGATAACTATGAAATATGTAGTAGGTGCTACAGGCATCAGTGATGCTTGAGGACAGTGCATGTGTGAGATGATGTCATATGCTGGAAAACTGATATATATCTACAACACACACACACACACACACACACACACACACACACACACACACACACACAAGCACACACACACACACACACACACACACACACACACATATATATATATATATATATATATATATATATATATATATATATATGGGTTAACACTGAAATTTCATAATGCTGAATTTCATAACATTGAGACCATAACATCGAAAATTCAAAACACTGAAAACCTAAAACATTGAAAACTCAGAAAACTGAAAGTGTGCTTCATAACATTGAAAACTACATTGTACAAGTAAATAATATCACCTCCACCTACAATACTTAACTAATAAACACACTTTCTACTACATTTCTGCAGGGGGGCAAGCCCCCCTGCACCTCCCATGTGGGGGGCTCTGACCCACAATTGAAATATATCAACTCCAAGATTGTACTGTAGTGAAATGTAGAAATGTAGTAGAAAGTGTGTTAGTTAGGTGTTTATGTAGGTGGAGGTGATATTATTTACTTGTGCAATGTACTTTTCAATGTTATAAAGCACACATTCAATGTTCTGAGTTTTCAATGTTTTGGGTTTTCAGTGTTTTGGGATTTAGATGTTTTTGGTCTCAATGTTATGAAATTCAATGTTACAAAATGTCAATGTTATGAAGTAGACCCATATATATATATATATATATATATATATATATATATATATATATATATATATATATAAATTAACAACATGGGAATTAAACCCATACCTATATGGAAAGCAGTCATCTTGTCTAGTGAATTAGACCAATGAGCTAATTGTCACAACAGCTATTTAATGGTTATAAAAATCATCTAGCTGGCATACATGGGAGAGAACTATATCTCTAAATTCCATAAATGCTCAGGTGTAGCACAGACACACTTACTGTAGGGATCCATAGGCTGTCGTCACACGTTGACAACCCTCTGAAGAAGAAGCTCCTCAACATCAGTCCAATGCAGGGCATCACAGCAGAGGTGAACCTGAACACCCATCTGGTAGATCCCCGTATGTCTTTGGTTCTCCTTTGCAATCCAATTACACATGTCAATCATTGCAAATTTCTTTAGCCTGGCTTTTAACTGATGCTCCACTCCAGCATAGATGGTCAGCATCTGGGTGGTCTCCTTCTCTGTCTAGTTGGGAGTACGTACATGTCTCAGCCTCCTGGAAGTAGCCATCTTGATACTCCAATGGAAAATGTATGATAAATGCAAAATTTAAAAAATGCTCACTGAGGTCCTCCTCAGTTTGCAGGTAATAATGGTCTGTAAATGTATTAAAATCAATATTTAAAAGTGGTGCTTATATCATGTTACCAGATCATTGGAAGATAATGGTCATGTGCCACACACGGTATTGTTTATCGATACCTATTGGGTTTTTGCGCAGTGCATCTGGATGTTAAGCTACATGTAGTCTGCTATCATGGACATGTGCAAATGAAATTCCAAAATGTGGAATTTTAATGAGTTTCATTAATTTTGTATGGAGCAAATGGTACTTAAAAATGCATGAACATTGAATCTCTTACTTTCAGTGATTCAAAGTCAGAGGTAAATTGGCACCAGCTATCATTTCTGTTTTTGGGGAACATTACATCTGTTAAAGTTACTCATTCTCAAAAGTACCTGTTTAGATTTATTTTTTACTGAAAGTGTGTGCTTTAACAGAAATTGTTGTAAGTTACTGGAATGATGTTTGATTGTCCTTTATGTATATAGATGTCACCACTTTCATTAATTGATTTCACTCTCATATGCAGTTGTATAGACAGATTTGCACTGCAGACATGAACAGTACATAAAGACAAATTTAAGGATCACCTGTATTTCCTACTATTGATTCTGTACACTTTGTGGTATAAGTACAGAAACCCACGTATTCAAACACTATCCATAAGTACAATGTTGTTTTGTTGTTACAGATATTTCTTCATTGATGTTTCTTAATGGAAGTGTTAATACTATGTTATTTTGCTGTTACGGATATTTCTCCATTGATATTTTTTTAACAAAAGTCTTATAACTACTGGATCAGTATACAAAGGATTCATACTGATTGTGTCCTAATTTTGCAACTGTTATGTATGCAGGTATTATTATTACTTTTTATATGTAATATATGTAGTATTTGTCACAGACAGTGTTATATAGACTTCTGCTTTGCACAAGAATGCGTACTGTCTATGGTGACATACGTTGTCCACACAATCATCTGCATAACCGGATTCCCACAGGAATATGATTATGTTTATATCACTGTCATTCAGATGGCCAACTCTCCTGGGGTGACAAATTCTCCCCACAGGAAAATGACATCATACTAGTTGCTTTTTGACAACATGGACAGAGACTCCTTGGTTGTGCAGGAAATACATTTTGGAGAAATAAAGTGTGGACCAACCTCACCAACATGATTAATGTGATTGGAGGTCACAACAGATCCCATGTGGCCTGTTGATGATGCTGATCAGACATGATTATTTGTGCAGCCAACAGTTTAAGACAATATGAGAGACTGAAGGATGTCATCAGTTGTGAACCACCATTGACTTCTCAATGACATCATAATATTTCTGGACTCCCTGTATGCAGCAAGAGGGGAGCGATGCATGCCCAGGTGTAGGATAGAAGCTGGCTAAACATGTATGTCTTTCTTTCCATGACATGGCTGAGTATAGAGAAAATCACTGCATATTGCGTTGCATGCATATTCATGTAAAGTAATTTTTGATTTACAGCAGCAGATTTGAGCCATGCACACAGATCCACACAGGTGATGATGATGAACATAAATGTAATGACGTGCTCATACAACTGCAGTACAGACACAACAGTGCAACCAACATGCGTAATGCTTTCTGTATTAATATTCACAGATCCATCTACTTCTGGACAATACCAGGGAATGGCAGGTGAGTGTCTCCATACTGTGTCACTGTGACCACTACTTGCTATTGCCTTAGCTTCATATCATGGCATTGCTTTTTACTGTCATATTGATATTTCCCTAACATTGTATACTACAGGTACATCCAGTGGGGGCTCAAGCCATGCAGGTGCAAGTACAGACAGAACAGGTATGTTACTGCAACAGGTTCATAGTTTGGATCAGTGTATAGCACACGTGTGATATATGACATTAATGTCAAGTTTTTCAGCACAGGGCCAATTGGCCAACAGGCACAACATTTATGATGAGAGTATCTACAGCCTCTGTCACTGTGTTGTATATGTCCTGCTTGTAAATCATTGTGTGTATTGTACCTAGTCAACCATTGTAGCTAGATAGCATGTGCATATAAGTTACTCAGCACGCGCAAGATCACTGTCATTTTGTACAGTCAGCCAGAGTGAATGCAGGCATGAATGGAGATGTACATGCAAGTGTGTTTGAAGTAATAAGTGAATCAGTTAGCTTAAATAAATGTTTCAGTCATAGTTCCTGATCTGTTTATGTACAATAAATATCTTGAACCCATACAATGCTTTATTGTCTCTTTTAAATGCATGACACAAGTGACATGGTGTCAGAAGTGGAATCCCTAGTTGAAGCAACACACAAGCCATGAGGCACATAGTTAAAGGTGGATAAATATATAGAAGTGAACTTGCAAACAGATCAGCAGTTATTCAAAGGTACTTAAATTCCTTTAAATGATTTTAAAGTCACCGAATGTGTGGCAAAGCATTCAAAATGTTCAAAATAATTACAGAGATAAAGAAAATGTCCAAAATTATGATATACTGATAAAAGTATTTGAAATAAATACAGAAGTGTTCAAAACAATTTCCAAAGTGTTTAAAATGTATGAAAAGGCTAAAAGAATCTAATTTCTTCACAATGTACTACTTTTTCACATTAATTAAAGCTATTTGAAGTATCGGAAGTTTCTGGAAAGGTTGCAGTGTTTGCAGTGTTAAAGTGAAGCCATTTCAAAATGATTGTGCATTTGAGAATAATTACAAGTACCAGGTCTATGCTTATGTTTAAATGGATTTTGTTGTTATGGCAGAGGGATTTTGCAGACCTGGAACCTGGTGTTTGATAATAATATTGCTGAGAATTTTTGAGTGTTTGAGCAAGAATACAATATTTTTATACAGGCTGCATTTTCTGATAAATACGCATGTACAAAGGCATTCATTCTTCTTAATTTAGCTGGCTTGGAAGCCACTGAGAGGGAATGCTCATTTGTGTATGCACCTGTTGTGTATGCAGGGGAGTGGGAGAACCACATATTGTGATACAGGCTAAAACACAGGAAGACCCTGTGTGCTTAAAACATAAATTTAGAGAAATTTGTCACCCTCAAATGCGTATTACAATAGAAAGGCACATGTTCTACACAATAAATCAAAAGTCTGGTGAAACTATAGCAGCATATAGTACTGATGAGAAATAAAACAAAAATGTGCAGATCTGGTGATCTTTGAGATGAGTTGATAAAAAACAGACTTGTGTGTGCTGGTATTACCAGCTCCCTATGTCACCATAAACTGTCTCCTGATACAAGCAGATGATGATTTCAGTCCAAAAAAGGCAACATGCACATACAAATGAAACTGAAAATTCTGATTGCCAGATTTCTGTGCAAAATCTGTTGTAACTCTTATACCATCTTCTTGAGTTTCAGAAACTTTCTACCAATCAGTCAAAAGTGGTTCTACTTCTGACTGGCTGTGAATTAATACAAGTGTCTTTTGCTAGGGACAACCATCTATATTATTGAGCTCTAAATATACTGTCTTTATGGATATACCAACTCAGAGAAAGTGCATTTAGTGAAGTAGTCTGTGTGCTTGACAATCTTGTGTAGCATGCATTCAATAATAATGACTTGCTGTCCAAATTGAGAGGTGATAAGTCAGCAAGCATAGGAGAGTAGTACTGAGGATGAATTCAATCCCAAATCGTAGTAAGTACCTTCATGAGGTGGATCCTGTTTTTTTTTCACAAAGTCTCACCAAGATGACACTGATATATAGCCTGTCCTGAGGATTTAATAAAATCCATGTAGGAATAGTGGAAGACCTACATGGAAGGTGCAGTGGCTATGTATGTGGATCCCCTTGACAGCGAGCCTTGCATGTTAATGAAGGAGCACTACTGAGGGAGAGCCATGTAACACGGTTAGTGAATCAGTGTATGGAGTGTGTTACTGTGTCTGGAGATGTGTAACACACTCCCTGCACTGTCAAAGTGCTGGATAGCAATGCATTTAAAAAGTATTTTTTTTGTGTTTGCATGGCACACAGCAATGGACATATGCCAGATATCTAAAATAGAAACAGGATAAATTTAATTATTTAGGAAAGGTCAAGTTTAAGCATAGCTAAGTGTGTTTGTTTAGAACGGTGTGGTATGTAAACATAGTGGAGAGATATATGTAAAAGTATAACAGCATTTCACATGGCCATGCAACCGAATGGTCAGAGTGATGTTCTTTTGTGCAGTAGATGCAGGATTTGAGTACACAGACTGATTATTTTCTAAATACACAGGATGAGACATCTTTTAAATTCCAATATAATTTTTTTGATTACACAGACAGGTTATTAAATTTAGTTTGAAAATACACATGTACTGCATGAGAAGTAGTATTAAACCTTGATTGAAATTTGTATGAATACACATACGGTATGAAGCATTTATGTTGCAAATACACAGTTATGAGAAGTATGTGTAAAGCTTTGATGGAATAATGTATGTATACACAGACATGTTATTAAACACTGTAGTTTGCAATTACACAATTTTAAAATGCATTATGAAATCCTGCTTTGTTGTGTCCAGCTAAGCTCTGCTAAGCATAGCTAAGCCTTGTCAAGCACTACTTAAACAAGGACCATTTTATCTGTGCTTAGCTGGTTTGTGCATTGCTAAGCAAATGCCCATTTAAGCATTATTCAGCCACACTAAGCTGATTTGTGCACCACTAAGCTTTGCTAAGCTTTGCCAGTTTATGCACTGCTCAGCTGAGCTCAGTGGGTTTGTTCTGTGGTAAGTGAAGTGCTGCATTTTTAGAAATGACTTAATGGCAGTAAATAGTGAAAAGACAGGCTTATTTAAATGCAACAGGCAGCAATATAGCAGGGCATTCTGGAGTCCAGGGTCATGGTTGGACTCCTTGTAAAATACCATGAAGTCCAGCTGCTGCAGGGCCAGTATCAGAGGCTGGAATAGAAATCATAGGCCTGGGACCAGCTGGCATGTGATCTCACCAGTGCAATTGGTATCCCCTCCACAGATGAGTAGGTGCATCATCATTATGATGACTTGAAGCATCGTAAGGGGTATCTCTTGGCCACCTGGGTCCAAGCTGCCAAAGATGGGAATGTCCCACCAGTTTGTAAGTATTGTTAACATTGCTTTACCAAATTGCATTGTGAATGTGTGATAGACAGGTACCCATAATGGTATGTTTCTCTCCCCACAGCAGCAGAGGAGACAGCTCGCAACCTGGAGGTCCATACAGGGCACCTGGCCAGGTTGCACCATGAGTGTGGTGAGTACAGATGCATCTTGCAATCTATAGTCATATAAACAAGAAAGAGTAAATTAGTAGCTGCCAGTAGCATTATTCAGTTTTGATTGTACTGCAATTAATGTGGTCATAGACCTGGACTGATATAACTGAGTAATGTCAGGTACAGTTCAATAAAGATGAAAGCATGAAACCTGATAGTGTTAAGGAAATAAAGTTTCAACTGCATTAATAATGTTAAGGAAATAAAGTTCTACTGCATTAATAATGTTAAGGAAATAAAAAAGTGTCTACTGCATTAATTGTGAAATTACAGCATGCATTATTTCAACTGTTCATCGATAAAGACTGTAAGATACACACCAATCACTGCATGATGTCACCACTAATAAAGCTGTGTTGTGCAATATGTGTGTATTTTGGGCTGTTGGTCATGAAATCGAGTATGATAAGTGCTGTGAAGAAAAACAGGAATAATACCACTAAGTGACTGAAGGTTAGCTAATAAAGAGTGTCTTGCTAAACTATAGATGTGGAACTGTGTTACATGATATAATGCATTATGATATTAGTTCTGTAGTAAAATCTGAACCTATAATAGGAACGCCAAGGTATATTGTGTATCTCAGGATTGTCTTGTGTTAACCATTGCATTTCAGCTGTATGCATTCCTGATCTTAGTTACGCTGTTGCAGGCACATATGAAACTGTAATAGCTGTAGACTGCAAATATACCATCTGCAGGTGTATATGGGTCAGGTAGCCAACCCAGCACTCCGATATGGTCTTTACACATCACACATATTTCCACCCACTATTATTTAGTTGTCTACACCTGCATTTCATGTATTAATGCACAGTTCACCTACTATCTCTGTCATGTGTGAATCTCATGCATGTGTGTTCAAGTGTCACTGCAGTTATGTATAATACTCTACCTCTATTACCAGGTTACTGTTTGTTACCAGGTGAGCTCTAGGCACATATCAGTCAATCAATATTCAACAGTGGCTCAGTAGCTCAGTTTGATGAACATTAGGTGTGATGTATGTTTTGTCACACACAGATCGGGGTTTGAATCCAGGGACAAGTACTACTAAATATTTATAGAAACAGTTATGTATTGTTAACTATTGTTAACAGATGTTCTCCCTACAGAAATTACAGGTAAATAAATGGCTGTAGTAGCTGTTACAATGGGTTAATAATTTGTATGTTCAGATGTACCAGAGTGTTAACAGCATTGCTCAGCAAGGTGATAAGATATCAGTAAATAAAGTCAATAAGTACAATACTAATACAAGTTAATAAAACAAATAAAACTGCTTAATCTTGATATGGCTGTATGCCTGGTGTGTCTGTGAATGTCTGCTGATAGTCTAACTCCATGCCTGCCAAGGACAGCATGATAGGCATAAACTCTCTGTACTGTGCACACTACATGTCTCTCAAGTGTCAGACTGCCACAAACTGTGATCACTTGTGCCAAATCCCTTAGACACAGATTTAACATCAACTTGATTTATGTCAATAGCACAATCACACTACATTAGTCCATAGTATGCCTTGGTAGTCATATATGCCCCCCAACATGTAATAGTCCCCTGTAGTTGTATACTTGTAGGTGTTACACCTTGGCCCATACTGTCCCATGTGGATAGCTTGCGAGGTATGTAGGTGCTACAGAAGCAATAGGGTGCATGTATACATAAAGTAGGGAACACCTGTACAGTATATAAGAGTACTGTTGCAAACAAAATAGGCTATACTGGTAGTAATGGAATGTCTTTCTCTCTCCCTCCCACTCCTTATCTGCATCATAATTTATTATTGTTATACATTGGGTATGGTTTACATTTAACATATGTTGGTCTCAAAATGTTATGTTGGACCTTGTGTTTTATTATTGTTATATATTACAATGGTTGCAAACTAGCATACCTTGTTGAATTACCTATGTTGTTGGCCTTATGCAGTAACTGTTACTGGCATGCTGTTACAACACTGGCATGCTGTTATAACCAACGTTTAAATGTTCTATTCATTACTAACATATACACTTTGAAAAATCTCAACACCATAGCTCAACTGGGTAGGCCGGTTCCTGGAGCGCCACCTACCCTACCTTAGCCAGCTGTGCACCAGGTCCCAGCCCATCTGAGACCTAACAGTGCTGCCTCTCTGCTGGTCCTGCACCTCCTACGGGTGCAACCTCCTAAGGGGATGGGGCCAGTCCCCCCTGGGAATGGGTTGTGGAAAGGGAGTTGTCACCTACAGACAGCTACCAGGGATGGTGCACAGGATCATGCACCATGGGTTCAACGATTGCCTGCGTCAAATTAAGGGCAGACAGGCCAACCTGGAGAGGCAGGGTAGCCCCAGTACCCAGCTCTCAGCACAACCACCTTCAGGGTAGTGAAGGAGCAGTGTTGACTGCCCATGGGCGGGGAGGTCAATCTCACTGCTGCTGTCTGGGGGTACATGGTTCTCCAATTCCATAACACCCCCCCCCGTGCAAGATGTTTACCCCCGCATGTGTCATACACTGCCCCTGTATGCTGTCTTGTCTGTCATGCTGTTTGCAGATGCAACCTCTCCTATCCAACTTACCTCCCCACACGTACCTATATCCCTTCTCCAACATTCCACTCTCACCTTATAAAAAAAGGAACGGTCCCCCAAAAAATATCACCCCCATAGATAGCTCACCATTTTTCCTCCAAATACACTGCACACAATCACTACCTCAATTAATCAACACAGTTATGTCACCCACACCCTTTGTCTGGTGAGGCGCCAAATTCAAAATTGTCCACAACCTGCACAGCTGTTGCTGTACAAGAAATGGAGAGCTATGGTCCTTTTCTACACCAATCCTGCACAAACTCTACCTGCCTTTCACAGTGTTTCCCCCCTGCCTACTCGCATTTCACCACTGTCCTATCACCCCTTTTTATTTTGTTTTTTTGGAAAAAGCTCAGGTTTAAGCGGGGCTAAGCAGCATGGTGCTCCACACAAACACATGCAAACCTGCTTAAAACTGCTTAAACCTGCCTTAATCACCTTCAGACACTGTTATGCACATCTGCAAAACAACTACCCCTGTTAATTCTTGCACCTGGGACCCTGCCAACTACAGCACAATGCATTAGCCCAATAGGCCACTCAGCTCAGAAATAAAACAGGTGTTTCCATAAATATATCCTGATTAACACTGACACGCTCCTTGTACATATAATGGCAAAATTGACAGTGTACTTGGGACTGTGATACAGACACCAATCCAGTACATAGTGAAATAAATAATGATGGATAGATGTGAAGCCTAGGATATTAGGTATAGCTGACAACTGCACAGACTGTTGCAGAATGTCAACAGTTGTACCACCTACTGTTGGCACAGTTGTCACAAAACCTATTCTGTGTGTTGAAGTACTGGCAAGTCAGTACAGATTGAGGTTACAAAATCATGACAGACAGTTCAGTATTACATGTCATACCCATCCAAACACACATGCTAATGTCAATCCTGTGTAATAGACTGCATGCATGCATATATATCTTGCAAATACAGCTGCTGCTGTATTGACTCAGTAGCTCAGTCTATTAAATTCACCCATAGGCCTAAGTTCAAATCCAATGTGTCACACTTCAATTACATGCTTGTGGATACAACAAATAATGACTTGAGTCTTGCAATTTTAACTGAAACAGGTTGCTGTTACTGCATTCACTGCTACCCATCTTAGCACATCAAAGGCCTGTAGGTAGAGACATACTGCACAGATATATATATATATAAAGGCTACCTATATGTCGCCTACGACTGTATGATTGGCAATGTTATATAACATATGTACCTTAAGCACATGCCTCACCTGGACTGTTATGGGTACTCTCAGCCTGGCTATGCTGTAACAACAGAGCTAACACTGCTCCTACACTGACACATAAAGCGTGCTGTCCTCCAATGTGTTCACACTCCCCAGTAAAACTACTAGGCAAAAAGCATTAGCTGCAGCTTGCAACATGTGTGGCAGTATGTTTAGCTACCTGCTACGTACCTATCATACCTCACAACCACTTAGAACAACAAATCCACACAACACCCATACATAAAGGGGTGGAGGGCAAAGGTCAAGCGACAGGGACACGTGTCACAGTCTTCCCGTACAAACATACACAGATGATAGACCAGCAGCTACTGCAGCAGCATGCGTTTTCTTATGCCTATAAAGTATGACACTCACATCTGTCTTCCCCCTTACTAAGCTCAACTCACATTGCTTAACACTAAATTGCCACATAATCATTGTCTGTTCACAATGGCCAGACATAGCATGCAAAACTGTAGACATACCTGTGACACCTGTGCACTGGACCAGTAAACAAGGAGCCTCAATCCTCACCACTAACACCAGTGAGGGACATGCACATTGGGAGGATAAACAGTACACACACAGTAAAGTACAATTTAGCTTAAGAGCACACAGAGATCACAGTCAGTCTGGGGCTGGTTTATTGCTTTCTCTCCAGATCCCCAATAAGACTCCTCACTGGCACAACTATAGGGTCAAAATCTATGCCAAGTGGTCCAACCAAAATCTACAGCACCCTCTCTATCCAGCCAGTGCTTTGTGTCCCTGCCCAGGTAAGCTGACACACACACACACACACACACACACACACACACACACACACACACACACACACACACACACACACACACACACTTTGACATATAATTTATATGGTTTACCTTTGAATTGTTGTCTGCCATCTGTCCGACGTGCATAACACCAAAAGTACTGCTGCAAAAAAAACGATAATGCTGATTCACCATGTGTTTGAATGAGAAATAAGCGAATGCTTTTTTTTTCATTCAAACACATGGATCAAATGTCAGAAATGGCTTTCCAGCAAACCATTTTCGATATTTGATCCTTCGAAGTTCTCTGTATTTCGGTAATACGGGTCACACAACAGGACAATCCCACGTACCATGTGCGGCAAAATGAAGGTAAACCAATTTATATACAAACACACAGACACTCCTGGGGAAGGTTGGCACAGGTTCACTAGCTATGTCCCCTTCTTACCAAACTATGAGGTAGAAATCACTGCCACCAACCACTACTTATCAGCTACTAATAATGCCCTTCCCAAAGAGTGATGAATTCTACTGTGTAATATTACTGTTATCCAAACAAGTGTGACCCAGGGCTAAGGCTATTGGAGTCGATTGTACAGTATCACCAAATACATGCAAGTACTCTAAGAGCTTAAATTATCTCAAAACAAAACAGCCACAGTTAAAAGGTTTAAAAATATGTAATAATAAAATAACAAAAACACAAGACAATACTCATTAATTCAATGCAGTGACTAAAAGAGACTCCAGAAATCACAGGAAATACTTTAAAACAACATTGTAGGACAGTCTGACATAAATATAGAAAACAGCTAGACTAATCTGGCTATATTCCTATCTATCTCTAAGAGAAATACTATGATCTAAGTCTTACTTACAGAGCAAGGCACAGTGCTGGCAAATTGTTGTCAGATTCAGAACAAAATACAAAATGCCCCTCCTTCCCTCTGAGATATTTCTTAAATTGATAATACACATTACTGATGACTCATCTCAGATTACATCATTCTTGTCACCTCTGATTAAGTTCTCAGGTTAACAGAACTTAAAATTTAACATTTTTTGTGATCTGCAGCTGCCAGGAAGTCACTGAGCAATAAAAGACACTTTACATGTGAAACCTAATAATTACCTCTGTCTTAAGACAATAGAAAGAAACTCCTAGCCCGGACATCCTGTCTCTTAGCTTGAGATCACACGCAGTCGTAAAATTCTTTACTTATTTTCTCAGAGTTTACAAGTTAACTTTGCATGTCCCAATTTTCTACCATGAAAACATACATTACATAGGCATAAAGTTTATACAAATTTCTGCTTTCTTCCAGCAGGGTGCACTGTGGTTACTTTTTTGAATCTCAGTACATAACACAGTTTTCTTACATTTGTGAAACAAGCCTGTGGATCATATTAATATTTACAATGACATAGAATTATTTACACATTTCTATCTAGCTAGGCTGGCAGCCTTCACAATACCACATAAATACCAGCACTGAACAGTATTTCTACCTACCTTGTGCTATGCTGTAGTCTCCACACCTCCATAATATCCATCTTACAGACAGGAAAGGGATCCAATGTCTACATGAAGGCCTTAAATATAGAACTGTTGTGCCATACCATTGGCTAATGAAAGTGCAACCCAGCTATTCTGGATGCAATTAGCATGTCTGAGCCACAGATTGTTGCACAGTCAATCACCTCTTCATGAGCATTATCTACAAAAGGCAAGCAGCTTCCTATGGTAAACAGGTCTATGACTTTCTTTACAAAGACAAACTGTGATATCACAACCAATTATCTTCAGGATTTCTGCACAAAAAGGAGTAAAGCACTCTACCAGGTATGTAATAGAAGTCCCCAGGTAATGGCATGCAGATGGGAGGATGCAGTTATGGGGAATAGAAATTACAACAGTAGGCCAGTAGTACATATCTTGGAATGACATGTTGCTGATAGTCAGCTGTCCAGCACCTACAGGCTTCCCTGTCAACTCTGTCTGCTGTGACATAAATCACAGCTCTGGCCCTCTGAGTCCCTCCTACAATGGTTGGCTCCTGTATGAATGCTACTGGATTGTGGGTTACAAAACAGCTGGCCTATCACATGATGTTCTGTCATTCAGCTCCTCTCAGTCCATGAATTTCACACAGGAATATTTCAAATATTGTACAGGTGTCCGTGACTGTCCCTGAGGTACTCTGTGTAGGTCACTGTGTACTCAATATTTGTATCTCATCACTTGAGAGATATGGCTAGCATACCTAGTGACCCCATACAGCAGGACTTCGGGTCATAGCCATTAGTAGTGGGGAGACACAGGCCCGACCTCAGTGACAGAGTGTATATAGTGATCTTACAAAGTAAGGGAATATATACAATAACAGATATTACTGTACCATAACTGTTTCCTGAGGGTTCTGCCATGTGACAGCCAGATTCTCCACAGTCTGAGAACAACCATTACATATTGTCCAAATGTTTGCCAGACATCCACATTTTTCTGGTAGAGGGTCACATATATCAGGCACATGTACACATTCCACAAACATCTGTGTACTGCAGACATCAGACACCTACAAGGAAGATAACATAGAGCACATTTGCAGTGCTGTCTATTATTGCACTACCTATTTGTCGGATGGTGGCTGTATGACATGGCACTGGGACATCGCCCATAGGGGACACACCACAGTAGATGGCATTGATGCATGTGGAGACATAACAACACACTCTATCACCATACACAGGGTCATAACTGTTATTCATAAGATCATAGGAAGTTACTAGCCTATTGGTCTTGAGGCCCTTATAAGCTTAGCTAAGAGTTTAGCCCATGTTTAATTAAGTCAGCACCTGATGCTCCAGTCCAACAAGGACACGGGTGGAATCCCAAGGGTGCATTTCCTGTTTCACATCCAGTTTTCCAGGTTGCATTTGAAAAGGGGTAAAGAGGTACTGTGCTTGATGTGGAAAGGGAGTCTATTCCACAGATGGAGGAGTCTCTTGGACACAAATCTGTCCCACCAAGTCCTGTTGATGTCACAGACCAGGTTGAGGGGATGCCTGCAGGTTACTTGAGTGGAGCTTGACTTGCGGATATGCAACAGCCCCATCAATGCGGGGTCCGTGATTGCCTTGTATGCCAGACAGAGGTCACCTCTAAGGAGTCTTTATGAAATTGAGTAGAAGGATAGGGGTTTTAGCCTATTGGTGTATGGTAGATGTTTGAGTCCCTGGATTCACCTGATGAGTGACATCTGTGGTCTCTCCAGCTGCTGCATGTGCTTTGTGAGGCTCATGCCAAAAGGGGCACTGTACTCAATAATGGGCCTTATAAGGGAAGAATACAGGGAAGCTATGACTTCCTTGTCCCTGGATGAGATACCCTTACTTATGTGGTGGCCCATTTAGAAGGCTTTCCATACAACAGAAGCAACATGGTGGTCAAACATCAAGTTGCTATCAACCTGTGTGCCCAAATCCTCACTACTGAGTGTGTGTCTAGGATGTTGTAGTTAATGTGATAATTTCTGGGGACATCACTCTCCCCAAAGGGGATGATGATGTATTTTGTAGTATTCAGCTTGAGGCCATGTTTCTGGCATCAGTCATTTGTCTCAGTAAGACCTCTTAGACGATATCCACATAATTAGTGGATTTGGTGACAGCACCCAGCATGCAGTCATCTGCAAACTTGGTCAGCCCTAGCTCACTGATTTTGCCCTGCACCTCAGAAAAGTATATCCCAAATGACAGATACCCCAAGATAGAACCCTGGGGTACACCACTTGTTATGGGTCTACTGCTTGAGGTGGATTCCCCTATTTGAACTAGGTGGGTTCTATCAGTGCACCAGTTTGCTAGCCATCTGGTAACATACATATTGTTGCCTAGTTCAGAGAGCTTATCTGTTACAGCTGAGTGTGGATTAGTGTTGAAAGCTTTGGCCAGGTCAAGGTAGGTGGTGTGCACTGTCTTCCCCTCGTCCATGGCTTTGGTGACTGTCTCAAAGAAGTCGACCAAAATTAACAGACATGATGCCCCTTGGCAAAGCCAAACTGTGTGAGATCAAGTGTGTGGAGGTTGCCCATGTCCTTGTTAATGAGGTTCATGATAATCCAGTACATGACCTTGCAGATCAGGTGATCAAGTTAGTTAGGCTGATGGGTCTATAATTTTCTAGATCAGTGAAGGCTCCACCTTTGTGCAAAGGGATGACAGTGGCTGTCCTCCACTCAGCTGGGACATAGCCAGTACTCAGCCTTTGGTTAAATAGGGTGCCTAATGGTGCTGCAAGCTCCTGCCTGAGTTCATGTAGGATGCAGCCTGGGATGTTATCAGGTCCCATGGAGGCTGTATGTTTTGCCTTTGAGACAGCATTGATGAACTCTTCCCTAGATATTAGAGGAAGGGGGTAGGTTCTGGGAATGTTCTGATCTACTGGTGGGGGGGCAGAGGGGTGAAGTTCACTGAATCTGTCAGCCAGCAAGTGTGCTATATCTATGTCATTTGTATATGTGGTGTCCTTGACCACCACTTCTGAACAGATCTGGGTGCTTCCTTTGAGGTTACGGACATATGAGCAGAAGGACTTATGATTGTCTGTAGTAGATGTCGCCAATCTGGACTCAAAGTTTGCTTTGGAGGATTTCAGTAGTGCTCTTATTTGCTTGTTCAGGCTAAGGAGACATTGCTTCCAATTGGGTACCTGCTCCTTCCTGGTCTTGGACAGCAATGTTTTTCTGTTGTTATACAGTTTATTTATTGCAGATGACCACCAGACAGATTTACCTATCCTTGCAGAGGAAGATGTAGTCCTGTCCAGTATTACTGATCCCATTCATCTATATAACTGCTCTTATAGTGCTTTGGTGCAGTTTTGGATATTGGTGCCAGTTCCTACAGAGGGGGAGGGGACTGTGAAGCTGTTTATACCATCCATCAGGAGCCTGTAATCAACTTTGGAGACATTGTTATATCTGACCCTAGCTAGCTGGGTATTATGGGAGATGGTGAGTTCAAAAGTGACCGATTTATGGTCGGATCTTACCAGGGAGGATGACACTGTAGGGATACTGCAGTGGTTACTCATGTTGTTTAATACAATGTCCAATATATTTTCACCTCTTCTGGGGGTATCATCTAGCTGTTCAAAGGTGTTTGCATTGACAAAATCAATGAATCTCTGAGCATTTCTGTTCTGGCATGAGTAGTTCTTTCAATCTATGTTTGGGTAGTTAAAGTCACCCAGGATAAGAGTGAAGGACTGCATTCTAATAGAGTCGAACAGACCCATATAGGCAGAATGGGCATTTTGAGTCAGATTTGGGGACCGGTAGTTAGCTATGATTTGAATAGGGGTCTTGTCAATGGTTAACTGCACCTTCAGTGTCTCCTGGGCATGATACTGTTTGCCAGCCTGGAGGTGTGTATGTTTTTGATATATATTGAAACTCCACCTCCTTTGGCTTTACTGGCCACAGTTTGGGGTCTGAATGGATGATAGGATGGGTAACCAGGTAAGGCTGGGGTGCTCTCTGCAGTTGTGAACCAGGTTTCTGTGACTGCACAGATATCAGCATTTTCCAGGGTTAAGAGTTCTTGCAATGAGTGCAGTTTCATTTTCAGACTCCTACCATTTAGCAGCATGATCTTTACATTGTGTTTTGTTGACATTTCTATGTTGGTAGTCTTAGCCTCATCCGTTCTCCTAAAAAAGGCATTATGGGGAGGCGAGAACCTTTTCCAGCAACCTGAAGCCCAGGTGAGACAGATGCAGGTCATCTCTGGCAAAGCATCGTGGTCTGTCGATCATATCCTCCTAGGCTGTCAGGTACTGGATCACCCTGGAATGGCACCAGAAACACAGCCAATTGTTAAAGTCAGTCATTTCCTGTTTGTATTGAGGCATCATTCTGGGTGATGTCAGAATGCTGCTTAAGACTAGGGAACTTCCTGCCTGGGATCTCTCTTCATATAGTCCAGGGAGGTACATCTCACACCATTCATGCCAACATGGACTATGACAGAGTCATAACAGCACCTGTTGTTGAGAGACTGCAGTGAGTATGTGATATGGCAGATTCTGGCACCTGACAGGCAACTAACCGTGACTTTCTCCTTATCCAGCCTGCTGAGAGGCACATCTGTGTGTCTCACCATGGAGTCTCCTATGACTAATATGTTGGGTTTATGGTGAAGCCTTAGTGGCTGCAAGACATAGGTGTGTAGACTATGCATAGTATGTGGTGTGGAGGGCTGTGGAGATCATGTGTATTTTTGCCTCAGAGGTCTCTTTTGTTTGGGCATGTTTATGTTGAGGACCTCCGCATATGTGGGTGTGTGTTGTGTAGGTGTGGGTGGTGTAGTGATTGTGTTGACAACCATTTTGGTGCCTGATATACTGGCTGGAGAGGGAGAGAGCATGGACTCTAGGTTCCTAATGTAATTGCATCTCTCACAAATTGTGTTCCTAGGTGTTGGTAGTAGATGGTTGTCCGTGTACATGAGTCAGTTGCTACACTGTATCAGGATGCCTATATCAACAAGACTGGCAAGAGAAACTGTAGGACATTGTCTATCCATATTTGTCAGAATCTGAGGGAAAAAGGCCAGGGAGACCTAAGGGGTGGGCCTAAAGCCCCAGTGCTTAAACCAAAAGTATGAGGCTTACAATAACACTTACAATTTAGAAAGGGTATAAATAAGCAGTAATAAATGCAACAGAAAAGAAGCAGTTGAACACTTTAGAGAACAAGTAGCAAGTAGCAGGAAAACACAAGATGTATTGCCACTATGTTGCTGATAGCCACATACATACTATGTTGATAGATGGTGGGTTATCATGTGGTAGTTAGCAGAGGATAGTGTTGGACAATTTGGATGTGCAGGGTGTGTACATAGTGGACAACAATGTACGTGGCCCTGTGACGTGTTCCCCTCTTCTTGTCTTTCAGAAACCATGTACAGATGGAGGCACCCACCTTTTTCTTCTGCTGAAAATGAAGCGATCATGGATGGTCTCAGACTCCATCACAACATCCTGCTTTCTAGGAGTCGCCAGAATCTGGAGCAATGTGCTGCACTGTGGGCTGACCTCGTTGCATCAGTAAATCAAGTACGGCTACAGGAAAGAAGCTACAAGCAGTTGTGACACCGGTTGACAGATACTGTATGATAAATGCTGCATGGCAAAGGGCCACTTCTGTGGCCAGGGACAGTGCTGCCACTGGTGGAGGGCCTGCAGCAGCACAACCACTCTCGGAGTTCCTGGCAAACCTGCCATCAACCACCAGCTCCCAAGAATCCATCACCCCATAAGTTGTGGTGGTGAGTGGCACCAGTTCCACAGCAGAGGAGCATTCAGGGTAAGCCTCATGTGTTTATCACTGCAATGCTGTAGCAGTCATTGTGGCAGCCTCTGCATACCAGTACACAGATGTCAGGTCAATCTGTATTTGGGGGGAATTTGTTGGTAATGCACACTTTTACACACATGCTCAGAATGTCAGCAATGTGGGCAGTATCAGAGTTCCCACTGTACATGTTAATATACTCACATATTATCCTGTAACAATGCCACAGTTGTGTTTGCTGACAATACCTATCCCTCACATTTCCATAGGTACATCTGGTGTGGCTGGAGTCCAACATCCTGTAGCCGGTGAGTGTGAAACTGTTTTGTTATGGCTCACATATACCCTAAGAATGTTAAGGGCAGACAGTTTGCCATAAACACAACTGTTATGCTTAGCCAGAGTACAATACTTGTGTGGTCAGTTTTAGAGGGGCTCACTGCAGTCCATTGAATCGGTAATCACAGTAGTGTATTTGCAGGAGCTGTTATATATTTGCACTTATTGTTGTGAAGGTCTATGCAGTCTGCTATACTGGGGACAATAGTATGGTGAAGACGGGTGCACTGTGTTGTAGATGTAGGTCCATCACATACACTGACATATCACTTATCTCACAGGTGTATAGTATTGGTAACATCAACTGGACCTAGCTGCAGTGCATGTTATGAAAGGCCTCTCTTGTCTGTGTATGTTGTAGTCTGCTTGTGTGTTGAGCATGGGATTAGAAATAAGATGTGGTATGTATAATGCAGTTGGTGCACCTCACCTGCATGTGTGTGTGGATCAGTAGACGTAATAGTGCAGATATTAATGTAGGTATGTTGTCTTCTCCTCACAGGTGACCATGGAGGTACTCCAATGATGTACAGTATGTGAAAAATCAGATTGTAGGGTGTATGCATACTTTATAGTGGTGTGCTACTGATGCAGCCTATGTGAGTGGCTAACTATGATGCATTCCACCTGTCAGCTATATCACTGAAGGGTTTGAATGGCCCAGTGTTTGTGGAATAGGGCTTAACAGTACTTTATACATGATTGGCTTTCCCAGGCTATTATCTTTTTAATTTTTTTTAAATACCTTCCCTGCTAAGCACTGTGGTGCAGCACGCAAACCCACAGTGCTGGTGTAAATAGTGCTTAGCAGTCTGGACACACCCCCATGCATGGGCATGCTCAACATAGCTTAAAGCAGCTAAAACATGCACCCCACAGCTAAACAAAGCTTAGCAGCACAAGACACACCCACTGCTTAGCTAAGCTATGTGGCTCACAAATGGGTGCTGCTGAGCTCCAGTCTGCTTAACCATAATATGACACACCCCCTTTTGATGTCAACTACCTCTTCTGTGGGCACCAACATGGTTCAGGGGCTACACCAGTTTTATCTGTGGATACAGTAGCCCATTTTTTCTATGCAGTAACCTCAGCTCATTTACATACTGATCTCTGCACACAACCTGGATACTTCACTATTCCAGGATCTGCCTCCTTAGTAACCACTGAAATCTACCATTGTACATACTGCTTGCGGGGCCCTATACTGCATTATTCTCACATATGTCTTGTTTTTGGATATTACAATTTTTCTTTTTTTCTTTTTTTTTTTGCATAATGGCATGTTTGCACATCTCTTCGTGGCATGCAAACATGATATGAGTATTAAAAATATATATTTTTTATTATTTTGCATTTTTTTACACATACAGGGTATAGTTTTGAACATATCTGTCCCTAATATGCAATCCCTGACCTTCTAAAAGGGCTTTTACAGCACCTGTTCAATTTTTTGATTTCTTGTACACGGTTATTTTCCGTGTACACTTTCAACACCTACACGGGGTTTGCATGACTACCTGTCTGCTTGCTGGATTGCTCCAGCACCATCATTTGACCTCATTTACATAAAATTCACCACCTTATAAGGTAATTTGCAGACCCTTCTGTGTCTGCATGCTCGTGCACACTCCTCTGCTCTAGTTACTGGATCGCACGACTGCCAGTTTCTGTATTGGGGCTGTGCCACTATGCCTACATGGAAAATCACTCCATGTAGGCTTTACTGAATCCCCCTAAATTGTATATAGCATATATCATGGACAGAAAGTAGGTTAAAAAATAAAAATATAGCTGGGGACACAAGGCCTAGGATAACAAAAGTGCCCAAACCTGGTAGACTCACTGGTGTCAGGACTGGAAAACTGACAGTGTAGAATCCTCAAGACGTATATATTCCTACAATGGGGCTAGACCAGGCCCAGGGGGAGGATGGTCCCACTGTTGCAGAAGGAAGTAGCAGTCCACCAAAATCACAACAAATGATGGGCCAAAAAAAGACTCATAAAGACAAAAGAGTAGACTATTGAGGATAAGAAAGAAATAATGTATTATTACTATTATGCAAGAAGCCCAGAATTTTCAGACAGAAAATATACAAAAACATTAAGAGAGAAATTAGAGGAAAGAAAAATACTCCCACAAGAAAAACTGTCAGAAGTCTCAAATAAAAAATTATGTTCATTAATACAACAGATTTATGAAAAACAAACCTTGGGCCATTTGGAAAAAGAAGTGACTGAGGAAGTGAGAAAATATTTATGCAAAGGAGAAAGCTAAATTAATCAACATAAAAAGGCAGCCCTAAAGACATTCAAAGAGAAATATTGGCAAAGGTATCCAGATATAGAAAACTTACAATAAAAAAAAAATCACAAAGAGGGAACGTAGAACAAAACATTAGTAAAGTAGAAGTTAAAAAAAAAATAGAAGATGAAGTTATGGAATAGTTGCAAAGTGAAGGATTTAGTGCATAAAGTCTGACACAAAGTACATCACAGCATAATGAGATAATGAGTCCCCAAGGCAAGGAGAAACAGGAGGAGCAGGAGACATCTGAAGGAGAAATATGGACATGGGAAAGAAAAAAAGATTTAATATGATGCAATATTTGTGCAAAGGAGAAAGCAAAACTAATCAATACAAAAAGAGCAGCACCAAAGATATTTGAAGAAAAATACAGGCAAAGGCATCTGGACATGAAAAATTTTACAGTACAAAAAAATAAGAAAACAGAGGAAAAGTAGAAAAGAGGACTAGTAATAGAGAAGTTAAAGAAACAGAAACCGAGGTTATGGAATACCTAACTCAGATAACATCACACCAGGATAGAGCAATGGATCCCCAAATTAAGGAGAAACCATTGTAATGGGAAAACATCTGACCAGTTGCCATATGAAGATACTTTGAAGCCTTTCATAGGAAATCAGTACAAACATTCAGTTGAAGTTACACAGCAAGAGAAGGAACCGGAAACTGTGGCAACTTTGATGCAGTCATTGTTGTGGAGTGATAGGCCAGTGAGCTCCATGTGAAAGAGCAACAGATGACACATGATGAAACCAAAGAGAATGTGGCACAGGAAGATGAACACAGTAATCAGGACTATCCATAGAGACTCATGTGGATCATCTGGAGCATTTCTCCTCGGGCCTCTGCTGAAAACAGGCTCTGTGGAACCTAGTTGGACTTTCCCGGTCAACAAATGATAAGATAAAATAAAAAAAAAAATAAAAAAAATGTGATATAACAGGATATACTACTGTGCAGCTAAATTAATAACAGATAAATTCTTACCACAAAAACATGGTGTAGTAAGAGAAAGGAAGGGGAAAAATTGAATGCCATAATGGAAGTATCAAATAGAGAAAACTATAAAGCAATTAAGACAATAAGTGTCAGTGTTAAAAGCATATAGAAGAGGAAACAGAGCAACAAAAATACTGAGAAAGATAGATGTGATAAAAACAACTTGCAGTATCTTCAGGACATATTGTGCACTATCCCAAATAATAAACTAAAAATATCAGCAAAGGCAGAAATACTTAGAAGAAATGCAGATAAATACAAAGAAAAAGTACAAAATAAGCAATGTATTGATGACCCAGAAGAGTTTTATAGAGAATTGGGAAACAAGGCAAAAGGAATTGAAACACCATCAGAAAAAGAAGAAATATATTTTGGAGAAATGTCTATGAAGATCCTGTGGCACATAACAAAGATGCTAAATGAATAGTAAAAGTAAAAGAAAGAATAAGAAGTTCAAATGTACATGATATGAAATGGGATGAAGTAACAGCCAAAGAGATTGAAACACAGTTAAGAAAAGCTCCTAATTGGAAAACCCTTGGCCAAGATGCAGTACCTAACTTCTGGCTAAAAGTATTTACATCTTTATATGAAGATTTAGCCATGAGTAAGAACTATTTATATGCATACCCCAAACAGACACCAGCCTGGTTAACAACAGGAAAAACAATACTCCTACTTAAGAATGAATCTGCAAGCTATCCAAAAAACTACAGACCAATAACTTGCCTTCTGATGATGTATAAACTATACACTGGAATGCAGACATAGTCATTTAGAAGAAAACTCAGTCATGGCAATAGAACAAAAGGGTAATAAAAAAGTCATATGGAACAAAGTATCATTTGTTGTTAGATAAAAGCATAACGGAGAACTGCAAAAAGGGGAAGAATCCAAGTATGGCACGGACAGAGTGCAAAAAAAAAAACATTTGACAGTATCCCACATTCATGGATAAAAGAGTGATTAAAAATGTATAAGATACACCCTACACTCATTGATAGCATTACAGCGACCATGAAAGAGTGGCAAATCACTTTGCAGTTAAGCCATGGTAAAGGATAAATTATTATTCCAGGGATAACTGAAAGAAGAATGTTCCAGAGAGACTCTCTGTCAACACTGCTCTTTTGTCTTGCCTGTAATACATTAAGTTGTTCACTTAATAGATTAGGCATGGCTACAATTTGGCTCCTAGAAAACAACAAAGTGTAAAAACTTCTCATCTTTTTGTAGATGATTTAAACTGTATAGTTCATCAGATGAGGAACTGAAAGCATAACTGCAAGTGGTGAAAACTTTTTCAGATGATATAAGAATATAATTTGTTCTTGATAAATGTGCAAAAGCAACCTTTAAAGCAAGAAAGCTGCAGCAACAAGAAAACATCAGTTTGGGACAGAAATGTGAAATAAAAGAACTTGAGCAAGAGGGAGTGTATAAATATTTGGGAATTGATGAAAGATCAACAATAAAACATGAAAAAATGCAAATAAAAGTTAGTAAGGAATATTTTAGAAGACTAAAATTAATACTGAAAACAGTGTTTACATCTAGGAACAGTGCAAGCTATAAATCAGTTTGCTGTTCCTGCCCTAACTTTCAGTTTTGGAGTGATTGACAGGTCCCAAAAGGTGCTGGATAGGTTGGACAGGAAAACAAGAAGGATGCTTCATGCTCATCAAATGATTCATAAAAACCATTGCATACCAAGAGTATATATTCCCAGTTCTGAAGGAGGTATGGGCCTCCTTGAAATTGATTACATGTATAGATCTTGAATGGTGGGACTGCATATATATCTGCTGACCTCACAAGATCCAAACATAGTGAAAGGTTTGAAACACGAGGAGAATAAGTCTAAGATGACTCCCCTGCATAGTTTGGCAGAAACATACTGGCGTCAAGTGGGAATGGAAATCAAACCAGAAGTAGATAAAAATCAGGCAGCAATTGAATGTGCCAAAAAACAAAAGAAAAAAGGTGAAGGATCAAATGAGAAGGCAAGAAATGTGAAAAATGCATAAATATAGTTGCAAGTATAGAAAACTCTTGGAACAACTTCATGTTGATCGGGGCTGAATGCAGGAATGGTTAAGGAGAGGTAAATTTAAACCAAAAGATGAAAGGTTAATATTCGTGTCCCAAGATAGTGGGCTACATACACATTGGTTTATAAAGTCCATTGAACATGTGGGAGAAACAGACAAATGTAGGTTTTGTAAAATAGAAGTGGAAATAGTCACACATCTTGTTGCTGGCTGTGCTATACGAATGGCAGAAGGACTGTATACTGAAAGGCAAAATAATGTGGCAAGACTGTTGCATTGGGGATTGTGCAAACATTATGATACTGAAGCAGCTGAAAAAGCCTGGAAACATAAGTCACAAAGCATTATAGAAAATGATGAAGTTTATATCACATGGGATCACCCCATTGCTAACAGTTCAAAAAACAGATGCAAGAAAACCAGCTATATAGTCCCTGAAAAGAAGACAAAAGTAGCATTGATCATTGAAATTGCTACACCCAGTGACTACAGTGTCTTACATACAGACAGACATAAAATCTTGAAATATCAGAATTTGCTGGCAGAAATGAGGGCAATGGAGAAGAAAGATATTCAGACAATTCCAATAGTAGAAGGAGCAACAGGTCTTATAAAAATGAATTTACAATCATACTTAGATATGTTACCGATGTATGTAACTCCATACGAATAGTAGAAGGAGTCATTACTGGACACATTATGGGTGTTGCGAAGAGCACTTCTGGCTACCATCAGAGATTGAAACAATACTAATTTCATGAACTTTAATCATACTTGGACTTCGGAATGGAGTCTATTCCTGTCATGGTATTAGAAACCAAAAAGACATAGAGAAATTAAAAAAAACTGAGATCTCCTTCCGTGAGAAAATGGTGCAAATTCAATAAAGCTTACATGGTCATTTGTTCCGTGCTCCCATGCTGTTGCTCAGCTTACACAGCTACTATCCATGTAGTTTTAGGGCTGTCAGCACAGTTATTATGCAAATGATGTAAAAAAAATCAGTGGATTTGTTGACTCCCAAAACCAGGGACCATGTAAAGTTGTTCATTCTGTGTAAGCTCCTACATGGTGTTTATGTTTCTCATGGCTGTTGATGACATCAGAGTGGTGTGTCAGGTAACTTTTTGTTATGTTATTGGGTCTAGGCCAAGAAGAAGAGTGTTCAGACCCAGGATAACCTTTCAGATGCTACATGAGCTGGAAATTGTAGAGCGCTCCAGGGTAGACAGGGACATATTACTAGAAATGTATGAACTCTGCCTGTCTTAGCTTAGAGCCAGAGCCAACTGAGAGTAGCCCATCCCAGTGGAAACTAACATATGTGTAGCCCATAGAATATTATGATGGGTGTGTCACAGGCATCAGCATCCAGGATCCTCCACCAATTCATGGATGCTATTCTTATACATGCCAGTGAATACATATATTTTCCCCTTACTGCTGAAAAGAGGACCAGCAATATGCAGCACTTTTATCTTGTAGCGCACTACCCTGAAGTACTAGGTGCCATAAATTGCAATCATGTACACATCAAGGCACCACCTGGTGAGCAGGGCGGAATCTACATTACTGGCAAGGGAAACCACTCCATCAACTGTCAAGTTATGTGCAATGCCCAGGAGATTATCCTGAATGTGTGTGCTGCCAGTCCTGGCAGTTATCATGACTCCCATATCTGGCATACATCACAGCTGTACCAGATGTTTGCTAGGGGTGGACATCCCACAGGGCCATTTACTGGGGGATGCTGGCTATACTCTGGAACTCTGGATGATGACACCCATCAGAAATGCAAACACACCCATTATGAGGCATAGACACAAACTAGGAACATCATAGAGCATGTGTTTGGGCTTCTGAAGTCACGGTTCCAGTGCTTGGATATATCTGATGAAGCCTTGCAGTATACTCCATTAATATGTACAGAAATATACACAGTTTGTGCTATGCTTCCCAATCTGATCCTGTGGAAACAGCTGCAACAGAATCAACAAGGGAAGGGACACACTTCCCCCCACCGACACCTAGGTCACCATAGCCACAGTCACAGGAGGACTTGGAGGAAGAACTTCCAGCTGTTGTCCCTGTAGGTAGACATAGGCATACTCAATATGCTCTTGCTTTGGCTAAGAGACAATGCATAGCACATTCACTGACCACCTAGGCACATAAGGTCTAATACTTTCCTCCTACTCACGTATATATATTAAAATTGATGCGTGGCAACTCACACAACCTTTATCTATACATTTATTGGCTGTGTACTGTTTGCATCAGGCAGAGTCAGCCCTGAACTAACGCTATGTCAACTGCCACATTTGCAAGGTAAAGCCTGAACCTAGATTGTAGTGCTGAAGACTATTATGACATATCATTGTACGTTTTACCATGTTACAGTATGCCAATGTATAGTGGTGCTTTTGTAGACATGAGTACACACACATATTACTATAGTGTTACCATATGTAATTATTATGCATCAGTATGAAACACAGTCCAACCACAGCTGAATACTGATACATCTTGCAAGATAGAAGTTAGGAAGTGAGTCCAGTCCATTGCAATTTCTGACTTCAGACTAGTTTGTATCCTAAAAGTGAATGTGTTTTGTCCCCCACCTACATAAACAGGATTGTAAGACATTGAGGTGTATATTTGTAATCATAATTATGACAGTTGTGTCCTACTAACTGCTCTATGTACAAATATAATTCAGAGAAGTACTTGTACAATATACAGTGCATGGTTTGACAGCAGTGTACATTTTTATGAAGATGGTTGTGTGAGGTATGAGGAATGACCACAGTTTGTGAACCAAAAGGACTAAGACAGCCATCCTTTTTGATGAAGCTTTAATGGTGTTGAGGGTTCAAATTCTGATGTAAGTTGAAGTTTTGGAGTTTTTTTGCAATAGTTAGTGTTTCTTACAGACTGTGACTCTGTGTCCCATAATGTTTTCATCTTTATATTTCTAGTACACATTTGTGGGATGCATCACGTGCTGAAAACACTTTTAATAATGCATAAATATTTTGAGTGACGTGCAAAACTGCAGGGAAAGGAAATAAGTAGATACGTTCAATTATTGCCCATAGCAATTGGAAAATCATGGCCTGGAGTAGTGATAGGAGTGGGCTACAGTAGGGCATATACATTACATATTAGGAAGGCTGGAAGTTTACTTATCAGTATTTGTATAGCATTAAAAAAATAGACAATCAAAGTGCCCTGGAAAGGCATGCAATAAGTTGTGAATATTTTACTATGTTTGGATTTTCCATTCTTGAAAGAATTACAGATGAAAACAACAATGGAACTGGGAGAATTTATTATTGCACATAGAATTATGTTGGCAGTTACGTTTGGATGCCAATAGTGTACCAGGTTTAAATGAAGCCGTATCCATTACTAGTGAACTGATATGTAAGGCTTCTAAACTTTGAGTTTTGACTGCATATTTTAAAGTTATTTTTTTCTGCACCCTATTTACTTAGAGTATTCAATGGCAGAATGCTATTTTTACTTTCAAAGTGGATCTTTGAATATTTTCTTGCTTGACTCATTGACAGTGGGTTTCAGTGTTACAAAGTTTCCTTATTGTTTTTAAAAAGCACAGGTTACTTTTAAATTGCACAGGTCACTTTAAGAATTTTGTTCTTTTTTGATACATTGTTACATACCTCCTGTTTGTTACACACTTCCTGTTTGATATAAAAAGGTGTTGTTTTAGAGTGGTCTCATGATGTTATGGCATTTTAGGTATTTTTATTTCTTTCTGAAGATGTCTACAATACGTTAGATGAAAGCACTAATATTTTAAATGCTTTTGCAACAAAAGCTATATTCAGAACCATTTGGCTGGCCTAATCATTTTGGTTTTTGGATTTACTTGGTTTGCGATCTGCAGGGGCTGCTTTTGCTTTTTGGTTTAAAGTCCAAAGCTGCTATAGACACAGGTGGCTGAAAACTGTCCCCTCCCAATACCACACTTACTACATTTGTACATCATCACCTCCAGACTGTGGTATCTACAAAGAGCAAGTTATCACTGCTCTGTCCAAGATTAGGAGCAGAGTCTCCATGAAACCAGATGACATTCTGGGCTGTATTCATCGGGTGCTGCAGCAGTGAGCTACTCCACTAGGCACCATATTCAACCACAGTCTTAGTACTGCTGTTGTCCATACTTAATGGAATACAGTGACCATCTTCCACCCATACAATGGAGGAAAGGCAGCATACAAGTGGAACTATAGACCCATAACTGTATTCAACTTCTGCTGTAAGGCAATGGAAACAGTTTGCATGGATCTCAGACAAAAGGACATTGGTGACCTCCAAACAGTAGATCTGTTCAAGTTAGCTATTCTCAAAGGTAGCATGTGCCTGCAAAACCTGTGGGAATTCAAGACTGTGAGCAGAGACATAGGCAAAGCTGTGCACTTATCCTATCTTGACTTGGCCAAGTCCTTCAACACAATCTAACATTCAGTCTCGATGAGAAACTAACCAAGGTGAATATCACATCTTGTGTTATCACGTGGGTTGCAAATGGGATCACAGACCAACAACACTCAAAGTGGGAGACCTCACCTCAAGCAGTAGACCTGTCACCTGTGTGGTAGCAGATGTGTCAGCGCTGTCTCCCCTCTTGTTTGTCATATACTTCTCAAAAGTACAAAACAAAACAGAGGAGTGTGGCAAATTGTCTCTGTGCCACTAATGACAGCTGACAAAGCATGAGTGTTATAACAACTGCACAAACATGCATCACCATACTCTGTGGTAATAAATGTTCCTGCTTATTAAAAAAAAAAAACTTAGAGTACAGTGTTCCCAAATTCTATATCAGTATACCTTGGAACACATGTCAACTGCAACCTGTGTGTACTATGGGGAGGAAGGCATTCTATATCTTACATCTGATTAGCAAAGGCATTACATCGAGAGCAATTTATGTTATGAATCCCCTATGCTTAGCCATCATCAGCTCTATTAAGGAATATAATCCTCCCTTTGATAAGTACTGTCCCAGACACCTGCAGCAAGTTGACAGACCTCAGACATTTCTAAGTAATAAAACATCAGAGGGTCTCCAACATGTGTGTTCTGTGGGCAGAATTAAATAGCTGTCACTGTATGCAGTATCATATATATAGCATTAAGGCAGATTATGTATGCATTACATGGCTGTCTTTGGCCCAAATGGGATGAATATGTTGCACATCCTTAAGTCACATGGGACAACAGTCACTTGTTCCGGGGACCTCAGTGTACACTATGGCATACATAGGGCATGCTGGAGAGACACATACATCTGTCAAAGATTGTCAGTCCTTTGCAGTAGGCTTCCAGTCTATGCCAAGAAAATCACCTCCATTAATCTGTTTAAGCACAGGCTGGCTGAGTTGATGGGAAAATGTTATCTGCCATGGATCACTGCTGATTCTCTCCTGGACATGGGGGGTCCTTACTATAAGGATAATGGCCATGCATTATATCTGCCATTGTATATTATATTGTAATGTATCATTTATGCCTCTAAACACCTTTGGGCCAGTAGCCTTGTCACAGTCTATGAACCTTGGAACATATGGTGATGTCCATGAAAACAAAACATGATACTGTATTACTATTTTGATGAGAATTGTCTGCAGTGCTGACATACAATCCAGAACTCAGAATCTGATGAGGTGACTTTGGAAGTGCAAACGTAAGTGTGCACTAAACACTCCTTAAAGAGACAATTAGCTATATTAATGAGACACATTTCATTGACTGACTTCACAAGCCTTACAAAAATATCAACTAGAAAGTAGAGGAATTATTATGCTAGCAACTGTCTAAATGGCTAAGTACAATATAACTGACATGTACAGCTATCAGGCCAACAGCACAAATGGAGCTATAAAATACATATTAATGTAGGTAGTCACCCTGTGCATCAGACACATAGCTTTAGTATCCCTGAATCCAAAAGATAGACAACAGGGATGTGACACAGTCATCTCACTTGCACATGTTTTTTGTGGGGGTGCAGGAGGCCTAGGCTGACATAAAAGGTTGGTAAGTGTGTGTGTGAGTCAGCAAGGGCAGCAGCCAACATGGAACATGTAAATGCAGCATGTGTGTTAGTACGTCCCTTCAATGTGACATTGGTGTGTGAAAGTCTGCATGAACACAGCCAAGCTCAATGCTAGCCCTGCTGTATGTGTCTATATGTTGGACACCTGTGAGCCATGCATGGTAGAGCTAACAGTTCATCTTCTTTTCCCCTAACGTCAAGAACTGGCTCTGCCAGGAGTAACACTGGCACCTCCATGCCCAAGGTCGGATAGTGTGCTACTACTTGAGGATGACTGATGTCTGCTGGATGTGCTTCCATCATGGGAATGCCCAAGACCATGACCTCATGGCCTGGTACATCTGGATGTGGACAGCACACTCTCTGATGAAGCAGTGGATGTATTGCCAGTGTGGGAGATTGATCGGGCATGGCCACATTGGTTCTCAGCAGATGCAGTTGCTACCTACACCCACTAGGTCGACGTTCTCCTCCCAGCAGATAGTCCATCATAATGTGCATTCTATGACAGATACTCTGCACTTCCTCATGGAGACATTCCATTCATATGTGTCATAGGACCTATCCAGTGCATCAACAACATGGTGGAGGCAGTCATGGATGACAGACTGTGCTGCATCTAGAACCCTGAGCATTCTTCTGGAGTGATGTGCTGAATGTGCTTTTGCCTCCATTATGGCCATAAACATATGTCGAGTGACACTTAAACAGACACTTGCACCAAGTGGTGGAGGGACAGCAGCTCTCTGATGAGCACTACCATCAATCGGCCTGTGTGGCACCTTGCCAAAAGATTGGCTATGGACAGTTGTAACAGGCACTGAATCCATGTTAGCCACACTTCCCCGGTCTATGTCCCTGCCCTCCAACTGTCCAAGATCTGTGGCCTCAGTAGACTGGGTATGCATAAGCATACTGGCTGTGTCTGGGGATCCTGGGGGGGGGGGGGTTGCTTTTCTGGATGTCAACACCTGTTTCAGATTCAGCCTCTGCAACACCCGACTATGCTTTACTTTGGCACCATCATCATTAGACTCTGATGAGACACTGACATCAGGTGGCAAGGGACACAGAACCACTTCCATGTTCACCTGTAATAAAAGGAAGAAAAACAGGACAACATTAATACCTGCACTACTGTGCTGCAATATATGTTAAGCAATTTACATGGATGTCACTAATACAGACATTTAAACCAATCAACCACATACAGCAGTTAGTGTGGACAAATGCATAAATAGTGGGTGGACAAAGGCTCAAGAATGGGGTTATATGTAACATAATGCTCCTACAAACCTAGACAATTGATAGAATAACAGGTTTTGCTTCACTGTGACATTTCCTGAAGGGTATGCATTATGAATGCAAGATCTGTGTCATATTATTTAATGTATGCAATCATTAATGACTTGTCAATAATCTGCCAGTCAATTACTATGATTTTAAATACGGGCCAGAAATATGAGTAAAAAATCTTGACATTCAGCAAAAATCTGTGCAGTGGACAGGTATGCAGACAGTATTGCAATACATACAGCAGGTCTGAGACGACACTTTAGCAGGTACTTGGGAATATATAAACAGTGCAGACAAAAAAAATATTTCACTTACAAACTGCTGCAGCCCTTGCTTGGTGAATTCATGATGGTCCTGGGAAAAGTAAAGGAAGACATAATGGCAACATCACTACATATTTAACAGTACAACATGGGTTAATACTTTTACTCATCTGTATGTACTGTCAAATAAATTTTATCAAGAATGAGGCTGACAACCTTAAAACAAGCATAAAACTGCAGCTTTCTGAAATACCCAACAAAAATACAGCTCGACACAACTATGTACACTTATGACAGAATGCAGCACTATTTTAATGATTATGTTGTGATGCCTGCACACTGGCCCAGTAATCAAGGAGCTTCAATCCTCACCACTAGCACCAGTGAGGGGTGTGCACATTGGGAAGGATAACAAGTATATACACAGTAAAGTACAATTTCCCTTAAAAGCACACAGAGATCACAGTCAGTTTGGGGCTGGTTTCTTCCTTTCTCTCCAGATCCCCAATAAGACTCTCCACTGACACACCTATAGGGTACAGATTTCAGCCTAGTGGTCAAGTCAAAACCTCCAGCACCCTATCTGTCTCACCAGTGCTTCATGTCCCTACCCAAGTAGCTGACACACATACACACTTTGAGATATGAGTTATATACAAACACACAGACACTCCTGGGGAAGCCTGGCACAGGTTTTTCAGCTATGCCCCCTTCTTCCCAGACTATAAGGTAGAAATCACTGCCACCAAACACTAATATCAGCTACTATAAAGCCCTTCCCAAAGGGTGACCAATTTCACTGTGTAATATTACTGTTATCCAAATAGTAAGTGTGACTGAGCAGCAAAACTATATGGAGTGGCTTGGACAGTATCACCAAATACATGCAATGTACCCTAAGAGCTTAAATTATCTCTACACAAAACAGTCACAGTTGAAAGGTTTAAAAATATTTAATAATGAATAATAAGACAAGACGAATCTAATCAATTCAACACAGTGCTAATCAAGAGTTCAGAAATCACAGGAAGCTTTAAAATAATATTGTAGGATAGTCTGACATAAATATAGAAAAACATTTAGACTGTTGTTCTTCCAGCTTTTCCTGGTTAGGGGTCGCCACAGTGGAACTCCAGTCCGCTAATGATTGGCAGTAGATTTTTTATGTGTGCTGAGGTGCCAGCTCAATGCCCAACCTTCAATGAAGGCATGTCCATTCTACGCATGTCTTTCAAATGTCACTCGACCTCAGGGAGGACATACAGACTCCACACAGAAGGCGCTCCTGTCAAGAATCAAACAGGAAAACCTCTTGCTGTGAGGCAACAATGCTACCGCTGCACCATCACGGCTAAAAAAAACATCTAGACTAATCTGGCTAAATTCTTATCTAACTCTAAGAGAAATACTAAAGTCTAAGATCCTACTTACAGGCAGAGCAAAGCAAGTGCTGGTGAGCTGATGTCAGCTTCAGACAAAAATCCAAAATGTTCTCCTTTCTTTTTGTCCTTAAATTGATAACACGGTTCTACTGAGTTATTTCAGATTACATCATTCCTAACAGTTCTGATTTAGTTTCGCAGGCTCACAGAACTTAAAATTTACATTTCATTTTGTAATCTGCACCTGCAGGAAGCCACAGCAATAAAAGACATTTTACATGTAAAACCTAGTAATTAAGTCTTGTCCTAAGACAATAGAAATAATCCCTTAGTCCAGACATCCTGTCTCCGGGCTTGAGATCAAACAGTCCTAAAATGCTTGACTTATTAGCTTTCTTCCAGCAGGGTGCACTGTGGTCACATTTTTGAAGCTCAGAACATAACACAATTTTCTTAAACTTCTTACACAAGTCTGTGGATTATATTAATATTTTCAATGACATAGAATTATCTACAAAATTATATCTAGCTAGGCTGGCAGCCTTCACATATCTATCCCACCAGAGAGCTCTAACTAGTTTTTCAAGTGACCCTTGAGAAACATTGCTTGAGGGGGTTAAGTCTATCTGAGTATACCTTACCCCATTCCCTGTCTTGAGAGCTCATTTGCATTGGCATTGCAAACCCCACTGTGGTGCTGCACTGACATATGATACGCTTGCAACCCTAGGGTCCATCCTAGCAACTTGGCATTTTGCTGGCTGGCTCAGTGTAACCATGTTAGGGGATTGTGACCTGTAACTACAGTGAATTTTCTTCCATACAAATAAGGCTGACGTTTCTGCAGTACCCAGACTATGGCTAGACATTCCTTTTCTACTGCTGCATAGCATTCCTCCATGGGTTGAAGTCTATGACTGAGATAAACCACTGGGTGTTCTTCTCCCTCTGAAGAAATCTGGCTAAATACAGCCCCCGCCCCATGGTTTGAAACATTGACCTGCACAACAAATTATTTGTAATCTGGACTGGCTAGCACAGGGGGTCCTCCCAAAGCTTTTTTAAGCTTCTGGAATGCCTGCTCACATGCTGTGATCCACACTTCCTTATCTGGCCTGTTTTTCCTTGTCAGGTCTGTGAGGGGAGCAGCCATGGTACTATAACTGGCGACATACTTTTTGTAGTACCCTGCTGTCCCTAAGAATGCCCTCACCTGCTTTTTGGTAACAGGTGCATGCCATGCCTGAATGGTTTCCACTTTGGCAGATTCTGGCCTGATCTTAGCACTCCCCACTCTATGTCTCAGGTAGGAGACCTCTGCCATACCCACCTGACATTTGCTGGGCTTAATGGTCAACCCTGCCCTCTGTAGTCTGCCCAGCACCTTCCTAACATGTTGAATGTGCTCTTGCCAGGAATGGCTATAGATGGCAATATCATCTAGGTAAGCAATGGCAAACCCTCCTGCTCCTGCTAGAATATGATCTACCAGCCTCTGGAAAGTGGCTGGGGTATTTTTAATCCCAAAAGGCATCTTTGTGAACTCATACAAGCCAAAAGGAGTCACAAAGACTGACCTCTCTCTACTAGCACTGGGTGTCAAGGGCACCTGCCAGTAACCCTTGGTAAGATCAATGGTGGTAAGATACTTAGCCCCACCCAGCTGCTCTAGGGTCTCATCTGTCCTAGGCATGGAGTATGCATCTGACTCTGTGTGATTATTTAATTTCCTGTAGTCCACACAGAACCTGGTGCTGCCATCTTTCTTTGGCACCAGCACCACTGGGGAGGCCCAGGGACTGCTGGACTCTTGAATTACCCCTAGTTCCAACATTTCCTATATCTCCTCCCTCAGAGTCTGTTTGACTCTCTCAGGAACCCTATAAGAGGCCTGCCTAATAGGCATTTGGGCACGAGTATCCACCTGGTGCTGCACCAGGTGGGTGCACCCTGATTTCCCAATGAACATGTCCCCAAACTCCTATAACACTGCTTGGATTTCTCAAACTTAGGTAGGAGATAGCTGCTGGGACATTGCTACCCCTTCCACTGAGGAGTCAGTCCAAGCCTCACTTAGGAGGTCAGTCACCAGATCTCCCTCAGACTACTCCTGCAATCCACTGCATATACTCATCACAAGGGCCTCCCTACCATGGTAAGGTTTTATCATGTTAACATGGTACAATTTTTGTGCTCCTGCTGCCTGCCTAGCAGTTTCACCATGTAGTTAACATCATTGGCCTTCCTTACCACCTTGTAGGGTCCCTCCCAGGCTGCCTGCAGCTTGTTGTGGCAGACAGGAATGAGAACCATTACATGCTGCCATACAGAATACTCCCTAGCTTGAGCATTCCTGTCATACCAGACTTTTTTCTGCTGTTGGGCTTCTGCCAGGTTCTCCTGGGCCAAGCCCATGAGTTCCCTGAGCCTTGTTCTGAGGTTCAGGATATATGCCACAACAAACTCTTGGTAAGATTCACAGTCACCCTCCTACTCATCACGAATTAAGTCTAGAGGTCCCCTCACCCTATGCCCATACAGCAAGTCAAAGGGTGAAAAACCTGTTGATTCTTGGGGGACCTCTCTGTAAGCAAACAACAGATGGGGCAAATATTTGTCCCAATCCCACTTAAACTGGTCTGCAAATACCCGTAGCATGGACTCGAGTGTAGATTTTAACCTCTCAGCAAGACCATTAATCTAGGGATGGTGGGGGTGGTCTTCACGTGCGTCACCCCACAGTACTTCCACAGACAAGCCAGCAGGTCTGACATGAAATTGGCATCTCTGTCAGTCAGTATTTCATTTGGGAAACCTACCCTGCTGAAAATCTCTAACAAAACATTAGACACCTTTACTGCTTCAATGGAGGGCAAAGCCACTGCCTCAGGGTATCTTGTAGCATAATCTACTACCATTAGAATATACTTTTTCCCTGTGGAACTTGGGGTACTCAGAGGCCCCACAATATTCATAGCTAGCCTCTGAAATGGCTCGTCAGTCACAGGTAAAGGCATCAAAGGAGCTCTCACATTGTCTCCTGCCTTGCCTACCATTTGGCACTGCTCACAGGTTCTGCAGTACCCTGTTACATCTCTGGAAATTCCAGGCCAATAGAAGTTCTGAATAATATGTCTCTTTGTACATTTTATGCCCATATGACCTGGAAAGGGAATATCATGGGCTATGGCTAGAAGCACCAGATGGTAGGCTCTAGGCACTATCAACTGCTGTATTCTCTCACTTTCTAGCCCTCCTTCAGGGGTCCACTCTCTATACGGTAACCCTTTGTCCCAGTATACAGATTCCCCCTTCCCTTGAGAATCAGGTGCCTCACTAGCTACCTGCCTCAGTCCTTGTAATGTAGGGTCTGAGAGCTGAGCCTGTTTCAACTCCCTCTTAGTATCCCTTCCCAGCTCCCCTTCCACAAGAAGTCTGGCATCCTCTGACAGCGGTGCCTTATTGTCAACCTGGGTACTACTATTTACCTCTGCCTTTGCAGTCACTTTGTCCAAGGGACCATCAGTACCCACAAACAGCTATGACTCACCTTCAGTCTCACTGCTACAGCATAGCGCCCTCCCTGAAGTAACCACCTCACCAGTCCTGGCTGCAAGTGTGCGGTCTGTCTGGGTCTCTCCCAGGCTACCAGATCCACATGCTTGTATCCAAGCCTGACTGCATGTAACTGCATGAGCACATGGTACAACATTATCAAAATCCTTCAATATCAGGACATCTGCAGGATGGTAGTTTGGTACCCCTGTTATCTCAAGACAACCTACTATAGGCATTTTGTCTTTCCAAGTTACTGGCTCTCCCACCTTTTGTTCCCCACCTTGCCTCCATGGACATCTATATGCCACATGGCCACACTGGTTGCATTCAAAACATTTAACCCTAGGTCCTGGAAATGTATCTGGACTAGTGGCTTAACCTGCTACTGGCATATACTGTTTGGGCAGTCTGGGCTCCCACCATGGATTCCTTTAGACCCATGAGCAGCACTGGGTGTCCCTTTCCTGTGCAGTGATGTTCTGCTTGCTAGGTATAGGTCTCCATTCTTCCCCAACTCATCTGAAGTAGCACATTATCTATCAGCTAACCAGATCCTCATGTCCTCAGGCAAAATGCTAAGGCTTATTCCCTCATCAAAAGGTCTGCCAGCTCTTCAAAAGTGGTGAGCTGACATCCACTCACCCACCTGTAAAAATAAGTGCTTAATTCAGCAACATATTCACACACACTTTCATCTGCCTTGCATCTATGCTCATAACATTTTTTCTACCTTCAGGTGTTAGCATAAAAAAATCTAGCAAACAATTCTTAACAGTAGTATAATCAAAAAATTCACTATCAGATAATTTAGACAGCACATTTACAGTTTTACCATGGAGTAAGGGGGTCAGGAACTGCACCCAGACCCTTTGGTCAACATCATACTGTTTACATACCATCTCAGACATATGAATGAAACTATCAAAATTATCCACCTCTGTAAACTGCGGAAGAAATTTACTGACCTTTTGTACTTCTGGGGTCCAGTTACTCCCCTCCTCATTACTTCCATGACTCTGCTGAAGAGTCAGCATCTCCTTTTTGCGCTGCCTCTGCCTCTCCTTCTCCTCATCTTCCAGGAGTAGCAGTTTCTCATTCTCTTCAACCTGTAGACATCTCAGTCTCTCTGCTGCTTCTGTTTCCAAATGTCTGGCCTCCAACTCAAGCCTCTTTAGCTCCAGATGGATTTTTAAGTCATCTGCAGAAAGGTTAAGCTGTCCATTCCCTGAGTGTTGTACATCTCTATGGCCAGTCTGATCATCCTCCTGGTTGCTGTTCTCTGATGCAGCTGTGACCAAAGCTGCAATCATGTCTGCTTTAGTCAGGTTTCCATCCACCATTCCATTAGCCTGACACAACTCAGCCAACTGGCTCCTTGTCAGCTTACTGTACTCATCTGCTGACATGCTTGCCTCCTCCTCCTGACGTAACTAAGCTAACAAAAGAAATAAAACAATTGTGATGTGAACTTTGAATATTCATTGCATGGCTAATTTAGAGTACAAAAACACCTTCAGTGATCACTCTAAACAAGCTCAGGAATTCACCACCCACACCACTACAAGCCAATTAGTATGTGATATGGGTAACTCACCACTATCAAACAATTAATATTTGATGTGGATATCCCACCACTGCCAAACAATTAATATGTGATGTGGAAATCCCACCACTGCCAAACAATTAATATGTGATCCTCGCGCACTGGCCCAGCAATCAAGGAGCCTCAACCCTCACCACTAGCACCAGTGAGGGGCATGCACATTGGGCGGGTAACAAGTATACACAGAGTAAAGTGCCATTTCCCTTAAGAGCACACAGTGATCACAGTCAGTCTGGGTCTGGTTTCTTCCTTTTTCTTCAGATTCTAAATAAGACTCCCCACTGGCACAGCTCTAGGGTATATATCTCAGCCTAGTGGTCAAGCCAAAACCTCCAGCATCCTTTCTGTTCCACAAGTGCTTCATGTCCCTGCCCAAGTAGCTGACACACACACACTTTTAGATATGAGTTATATACAAACACACAGACACTCCTGGGGAAGCCAGGCATGGGTTTACTACATATGACTGAAAGTTCATATGACCGAAGTCCATTTGACTGAGACCAAATGACTGAAAGATCATTTGCCAGAAAACCCATATGACCGAAAACTCATTTGACCGAAAAACAGCACTGGCAGGTATATGCCCTGTTCCCCACTGTAGTGCGCCCCTGGAGTTAGAATATATTGTTAGGGGAGTGTGGGGGGCACAGCCCCCCACATTGGGGGGTGTGGGGGCATAGCCCCCCACATAATTGCAGTTTATGCACTATATTATACATGTGTATCCCTTAATGCATTAAAACATATATCAATAAAAACTGGTTGCAAAATGTGGGGGGATGTGCCCCCCACACCCCCCTAACTTTATATTCTCACTCCAGGGTCGCACTAATATCCTATTTACAGACAGAGCAAAGCAAGTACTGGTGAGCTGATGTCAGCTTCAGACAAAATCCAAAATGCTCTCCTTTCTTTCTGTCCTTAAACTGATAACACAGTACTGCTGAGTCATTTCAGATTACATCATTCCTAACAGTTCTGATTTAGTTTCCAAGGCTTACAGAACTTAAAATGTACATTTCTTTTTGTAATCTGCACCTGCAGAAAGCCACAGTGATAAAAGACTTTTTAAATGTAAAATCTAGCAATTAACTCTTGTCCTAAGACAATATAAAGAATTCCTTAGTCTAGACATCCTGTCTCTGGGCTTGAGATCAAACAGTACTAAAATGCTTCACTTATCAGCTTTCTTCCAGCAGTGTGCACTGTGGTTGCATTTCTGAAGCTCAGTACATAACACAATTTTCTTACATTTGTTACACAAGCCTGTTGATTATATTAATATTTACAATTACATAGAATTATCTACAAAATTATATCTAGCTAGGCTAGCAGCCTTCACAGATGTAACAAAGCATACCTGGAAGCTCCACATGTAATGTGGAAGTGGCATCCACATCCAGAACATATTGGTTTAAGGATTGCTGGGAGCTGTCCTGTGCGGAGATGCTTGCCAGGAATTCCTCTGTGGCGGTTAAAGGACCTGAAAACGGCATCT
Organism: Protopterus annectens; assembly: GCF_019279795.1. NCBI lineage: Eukaryota > Metazoa > Chordata > Ceratodontiformes > Protopteridae > Protopterus > Protopterus annectens. The sequence goes on along the minus strand of NC_056726.1, from coordinate 164,940,659 downwards.
ATCTTAATTACCCCCACCAAAAAAAGCAAGCTATCACACATTAAAACTATATACACTATTACAGAATGAAAGCAGCAGTATTTTACTGATGATCTAACAAAACCTACCTGGAAGCCCCTCTTGAAATGCAGGAGTGGCACCCACGTCAAGGACATACTGGCTGTTGAACTGCTGGGAGCTTTCCTTAGTGGCAATATTTGCCAGGAATTCCTTGGTGGTGCTGAGGGGTTGTACTGCTGCAGGCCCACCAATGTTGATCTGATGATCATGTGCCACTTCAGCTGCATGCCTCCTGGCTGCATGAATCTTATCAGTAGCTCTGTGATGCACCTGCTCATATGTGCAGCTCTGTCATCCCAGTTGATATTTTGGCCAAGGTCATCCCAGAGTTCCACACGTTTAGTCATGCTTGCCCTCCCTCTTGACAGCAGGACTTCATGGTGTTGTCTGAGTGAATCTATAATCTGGTAATTTTCAGTTTCAGAGAATGGTGGCTTATGTCTAGGGGGCATATTGTTTAGTGAAAGACAAGGTAATGAAAACACATATACGAATCACATAAGTACAAATAAATTATTGTACAGATAATGCAGTAAAGGAAGGCTCCCAATATTCAACAGTGGATTAAACTTTAAAGATTCAACAGTGGCCAGTAAATAACAAGGGTGGTTACAAAACTAAGGGAATAACAAGAGCAACATATTTTTGATTGTTCCCTAACAGATACTGAACTATGTTACCCATCCTACATAACAGTCCAACAGGGTAAGAAACAATGTTGTTAACCAAACAACAGTGAAATGTTAAAAAGTACAATCAAAGGATCTTTCCACGGAACATATGTACATGGTTAGCACACTGCATTATACTTTTGGCCTACTCTACATCCTCTGTACCTCTCACATTGCTGGAAAGGAAGGCCATGTAATGAGTATGGTTGTAACAAATGCATACAAATTTACTTCATATTTACTCTTATCTACATTCCAGCACATGCATTATTTAGGTTACAAGATGCATACATACCTGATGAAGTACAATACTCTTCTATTGAAATATACTGAATCAGAAGAAATGTGTATGTAAGTTAGAATTATGTAATAACTCTCATCCACATCAGTTTATCCAGCTACATATTTGCCTTTTTATAATGGAGTACATGAATAATTGATTGCATGTGTCCTACTCTTTGCTTCAGAGATGCTAATTACAGCATACACAGCTGAATTGCATGGTAATCAAACAATCCTGCGGAGCTAGTCAACAAGATATAAAAGCATCCATGTTGCCTCCATGTTTTTTTTTCTTTTTTGTGGATTGAGTAAATACTGGAGTACATACACAAAGTGGGCACAGAGAGATTGTTATTAGCTGCTGCTTTTTTAATACATCTGTCTGTGATACAAGCTGAAGATTGCTTATGCTGGCAATAGCCATACACAGAGAAGGTGAAAAGTTTGCAGGGCACATGGACACTGGAGGAACTGGACGACCTCTCTCAGCATTGACAAGTGCAGGAAACCATCCCGGTGGAAAGTAAGGTATGTGTTTAAATGTTATTCCTAGTCACTGGGACATTTCACAGACTAGCAGGGGCATACTTGGTGTGTTACAGGATCCTCAAAACATCACTGCATGGTATACTACAACATGGCAAATTTAAACATTAGTTCTGAGTATATTTTCAGAGGAATGCTACAATTGTAACATGTATTGCATTAGCCTAAATTAATGCGTGCTTTACATTGGAGTCATGTACAAAACAAGAAATGGGGAACAGGGTAGGTTCTACATTAACCATGAGGTGTACAACTCAAACTGCCAGGTCATGTTTAATGGCATGTATATCATCTACCATGTGTGTGCTGGCAAACCTGGCAGTTAACATGAATCCTGTATATGACCCATCTCCCCACTGCTCCTGATATGTGCTATGGGGGATATCTCACAGGCTCAAGTAAGGGTGGATGCCTTTGCTCCCCACCCCAAAATAACAGTCAATGCTTGTTTATGCTGGCCAACCTGGCTTTACTTATTTGCCAACTGTATAACATATTCCCAGTTAATATCCTTCAACATTGTAAAGGCAATAATATACAATTGGTTTCACACAAGCTCTGTACCACAGTATTGGTCAGATAATTGCTGATAGACCAAGGAACACAGCTTGTTAGGATAATTCTGTATATTTGAAAGCAAGAATCATAACGACTTGTGTAAGGAGTAAGTGCAGTATTTTCCAAGTTAAACATTTCACTACGTGTACAACTAACATGTTCTATTGCAATATAAATGTAAATTCCCTGTTTAATTTGTTTGTGGGCTGAATGATTGTTATTGCTTGCTACAGAGGTGCATGTGAGGACAACAGCTTTAAGGATCCCATGCACTGCTTTGAATCTACATTGCATGTTGATCTAGACTGTAGAAATATGTAGGCATATCCCATGTGTACTAACAAATTGTACTTTATATATTATACATTGATTTCTGTTTCTGCATGTTATCAATTTTTTCCTTAAATTTTGAGCCGATATGAACCTTACAATGCATACAAATATAACCACAGCTTATGTACCTTTTCTTGTAGTACAAGGAATTAAGTGTCATTTTTAAGTTCATATGGTCCTGGGTTTGAATACAAGTATTGCCATCTTGTTTTTTTGTAATGTGACCTTGTAATAGCTAGCAATGAAATGAAGTCTAGACACTTATATCTTTATTCTTGTTGTGGTAAAAACTGTGAGTGTAGGACTGCCATAGCTAAGGTCCAGTGTTCAAATACCACAGAATCCTGTCCTTGTTAATGGTGTCCTACTTCATATGATAAATTATATTAGTTGATCTAGTATTTCTTATATCATAAGTATTGTCCTGATGGATGAGACAGTCATATTATATCAGTTGTGCAGTTTTTTAATTAATATCTGTATTATTCCACATATTGTGCTTATTTAGCTTCATGCAAACACATTACCTGGGTTTGCATGATGCTAAGCAGTGTGCACCATTTTCAAATGTTGCAGCTTGCAATGTTCTGAATTCTCAATATCTGTTATAACTGTAATTGGTGGGGAAAAGACATTAAGCACTGGTGTTCATCTGCATTACACATGGCTGGCATTCAGCATGAAGTGTTGAGATTTCATTCTCAGAGGTGGGGTGTGCAGGAGTCAAAAGTGTTTGTTGGTCTCCTAGTGAATGATTATGGTTCCCAGCTGTTGCAGGAGCACTATCATGGATCCGATTACAAACGGATGTATGGAATAGTTTGGCCAGGGATTTGTCCAGTGTTACCAGTATCCCCTACACTGGTGAACAGTATAGAAATCACTATTGAGACCTCAAGATGAGTAAGAGGAATACCCTTAATCATTGGATCGATGAAAGCAGGACTGACAGCACTCTACAGATGTGTAAGTATCACTTACAGGCACTGCTTGAATGACGAAGCAGCTGCATCTCTTTCTGATTGCTAATCTTAATATGTTTTACTTTTCCCACAGCTAATGTGGAGTGAATACTAAATGTGCAAGCCTATGAACGAAGATTGAGAAGGATGAGATATTCAAGTGGTATATATGCTTCAAAACAGTACTGTTATTTTAGCATTAGGAGTAAATACAGATTATTGTGCTAAACACTTGTATCACTTTGAGTATGCACTTGACCACTTTAATGCAAGATTATGCATGCCTTAGTAGGTTTAGTAAAACAACAATCCAGTATTACAGTGTAGACAGGGGTTGTCATTTAGAAGACCACACTTCCAAACTATGCATTACATGTTTAAGTTGACATAAATATTGCAATGTAAATTATGACTTATACACCAGAGACACCAACAGCATGCTACAGATTGTTAACATTATAGCAGTAAATCTGCAGCTATAAAAGCGTAAAACAAAAGAGTGCTGGCATTATGCTGTATTCCAAATGGAAAGTACAGTATTACATTAGTCACTGGTTGTGAGTTCGAATAACACACTCCCCAAATTTAAGGACAGCTATTTACAATAATGTTTTAGCTTGCCATCAATAAAATTCAGTAGTGTTACAAATTCATAATGATAGCATTGGAAGTGCCGACCTCTATACCTGTGCCTCAGATGGCCCGCTGTCAGATGTAAACATTGCACATGCAACATGCATATGTTCAATATATGCAACCATGAATGACTGCTGGATGCAATTTGATCTGTAGCATAGTGTGTCTGTCTTAGCAACAGGGTAGTAATCAATGTAATAAAGGTATTTATTAGAATTTGTTATAGTTATGGTTATAAGTAGAATGTAACAGAATATAATACATTGTAGGAAGCTATGTATATTATCTGTGTGATTACTAATGTTTTTTTCTGTCATCTCACCCCTTCTCTTCTTTTTTATTTACTTTTAGCATTATATTAACTATCTAATCATATTTTCCATTATTATTATCTTTTATTACTTATGTTTTGTTTTTTATGTAAATGTTATTTTGTACATTATTTTATATTATATTTATTTCATTACTTTATTTTAATTTTATTTGTTATTACTACAGCATGGGTGGGTAGGACAGTTCCCCCCTGAAATGCCTAAACTCCTGCACCAGCTGCAGCATCAAGGTCCAGTACTTCTGGGCTGCAGCCTGGTGGCACCCCCACCTGCAGCACCTGCTTTTCCTGCACCCTCAGGTTGTTCTGCTTCAGATGATAGGCCTGTAGTTCCCTCTGGGAGCAGAGGTGGGGGTTCAATTTTGTCACCTGAGCTGAACTGCCAGGTTTGGTGCAGAGGATTGTGCATCACACAATTGGTGCACACCTACGCCGGTGGAGACACTGCTTTTCATTGTGAAAACACAAGGAGAAGCAGATGTCAGACACACTAGTCATCGACACAGTGGGTTTACAATGATGACAGTCCAATAGGTGGGTACTTGATTCGCACTGCCAGCAAACATGATGTCCATAGGCTCAAGATTCCCAATCCCCCCACCTCAACCATGTTCACCTCCTCTTGTGTTTCTCACTGACCCTGTCCTTGTCTTGTATGTCTTGTCTGTCTGCAAATGCTTCCTCACCTCCCAACTTGCCTGTCCCAGACTTGTCAATATCCCTTCCCTAACAATCCACTTTATCCTTTTAAAAAAAAATTGGGGCACCTGTCCCCCCAAAAAATTGTCCCATACATAGCTCTCTATTTCAGAGATGTGTCTACTTAACACACCTAATTCTGTCTAATTGGTTTCACAATGAAATTATGTTGTTGTCACCCCTCTCTCTGGATGTGACAGTCCAAATAAAGCTAAAAATGCATACATGTGCCCAGTTGTTACTGTTTTAGAAATGGATAGCTATGGTTCTTACCTACACCCTTCCTGCACATTCCTACCTTCCTTTCACTTTGTTTTCCCCCTACGTCTCCCCATTTCACCACTTTCCTAACCACCCCTTTTCATTTATTTAAAGAATTGTGTGATGGTATGCGGTGAACAGCATCTCGCCATAATGGTAAACAGGAGCTTATTAACTTTTATTGGATATCAGTAACATGTACCACAACATATTTCATCATTATTGCACTGAGTGCATACACAGCTGATGATCTTGTAACTTCTCCTGTGGCTGCAGATGCACTAGCAACTTCCAACAACAATGTCTTAACACCTTCTGTCACAATAGGCAATGTCACATATTTTCTGAAATAAATCATTATGTTTTGCACACTACTTTCTCTCCATTTCACTATTTTCCTATCTCCCCACTTTTTTTCTGTAAAATATTTCCACTTGATGGTTTGCATTGTGCAACCATTCACATAAACACTCAAATGTGAAAAAGTATGTTGGTGTATTTCAGATGATCATGTGCGCTTGTAAAAGTACAACCTAAAATACTATTCCAACCATCCAACACATATGCAAAGAAACAAATAAAGGCATCACATGATGCTAATTTTGAACCTGGTACTATCTGGACCCAAAATATGGAGTGTGGTCATGCTTTAATGAGCTAAATCTGTGACCACACTCCACAACAGAGTTAATGAAGCAACAGGTGTTTATGTATGCATGACTACATACCAAATAACAGTTTGTGTTGAGTATCCTCGAAAATACTTGCTACTCAACTGACTGTGTGGTACCTTTTGTTAAAACAGTGATATATTCCTTTGGTTTGAAACCCATGGTACTGGCCTCCATTATAGCTGTATTATAATTTCTGCACATTGCTGCTCAGTGCGCACCAGCCCACAGAAAATGCATTAGTGAAAATAAATGGAGAAGATTTGTCAAAGAAAGCAGTGTGGAGTGCTCCAATCCTTTATTTGTAGAAGGCCATAAATGATTACACGTGAAACAGGATGTTTATCCCACCAATCCTGCTTATTGAGAGTGCACACTGTCTAAATTTTTATACATTCGAAAAAGTGTGTGCCACTTAGCATTGCACGCACACATAAAAACAACTGGATTGGTTTGTGAGATGTTAAGCAGCATGCGGCTTTTGTAAATGTATATGAAAACAACTTATGAGAAGAGTTATTCCATGGTGATTTCTATATACTAACACTTTATTTGTATAAGCTGCAATGTCACAACAGTATAAATAAAGTATGCATATTGCATACCCTGGATTAGAACCCCAGGCCATCTGCACTGCAGTCTAATGCTCTACACATGTCCCCCCATGCTATGTCACCTGTACTGCATATTACAGCTGCTACTTAAGTAAATAATTTAATAATCATGCAATATGTGTTATGCTATCATTTACCTAAGTTTGTTAGAGCAATATTTCTAACATGGCACTTTACTGATGGCCCTGGGTGCCGCGGTGGTACAGCGGTTAGCTCTGCCACCTTACAGCAAGAGGTTCTTTGGTTCGATCCTCGGCTGGGGTGCCTTCTGTGCAGAGTCTGCTTGTCCTCCCTGTGGTCGTGTGGGTTTCCACCAGGTGCTCCGTTTTCCTCCCACATCCCAAAGACATGCTGTAGGTGGATTGGAAACTCTAAATTGGCCCTAGGTGTGAGTGCATGCATGTGTGTGCCTTCTGTGGAAGGTTGGGCACCAGGATGGCAAATCAACACCGTAAAACTCCACTGTCAATCATGAGCAGTCAAGGTGATCCGCTGTGGTGACCCCTAACCGTGAAAAGCCGAAAGAAGAAGAAGACTTTACTGACGGCCCTATGTCTCCTCATTGTGAATGGCTTTGTCCAGGTGTATTTCTCTGCCAAGTTGAAAAGTTTATTCCTGTTATTGAATTGCTATTTTCTCAGACTTGCTGAGTGATGCTATGATGCTGCGCAATGCACAGCATTGCACAAGCATGCTTAATTGGGAATATATGACAATTAGTATTGATTGTTTAGAATACATCTGCTAATTAACTGACTCTGTGGCTTGATGGGTTAATACATTGATGATGAAGTCTGATGGTACTGGGTTCAAAGTAGGTTGTTGGCATAACTTTTACAAGTGTGTACTATATTGTCGCTTAACATTGCTTAGTGATGGTGCTACCACGCACCATAACACAATAATTCTTTAAAGAAAAGACATGGGGAAGACAGGAAAGTGGTGAAATGGGGAGCAAGCAGGGGGGAAATCAAAATCAAAGGAAGGTAGGAATGTACAGGAAGGGTGTAGGTAAGAGCCATAGCTATCCATTTCTTCAACAGTAACAACTGGGCACATGTCCACATTTTAAGCTGTATTTGGACTGTCACCTCCAGAGAGAGGGGTGACAACAATATAATTGCATTGTGAAACCAATTGGACCAAATTAGGTGTTTCAAGTAGACACATCTGTGAAATGGAGAGCTATGTATTGGATCATTTTTTTAGGGACAAGTGCCCCCCCTTTCTTTTTTAAAGAAGAGAGTGGAATGTTGGGGAAGGGACCTGGGATCTGGGGCAGGCAAGTTGAGAAGGTAAGGAAGCATTTGCAGACAGACAACACATACAAGACAAGGACAGGATTGGTGAAGGACACAAGAGGGGGTGAACACCTTGGTTGGGGTGGGGTGGGGAATTGAGGTCCCATGGACAACAGCATGGTAACAGTGTGATTCAAGTCCTCACCCATTGGACTGTCAACACTGTTCCATCACTGCACCACTGCCTGCAATGGCTGACATCTGTGCCTACGGCTAGTCTGTCATACAAGGATAGACATCATGTTCTCCATCCAGAGTAGGCATGTGCCCACTGTCTGGTGCACAATCCCACCACCACATCTGGCAACTCCGCATGAGTGATGTATGCACCCCCTCTGCCTCTGCTCCCAGAGAGAACCACACTCCTGGACACTGGAGAAGATCTACCTGAGGGTCCAGGTATGGCAGGGGCAGCAGGAGGGGTGCCCCCAGATGACAGCCCAAAAGTGCTGACCCTTGGTGCTGCATCCAGTGGAGTGAGAATAGGTGGATCATCAGGAACCAGCCTACCCTGCTGTGCTGTAGTAATAACATAAAGAAAAAAGAAAACTAAAAATGAAATAAAACATGAAACAAATTTAATCAAAGACTATAAAAAAGAAAAAAATCAAACATTATAAAAAGTGTTAAATCATATTAATACAAACAGAATTATAAATAATAAAAAAATTGAAAATTATTTAACAACAGAAAATAAAATTATACATAATGAACAAAACAGGAAATAATAAAAATAATATAATAAGGTAAACTATTATTAAATAATAATATTATTATAATAATAATAATAACAAATAAATCATAACAAAAATAAGTAATTCAGAATTAACAAAAATGATATATGTTTTTTTTGAGAGAAAAAAGGAGAACATTAGTAACTTCACACATTATACAACAAGCTTTCAAAAATAAGTTTATTGTATTCTGTTACAGTCTACTTTAAACAATAATAACTGCTAAGAATTTTCTTTATTATGTGGACTACATGTACAGTGATTACACTTGACAGCAGGCCATTGAAGCCACAGGTCTGGAGATCTGCACTTCAAATGCTATAATGATGATTACATAACAATGCTGTATTTTTTATTGATGAAAAACTAACAAAGTATTGTAATCAGATGAATTTTAAATCTGAGGAGTGTGGTATTAGAACCCACAAGCAGTGTCTACCATAATACTGTACTTTTCCATTGGAATACAACATAATGCAAATACTCTTTAATTTTACACTTTATAGACTTATGGTCACTGTTATCTGAGAATGTGCAATCGTTGCTTTGCATTTCAGACCACACCTCTCCACCTTTTATAGCAGGATATCTTTGCATATCATAAAATACTGAGTGTACAAGGACCTATAATTAAGAACATATTTCAAATATTGCTATTACACACATGAATAGTTACATAGGATTTATGTTAAAATAACATTTTGACACTCATTATTTATTGACTTCAATATAAAGTATTTGTCAGACAACCATGGATCCTACAATGATCCGAGCAAAGCAGTGATTTTTAAATCTGGGTTTTCAGCAAAAAGAAGTAGTATTGAAAGCTATTCCACATTATAATGTATGCAGTCTTGCTTTTACTGTTCAGATATGCATGTCCAAATTTCTAAAATTGTATGATATAGCAACTAATCCATCTATAACTGTTAAGGCTGCAATAACAGTGATTTATATAATTATTCTTACTTGTCACATGCTTCTCTTATCCTTGCTAATTGCCTAGCATGGTTCATAGGTTCATAGGTAGGTACTAGGCTATTGGCCCTAGGGCCTATAGAAACCTAGCCAAACGGTACCCTGACTTTTGCCATCCAAGAAATTTTTCTGTGCCTCTGTCAAGCAGAGCCACAGAAGTGATCCCCAGGGTGAATTTCCTATCTCCCATCCAATCATCAAGATTTTTCTTGAAGAGCGCTAATGAGGAACTTTGTTTGATATAGATAGGTAGTTTGTTCCAGAGTATGGGAAGTCTCTGGGACAGGAATCTATCATTCCAGCATGTTCTGTTTATTGTGGTGATAAGATTTAGGACCCTAGAGCATGTAGCTCAGAGGGATTGGGATTTCTTTAAGTGGAGCATGTCCAACAGCTCTGGGTTTGACATAGCTTTGTATGTTAGACAAAGATCGCCTCTGAGTAGGCGATATGCAACAGAGTAAAGCTGGAGGTTTTTTGAGATGGTCTGAGTAGACGATCTGTTTGAGGCTGGTAATCCTCTTTGTGAGGTATTTCTGTGGCCTTTCCAGTTGTTGTAGATTTTTATTTTTATTTTTATTTTACATTTGTTGACCGGGCTGGTCCAACTGGATTTATGTCCATTTTCAGCAGAGGCCCGGGGAGAAAAGCTCCACATGCAAGCGATTGTAATATCAGGTAAAAATATAGACATGGTTATAATATATATGACAAAATCATTGGATATGAAGGCAGAAATGGAGAAAAAATAGTGAGTGTATTTTGTTAGGAGTTTCTAGAGCTAGAGAAAGTAAAAAAGAAAAAAAAAAGTGAAAATAAATTTTTCTAGTACCTAGATAGCTGAGGAAAGGAAGTTATTTACAGCAGAGAAGTTGAGAGTACCTAGATACCAAGGTAATCTAGTCAGGGTTGCTACAGGGGCAGAGCCTGGGTGTTGTACTCTATAATGGGTCTAATGAGTGATGAGTAGAGGGGAACAATGACCTCTTTATTCCTGGATGAGAAACCTTTTGTGATGAGGTGTGCCACATAGAAGGATTTCCTGACTACTGTGGGGATGTGATTATCAAAGGAGAGACTACTGTCCATCTGTGTCCTAAGGTCTCTTATCACACTTTTGGTATTAAGTAGACTACCGCCTATGTGGTAGTTCATGGGTACGGAGTTTTTACCAAAAGGGATGACAATGCACTTTTTGGCATTGAGCTTGAGGCCATGGCTTTGACACCAGGAATCTGTCTCAGTGAGGTCCTTTTGTAGGATGTCCACATTGTTAGGAGTTTTCATTAGGGCTCCTAGTTTGCAGTCATCTGTGAACTTTGTTAGCCAAAGGCCTTCTGTGTTAGCCTGTACTTCAGAGAAGTAGATACCAAACAGGAGAGGACCTAGGACTGAACCCTGTGGTACTCCACTTGTCACTGGCCTGAAGTTGGATTTAGAGTCTGCTACTTTCACAGTGTGGGTTATGTCAGTGAGCCAGTTGGCAACCCATCTTGTGATATAAGGATTTATACCTAGTTTAGTGAGTTTATCTATAATTCCAGAGTGGCAGATGGTGTCGAAAGCCTTGGTGAGATCTAGATAGGCTGCGTGAACCACCTTAACCTCATCTGTGGCTTCAAAGAAGTCTATCAGGTTTAAGAGACATGGTCTGCCTTTTACAAACCCAAACTGGGTAGGGTCCAGAGTTTGGAGATTACCAATGTCATTGTTTATACGTTCCATGATGATACGTTCCATAGCCTTGCAGACCAGGCCCGTCAGGCTATTGGGGCAGTAGTTCCTGGGGTCTGAGGTGGCTCCCCCTTTGGGGAGTGGGATAACCATTGCTGTGCACCATTAAGTGGGCAAAAAGCCTGAGGTGAGGCTATGATTGAACATGGTACTTAGGTGGGGTGCCAGTTCATTCTGTAGTTCATGCAGAACGTAGGCTGTTGTCAGATCCCATGGATGCTGTGTTCTTGGATTTGGAGAGTGTGTTTTTACCTGTGCAGCCATGGTTACAGGAACTTTGCATTCTTCCGGTATAGAGATGGGCCCTTTAGGGGGTGAGAGGGGGTAAAGTTAGCACTGAACCTATCTGCCAGGATGTTGGTAATATCAGTTGGTTCTGTATATTTAGTGCCATTGTGCTATAACTCAGAGCAGATCTGAGTGTTGCCATTGAGATTCTTGACATAGCTATAGAATGCTTTGTGGTTGTCTTTAGAATCAATGGCAATTTTGTTTTTGTAACTAGCTTTGGAGGATTTTTTGAGGGATCTCAGCTTTTTACTGAGGCTGACCACGGAGTTCCTCCAATCATGGGATTTTACTCTTTTTGCAACAGTTTCTTTCTTCTGTTGTAGAGTTTGTTTACGGCAGGGGACTACCAGATTGGCTTCCTTTTCTTGGAGGATAGCATATTGGTTCTATTAGGGATTACATGATCCATGCACTCATGTAAGTGCTTATAAAGTGCATTTATATAGGATTCAGCAGTCGTACCTCTATTGTCCGTCAGCATGGGTGTTGTGAAGTTTGACACTTCTGTCTTTAGAAGCATGAAGTTGGCTTTGGAGAAATTTTTTACGGTGGTTTCCCTAATGGGGAGTGGGGGTGGGATGTAGATGTCTAGGGTGATTTGCTTGTGGTCGGATCTGACCAACAAGGAATTGACCTCTGGTGTGGAACACCGGTTGCCCATGTTGGTAATGACCAGGTTTAGGATATTGCTGGGCCTGGTGGGGGTGTGGATAAGTTGATCCAAGGTGTTGCAATTTATGAATTCCAGAAAACGTTGAGCAAAAGAGTTGGTACATGAGTACTTTTCCCAGTTAATGATGGGGTAGTAGAAATCGCCCATTATTAGGGTGTTAGGTTGTACCCTAATATTTTCCAGTGCATCATGAAATGAGGAGTGGGAATCCTGGGGCATGGTGGATGATCTGTAGCAAGCTACAATTTGGATTGTGGTCTTGCCCAGAGTTAGTTGCACTTAGATAATCTCAGATGCATTATGTTGAGCAACTAGCCTGGAGGTGTGGATATCCTTAATGAATATAGACATGCCTCCACTGTTAGTGCTTCAGTCCAGGTTAGGTGGCTGAAAGGTGTGGTATGAATTATAGCCTGGTAATGCAGGGGTGCTCTCTGGAGCTTTAAACCAGGTCTCTGTCACTGCACAGATGTTGAGGTTCTCCATTTTAAGGAGTGCCTCGAGTGAGTGCATTTTGAGGTTTAGACTTCTAGCATTAAGTAGCATTACCCTCAGATTTAGCTTACTTGTACCTGTTACAGTGGTGAATTTGTCATTTGAATCTTGTCTAAAAAAGGCACTATAGGGGTGGGAAGAGCCTTAGCCATTATCCAGAATTCTAAGGGCGACAGGTGCAGGCCATCTCTGGCAAAGCATCGTGGTTTGTCGATCATGTCATCCCAGGCAGACAGTTACTGGATCCCCTTAGAATGACACCAGAAGCTTAGCCAATTGTTGAAGTCAATCATTTTGTCCTTGTACTGTGATATCATTCTGGATGATGGCAGGATGCTACTCAGGGCTAGGGTCATACCTGCCTGGGCTACAAGATCGGCCAGCTCCTCCATGTCTCTTTTCATGTAGTCCAGGGAGGTACATCTCAGGTCATTCACACCAACATGGACAATGACAAGAGTCATATTTGTACTTGTTGTGGAGTGACCTGAGTGCATGCATTATGTGGTGGATCCTGGCACCTGACAGGCAGCTGACAGTAACTTTCTCTTTGTTTAGCCTGGTGAGTGGAACATCAGTGTGCCTGACTATAGAGTCACCTATGACTAGAGTGTTGGGTATGTCGTTATGCCTTATGGGCTGTGGTTGAGTGCCACACTGAGTTTGTGGGCTATGTGTCATTTCGGTTGTGTTTGGGGGTGGAGGTTGCTTGCATTTCTGCTTTGGAGGTCCCTGTTGCTTGGGTAGATTTTTTTGAGAGTCACAGCGACTGTAGGTGCGTGCTTTGTGTTTCTATGTGTGTGTTTTGGTGGTGTAGGCTTTGAGGGACTATGTGATGAGTGTGGTGTGGTGCAAGTGTTTACCTTCTTCTCTTGACTGTCTAGTCCAGTCTTGGGTGAAGAGAGCTTTGCTTCCAGTTTGGCTATATAAGTGCATTTCTCACAGGTTGTAGTGTTGGATGGTAGGAGGAGAGGGTTGTCTGTGTACATGAGGCAATTGCTGCATTGCCCCAAGATCCCCAGATTCATCAGGTAGACAGGAGAATGTTACAAACAGTCCTGGATACAGCAAATCTGTATCTGGGCTAGACGACTTACAGAAAAGGCAGGAAACAAGCTTAGAATTTTTTTTAAAGTGGAAAGGGGAAAGGAGGAGCAGAAACTAACTGGGTTGGCCTTCTCAAATGTTCTCCCTGGATCAGGTAGAATGAGGTAATGACACTAGACTGGGAGGAGTGTCCCAGATCAAATTTACAGTAGGGGCGGGCAACTGCAAAGCCACAAAAATCAGAACAAACAAACCCAACCAGATGCTTAGCAATTGTAGAAAATTTCTAGTTAATACCTCTCACACAGTGAAACTAGCTAGAAAGGTATATGCAGACAATAAAAGTGTAATAAATAACTCAAAACTAAGCAAAAAAACAGGATACTTAATGTTATATATCACAGTGTAGTTGGCTCAGAGCCCTTCTTCTGACTTCCTCTAATTAGCTCAGTATGAAATGTCAGAAACACTCACAGGTTAAGTAGCAAAGCTGAAACCTGAAACAACTTTAAAAAAAAAGCTTGAAAGAACCAATGAGGTGCTTAGTCCAAGCCATAGTCCATGTAACCCCAATCAGCCAATGACCATAAACAATTCACTCTCACTGAAATGCTGTACTGGCTTTGGCTAAACTATGATGGTCTGGAACATGTGCTCAGACACACAGCCTCTACTAACAAACAACTAGGCCCAAAACACAAGCCTGAATATGGACAATGCTACACTACCAACACTACTTAGGTAGAAAAAAACTGCAGAAATGTTTAACAGATAAAGGATCTAGGAGACTCTAGAGAATGCTTTTAACTGCAAACAAGTTATATGATACACTCCTTAGTTGGAAATCAGAACAAACAAACCCAACCAGATGCTTAACAATTGTAGAAAATGTCTAGTTAATACCTCACACACAGTAAAACTAGCTAGAAAAGTATATGCAGACAATAAAAGTGCTATAAATAACACAAAAATAAGTAAGAAACAGGATACTTAATGTCATATATCACATATTAGTTGGCTCAGAGCCCTTCCTCTGACTTCTTCCGATTAGCTCAATGTGTACTTCGCATTCAAGCTCCTCTCTTCTGCAGCTGTGGAAAAAGGGAAAAGAAAAAAACTTTATGAATACCAGTGTTTACCATAGTCAGCTCGAGTATTTTCAGGTAATACATGTAAATCATACTTACACATCACCAGAGTGAGTGTTCCCTGCCTGGCAATCCCTGATCCACTAATCAAGGGTATCCCTCTTTCTCCTACAGAGGTTGTCATAGAAGTGACAACATTGTTCACTGGTTCGGGGTATACCAGTTGTACTGGTAAGAGCCCTTGCCAAACTATCCCAGGCTTCTAATTTGTGTTGGGAGCCAGTATAGTCTTCCTCCAACAGGCTTGAGCCATGATCCTTAACCAGGAGTCCAATAAAAACCTTGGACTCCTGGACACCCCAGCACTGTACTCTAAATTGCACACTGTCACCTACACCAGACATTGCTGCACAAGTTGAACCTCAATGTATAAAATGCAATTCCCAGTAATTCCCCTTTAAATGCCATGTTTTTCCACCAATTGCACTTACTGAGAGTGCACACTACCAGGATTTTGATACATTTGAAAAATGTGTGCACTACTTAGCACTGCTCAACTATAGGGTTGCGTGATGCTAAGTGGTGCACAACTTTTTTCAAATATATCAACAAAAACAATCAACCAATACAATTCCACAGTTATTACCTTGCAGTACCACTTTATTTGGATAAGCTGCAATGTCACACCATGATAAGAAAAGTTTGCATACCCTGGAGTAGAACCCAGTGTGATGAACGTGCCCTGACCCAGCAATCAAGGAGCCTCAATCCTCACTACTAACACCAGGGAGGTTGTCTCCTAGAAGAGAGGAAAGGATAACTAATACACACAGTAAAGTACAATTTCCCTTAAGTGCACACAGAGATCACAGTCAGTCTAGGGCTGGTTGCTCCTTTGCTCACCAGGTCCCCAATAAGATTCCCTACTGGCACAACTTTAGGGTTGAGGTCTCAGCCTAGCTGGGCAAGCTAGAACCTCCAGTACCCTCTCTGTCCAACCAGTGCTTCGTGTCCCTGCCAAGTAGCTGACACAACACAAACACACACACACACACACACACACACACACACACACACACACACACACACACACACACACACACACACACACACACACACACACTCTTTGAGATAAGTATTTATAGAACTTCACAGACACTCCTGGGAAAAGCTGACACAGATTCTCCAGCTGTGCCCCTTTACCCAAACCATACGGTAGTAATCCCTTCCACCACCCAGCTAATAATATCAGCTACTAAAAGGCCCTTAAAAGGGTGTCCAATTATTACTGTGCAATATTATTATCCAATGGTAACGTGACTGACAGTCAAGGCTTACTTTAGAGTGGCCTATTACAATAACCTCTATAAATATGCAATGTACTCTAGAGCTTATCTCTACACAAACCAGCCACAGGTAGAATGTTTTAAAAATATTTAATAATAAATAATTAAAACACAAGACAAAACTACTACACCACAGAGATATCTAAAAGTTCAGAGATCACACAGAAACTTAAAATAATACAGTAGGACAGCTCTGATTTCAAAGAAAAATACCTAATTAATCTTTACTAGCTTTAATTATTCCTACAAGAAATCACAGTGCTAGAAACTTCCATATGAGCTTAGGCAGAGTGCTGAGTTAGATATCCAAGATCAAAATGCTCCCAGTCTGTTGTGAGAAATAGTATTTAAATATTACTAACAAACATGTTTGCTTGGTCTCTCCCAAATTACTTCATGTTGACACTTAGGTTTTCCCAGGCAAACAAACTGCATTATTTAGCAATCTAACACCTGCTCAGAAACTTACAACAAAAGAAGACATTTCACATGTATATTGTAACAGAAACCAGAGCAGTAAAGTACCATCCACATGTAAATTCTGGTCATAAACTTTAGCCCTTAAAACAATGGGCATGAAACCTTCATCTAGATGCTCTGGAGCCGAATTTTAACATGAAAGAGTCGCAACATACTTCACTGGGCCAGTAGAGTGCAATGTTGTCACATATTTTGCAGTTCCACATTTCACAGTATTATTTTACATTCAAGAAAACATGCCTGTATTTTACATTTATTTACATATGCTAGAATTATATATCAAATTCTATTTGACTAGGCTGGCAGCCTTCGCCCATCTCTCCCCCCTCTGGGGAACTCAAACAAGTTTTTCAAGTGCCCCTTGAGAAACATCACTTGAGAGTGTCAGTTCTATCTGTACCTCTCCCCATTCCCTGTCTTGAGAGCCCATCTGTATTAGCATTGCTGCTCCCACTGCGGTGCTGCACTGACATATCATATGCTTTCAATCCCAGACTCCATCTTAACAACTTGGCATTTTGCTGACTGACTCTGTTTAACCATGTTAGAGGGTTGTTATCTGTCATCACAGTGAATTTTCTTCCATACAGATAAGGCTGAAGTTTTTGTAGTGCCCACACTATGGCTAGACATTCATTTTCTACCGCTGCATAGCATTCCTCCCTGGGTTAGAGCCTATGACTGAGGTAAACCACTGGGTGCTCTTGTCCCTCTGAAGAAATCTGGCTAAGTACAGCCCCCACCCCATAGTTGGAAGCATCCACCTGCACAACAAATTCTTTGCTATAGTCTGGACTGGCTAACACAGGAGGTCCTCCCAAAGCTTCCTTAAGCTTCTGAAATGCCTGCTCACATGCTGGGGTCCACACTACATTGTCTGACTTGTCAGGTCTGTAAGGGGAGCAGCTATGGTACTATAATTGGGAACAAACTTTCTGTAGTACCCTGCTGTCCACAAGAATGCCCTCACCTGCTTTTTGGTAACAGGTGCAGGCCATGCCTGAATAGCTTCCACTTTGGCAGGTTCTGGCCTTATCTTAGCACTCCCCACTCTATGTCCTAGGTAGGAGACCTCTGCCATACCCACCTGACATTTGCTTGGCTTAATGGTCAACCCTGCCCTCTGTAGTCTGCCCAGCACCTCCCTGACATGCTGAAGGTGCTTTTGCCAGGAATGGCTGTAGATAGCAATACCATCCATGTAAGCAAGGGCAAACCCCCCTGCTCCTGCTAAGATATGATCTACCAGCCTCTGGAAAGTCACTGGGGCATTCTTCATCCCAAAGAGCATCTTTGTGAACTCATACAAGCCAAAAGGAGTCACAAAGTCTGACTTCTATCTAGGACTGGGAGTGAAGGGCACCTGCCACTTACCCTTGGTAAGATCAATGGTTGTAAGATACTTAGCCCCACCCAGCTGCTCTAGGGCCTTATCTGTCCTAGGCATGTGGTAAGCATCTGACTCTGTGTGACTATTTAATTTCCTGTAATCCACACAGAACATGTTGCTGCCATCCATCTTTGGCACCAACACCACTGGTGAAGCCCAGGGACTGTTGGACTCTTGAATCATCCCTGGTTCCAACATTTCCTGTACCTCTTCCCTCAGAGTCTGTTTGACTCCCCCAGGCACCCTATAAGGGGCCTGCCTGATAGTTCTTTGGGGTCCTGTATCCACCTGGTGCTGCACCAGGTGGGTGCTCCCTGGTTTCCCTTGAACATGCCCCCAAACTCCTGCAACACTGTTCAGATTTCTTGAACTTGGGTAGGAGATAGCTGCTAGGACATTGCTACCCCTTCCACTGAGGTGTCAGCCCAAGCCTCACTTAGGAAATCAGTCACAAGATCTCTCTCAGACTCCTCCTGTAATCCACTGCAAATGCTCAGACAAGGGCCTTCTTATCATGGTAAGGTTTCATCATGTTAACATTGTACAATTTGTGACCCTGCCATCTGTCTAGCACTTCCACCATTTAGTTAACATCACTTACCTTTCTTACCACCTTGTAGGGTCCCTCCCAAGCTGCCTGCAACTTGTTTCTGACAGAAATGAGAACCATCACCTTCTACCCTACAGCATACTCTCTAGCTCGAGCATTCCTGTCATACCACACCTTTTTCTGTTGTTGGGCTTCTGCCAGGTTCTCCTGGGCCAAGCCCATGAGTTCCCTGAGACTTGTCCTGAGGTTCAGGACATATACCACAACAGACTCCTTGTGAGACTCACACTCACCTTTCCACTCATCTCGAATTAAATCTAGTGGTCCCCTCACCTTATGCCCATACAGCAGCTCTAAGGGTGAAAAACCTGTGGATTCCTGGGAAACCTCTCTGTAAGCAAACAACAGATGGGGCAAATATTTGTCCCACTCCCTCTTAAACTGATCTGCAAATACCCGTAGCATGGACTTGATTGTAGAGTTTAACCTCTCAACAAGACCATTAGTCTGGGGATGGTAGGGGGTGGTCTTCATGTGCTTCACCCCACAGGACTTCCACAGACAAGCCAGCAGGTCTGACATAAAATTGGCACCTCTGTCAGACAGTATTTCCTTTGGGAACCTATCCTGCTGAAAATCTCTAGCAAATCATTTGCCACCTTCTCTGCCTCAATGGAAGACAAAGCCACTGCCTCAGGGTATCGTGTAGCATAATCTACAATCACTAGGATATACTTTTTCCCTGTGGAACTTGGGGTACTCAGAGGACCCACAATATCCATAGCTACCCTCTGAAATGGCTCCTCAATTACAGGCAAAGGCATCAAAGGAGCTCTCACCTTGTCTCCTGCCTTGCCTACCTTTTGGCACTACTCACAGGTCCTTCAGTACCCTGTTACATCTCTGGAAATTCCAGACCAATATAAGTTTTGCATAATACACCTCTTTGTATGTTTTATGCCTATATGACCTGCAAAGGGACTATCATGGGCTATGGCTAGAAGTGCCAGATGGTAAGCTCTAGGCACTACTAATTGCTGTACTCTCTCACCTTCTAGCCCTCCCTCAGGTGTCCACTCTCTGTACAGTAACCCTTTGTTCCAGTATACAGATTCCCCCTTCCCTTGAGAATCAGGTGCCTCCCTAGCTACCTGCCTCAGGCCTTGCAATGTAGGGTCTGAGAGCTGAGCCTGACTCAAGTCTCTCCTTGTAACCCTTCCCAGCTCCCCTTCCAGAGGAAGTTTGGCATCCTCTGACAGCGGTGCCTCACTGTCAGCCTGGGTACTACTACTCACCTCTACCTTTGCAGTTACCCTGCCCAAGGGAACATCAGTACCCACAAGCAGCTGTGGCTCACATTCAGTCTCACTGCTACAGCATAGCTCACTCCCTGAAGTAACCACCTCAGCAGTCCTGGCTGCAAGTATGCAGTCTGTCTGGGTCTCCCCCAGGCTACCAGATGCACATGCTTGTCTCCTAGCCTTATTGCATGTAACTGCATAAGTACATAGTACTGCCTCATTCAAATCCTTCCCTCTCAGGACATCTGCAGGATGGTAGTTCCATTCCCCTGTTGTCTCAAGACAACCTACTGTTGGCATTTTGTCTTTCCCACTTACTGGCTCCCTCACCTTTGGTTCCCCACCTTGCCTCTGTGGACATCTGTATACCACATGGCCCCACTGGTTGCATTCAAAACATTTAACCCTAGCTCCTGGATGTGTACCTGGACTAATGGCTTCCCCTGCTACTGGCAGATTCTGTTGGGGCAGTCTGTGCTGCCCACCATGGGTTCCTTTAGACCCATGAGCAGTACCAGGGGTCCCTTTCCTGTGCAGGGCTGCCCTACTTGCTAGGTATAGGTCTCCCTTCTTCCCCAACTCCTCTGAAGTAGCACACTGTCTATCAGTTAACCAGATCCTCATGTCCTCAGGCAACATGCTAAGGGCTTGTTCCCTTACCAAAAGGTCTGCCAGCCCTTCAAAAGTGGTGACCTGACATCCACTCACCCAGCTATGAAAATAAGTGCTCAGTTCAGCAACATAGTCACAGACATTTTCATCTGCCTTCCATCTATGCTCACAAAACTTTTTACTAAACATTTCAGGTGTTAGCTTAAAACATTCCAACAAGTGTCTTTTTACAGCAGTACAATCAAAACAGTCAGTGTCATGCATTTTTGCTAAAGAAGTTACAGCTTTATCATGGAGTAAGGGGGTCAGGAACCATACCCAGAGCCCTTGGTCAACTTCATACTGTTTACATACCTGCTCAAACATATGAATGAAGCTATCAAAATTATCCCCCTCTTTAAACTGTGGAAGAAATTTACTGACCTTTTGTGCTTCTGGGGTCCAGTTACTCCCTTCTCCATTACCTCCATGACTCTGGCGAAGATTCAGCATTTCCCTGTCATGCCTCCTTTGCTGTTCATTTTCCTCAGCTTGTAGACTCCTCATTTTCTCGGCTGCTTCTAGTTCCATATGCCTGGCCTCCAACTCAAGTCTCTTTATCTCCAGCTGGATTTTTAAGTCCACTGCAGAAAGGTTGAGCTGTCCATTCCCCGAGGATATTGTATCTCCACTGTCAGTCTGATTGTCCCCCAGGCTGCTGTTTTCTGATGTAGCTGTAACCAAGGCTGCAATCAGGTCTGCTTTAGTCAGGTTTCCATACACCAGTCACCTAGTCTGGCACATCTCCGCCAGCTGGCTCCTTGTCAGCTTTCCATATTCCTGTGCTGACATGCTGCCTGCTCACCCTGATGAACTAGTTAACAAAAGAAATAAAACAATTGTGATCTGAACTCTGCTTATACTCTGTGTGGCTGATATAGAGTACAAAACACTTTTAGAGATTACTGTACATAAGCTACAGGAATTCTCTCTACCCACACCACTACAAGCCAATTAGTATGTGAAGTAGATCCCACCACTGCCAAACACTCATGATTACGGTGCCCTGGTCCAGCAATCAAGGAGCCTCAATCCTCACCACTAAAACCAGGGAGGTCATCTCATAGAAGAGAAAAAGGATAACTAATACACACAGTAAAGTAGAATTTCCTTCCTCTTGCTCCTTTTCTCACCAGGTCCCCAGTAAGACTCCCCACTGGCACAGCTATAGGGTCCAGGTCTCAGCCTAGCTGGGCAAGCTGGAACCTCCAGTACCTTCTCTGTCCAACCAGTGCTTCATGTCCCTGCCAAGTAGCTAACACAACACACACACACTTTAAGATAAGTATTTATACAACTTCACAGACACTTCTGGGAAAGGCAGATTATCCAGCCGTGCCCCTTTACCCAGACCATACAGTACTAATCCCTGCCACCACCCAGCTAATAATATCAGCTACTAAAAGGCCCTTAAAAGGGTGTCCAATTATTACTGTGCAATATTATTATCCAATGGTAATGTGACTAACAGTCAAGGCTTACTTTAGAGTGGCCTATTAAAATAACCTCTATAAATATGCAATGCATTCTAGAGCTTATCTCTACACAAACCAGCCACAGGTAGAATGTTTTAAAATATTTAATAATAAATAATTAAAACACAAGACAAAACTACTACACCACAGAGATATTTAAGAGTTCAGAGATCACAGAGAAACTTATAATAATACAGTAGGACAGCTCTAATTTCAAAGAAAAATACCTAATTAATCTTTACTAGCTTTAACTATTCCTACAAGAAATCACAGTGCTAGAAACTTACATGCGAGCTTAGGCAGAGTGCTGAGTTAGATATCCAGGATCAAAATGCTCCCAGTCTCGTGTGAGAAATAGCATTTGAACATTACTAACAAACATGTTTGCTGGGTCCCTCCCAAATTACATCATGTTGACACTTAGTTTTTCCCAAGCAAACAAACTGCATTATTTAGCAATCTAACATTTGCTCAGAAACTTACAATAATAGAAGACATTTCACATGTATATTCTAACAGAAACCAGAGCAGTAAAGCACCATCCACATGTAAATTCTGGTCATAAACATTAACCTTAAAAAAAATGGGCATGAAACCTTCATCCAGAAGCACTGGAGCCAAATTCTAACATGAAAGGGTCACAACAGGCTTCACTGGGCCAGTAGAGTGCAATGTTGTCACATATTTTTCAGTTCCACATTTCACAGGTATTCTTTTACATTCAAGAAAACATGCCTGTATTTTACAATTATTTACAAATGCCAGAATTATATATCAAATTCTATTTGACAAGGCTGGCAGCCTTCACTCATCTCTCCCCAATCGTCACACCCAGGACCATCTGCACTCTAGCCCAACACTTAACCAATGTCACCATGGGATAGTTATATGATCAATGTATTTGAGTAGTCATTGTTAACTTCATGGTATATGTGTAGTGTGGCACCACTTACCGGGTTTGTGTGGTGCACAGCATGGATCCATAATATTAACTGAAAGCAACCAGTTCCTATTTCTGGATGCCTAGGTCATGTATGATACATGGGTTTGTCCCACTGTGTAAATGTGGTAAGCATCACCAAGCACCACTGTGCATCACACAAACATGGAGAAAAACAAAAGAAAAAAAGAAAAAAAAAACAACAAAAAAGGAGAAAAGCCAGAATATACAGATATATCTATAAGCCACGGTGGTACAGCGGTAGCATTGTTGCCTCAGAGCAAGAGGTCCTCCTGTTCGATTCATGGCTGGAGTGCCTTCTGTGTGGAGTCTGCATGTCTTCCCCGTGGTTGAGTGGCCTCCGAAAGACATGTGTGAATGGGCGTGCCTTCGCTGAAGGTTGGGCGTTGGGCTGGCAACTCGGCACCATAAAAAATTTACTACCAATCATTAGCAGACCGGAGTTCCACTGTGGTGACCCCTAACCAGGAAAAGCCGAAAAGAAAAACAACAACTACTTCTGGAAGGTTTAACAGGGTTTTGGATTATGTTACTCATAACATTTGTGGTTTTCAGATAGTCATTTGAGTAAATATGATAGAAATTTTTGTTTAGGACTTCATACTCTTCAGAAGATG
Source organism: Protopterus annectens (assembly GCF_019279795.1). Taxonomy (NCBI): domain Eukaryota; kingdom Metazoa; phylum Chordata; order Ceratodontiformes; family Protopteridae; genus Protopterus; species Protopterus annectens. The sequence continues at coordinate 164,916,923 of NC_056726.1, read as the reverse complement.
CATGATGGGGTGGACTGTCAGTGCTGCCCTGTACACGGATTCATTATCCGTGTTGTTATATGAAATTTCGTGGCCAACATGATTGGGAAGTGCCACAAAACCTCACTTAGGTGTGATGCGTATCATGAATATGCATTATGAGCTGCAGAAAACACTTTGTGGCTTTGTACACAGATACAGTCTGTGTATGCTCTACATGGAGCCTTCACAGAGTTTATTGATTCCTGGGGAATGTTTTACAAGTCTTAACCTAAAATCAGCTGCACATTTTACAGCAATGTAGGAATTAGCTTGAAATGGTATTTTGCAAACTACTTAACTGATAAAAATGCATTACAGTACACCATGTCTTACTGGCATCATTGTAAAGGACATATTCTATACCTAGGACTTTATCCTAAAAGTTAAGAGTTTAATAAACAAAAAAGTCTCTGACTAAAATCATAAGTACATTTGGTTTATATGCTACAGTATTTTAACTAGTAGAACACCAGGCTTTTATGACATTTCTGTGTGTCATTTACAAGGGGCCCCATTGTTTTTATTATGTTGTTATCTGTGACTGTGTTTTTACCTGAAAAACTAAGTGCTGCCAGTCACTGCTGTTTCCATTTTGGACATAAATCAATCTATTTCATAATATCCAGTTCTAAACATTAGTGTTTATGGATGTTTGTTTTTTTAACTGCCCTTCTTAACAGTTTAATTGTAGCTCACTTTTCAAACGTAGAACTGCTCACTGTGTTACAGCAAAATATATAGTGAAAAAACCACCAGAATTTCTTGTCTGGAATTACTCCATAAAATAAACAGATAAGGAATGGCAAAGCACAAACACAGTTAATAATACACAGAAAGAAAAAGAGGGATGTGGAGCTAATGATCTGGTACTGTTATGTCTCTGTACAGATCTGTAGTTGTACTCCCTGTACAGTCAAACATGGATTAAATGTGAAACATAGCATAAAAATATTTCTTATAGCAGGGTTTCAAAACAACTAAATTATACTGCAAGGTAGTCATTTTAACAAGCTGCAGTGTGTCACTCTTCTTGAATTATGTGGCTAGACAGTACTATAAAATGCAATGTCTGTCAGAAACGCTAAAATCCTGTTCTTTTCTTTGCTTCTATAGAACTGGGCAGGGAGAACTATCATTATAGTTTATAAGACAGGCAAAGGTTGCCTTGGTGGCTTCACAACTCTTGGAAAGCTTGCTTTCAGGCACAGCATAAATCATTTTAAAAGCTGTCTCCTCACCTCCTCCTAACTTAAATGAACATGCAGAGCACGTTCCAGACATTTTGCAGACAAGAACAGCCATTGGCTGCTAGATTCTGCAGTTACTGTGCTAGAGTGCTAACAAAGGAAACAGCAACTAAAATTGCCAGCTCACATCCAGCCCAGGTTTTCCAGAAAGCAGAAAATCTTTTAAATTATGCATTAACGATCCTGAAGGCTTTCATCCCCTATTGTGTAATGTAGTATCTTAGCCAACATTGTTTTTAACTTCCAGCTTCAGATGTGTACCATTTCAATGTTATTAAAATTCAAACAGTGATATTTGTTTGTCATTTAAAATTTTCAGTGACAATTTTTGTTTTCCTAATTTCACAAATTCATTATCTTCTTGGCATGGTTTCAATTCCCTAAAATAAGCACTCTGATAGTGTTGATGCATGTTTCTTTGCTGAGAAGAGCACTGTAGTGTTGCAACAACAGCTTGAAAAGAGGAGGGGATGACTCTGCGGTGATATGAGAAAGCATTTTTTTCACAGAGGATTATGAACGTATTGATTGGGTTTTCTCAGGAAGTCAGGATGTGAAGGGTGGCTGGGGTATTTGGGAATCTTTGAGACAGGTATAGTGTAGTGATGAGACTGGTGAAGTAAGATACTGGTGAATAAATAACTAGATTTTACTCATTAAGTAGAAATATGAGCAAAGTAGCTGGAGAAATTTTGCCTTTTATGGTAAATAATTCTGAATCTCTACATTTTGATATTTCCTATTTTCTTGTTTTTTGAGCCAACAGGAAATAATATTTAAGGGCTTCAAATTCAAATGATTATGTCAAGAAAGTCACAACATGGGGTATTTACTCTGCTAAGAAAGATTGAGCAGATTTTCACAATACTCTCGACAAAAGGCAACACATGCGCATGCACGCATACACACACACACTCACACACACACACATAATTATATGCTAGTTTTAGTAGTGAAAAATGAAATATCTACAACTATTAGCAGTAGAAAAACAAGTGTTGGCATTCTGAATTACCAGATGTATTCCATTATAACATTTAAGTGGTTAGGTACATCTAAAATAAGGTCACATTTGAATTTGCTTTCATCTCCCCAGTATTAGTGTCACCCCAAACAAACCTGACACATTTTCCCTCATTTCAGGGTATTGAAATGTTTTACAACTACATATAATCAGTGTGTTTACCCCATAGTTCATGATACATTCTGTATTGACTTAAACCTATTAGACATCTGCTGTGTAGTTTAGGAGTATAGTAAGTCACTTTACCTCAGTACTCTATAAAGCTCTTTCTGTGAAGAGTTAACTTTAAAGCCTGTCCCCCTCATCATCAGCAAATGCGTATATCAGTTAGCTGAAACTCAGAGGAAATCAATCAAGTTTACTCAGTTACTGTGTTAGAGAGCAATAAACAAAAGTTAGGTCTGGATACTAACAACTTGGAAATGGAGCTGATTTTGCTTTTCTTTTGGCAAAGGAAGGAGCTGAATAAATATATGCTTTATAGGGCTAGAAGTATTCACTTAACTTGTTATCTTGAAATGCTTATACAGCAGTACTTCAGCTGATGTTAACTCCCAAGTTCTCAGCCTAAGACAAACTCTGGTATTCATGATTTCTGCTGAGGAAGTTGAAATTACTGATGACTTTCTGTACTACAACATCTTACATTTCCTTCAGCTGACAAAAAACTCCCTTCAAGCAATTAACTACTGTGGCTTAATTTCTTTAACAAATTATCTCTGTGAAATAATATGGCTGCGCTGAAATGTACATTGCATCACACCATTTCAGTAGAACAAAAGAAAATATTTAGAACCACAACTGTTAGTATATAGTAGAGCTGAGGCAGGTATATTGCTGAGTATTACTCTGACTGCCTATAGGAGCAGACAATATTCTGTAGCCACAGGAAAATAAATGACCAGGGTACTTTATTTATTTGTTTGTTTGTTTGTTTGTTTTTTAAAATGGTAAGGGGTCCGGTTCAGCTAACTATAATGAGCTAGATTTGGGTAGTAAAAATAAACTGTGATAAATACAACTAACAAGATGGACTGTTGCCCGGTTCTGTACTATTAAAATTACTTAAAACACAGACGAAAATTAATTATGTTCATATTATGTATACCATATTTTATATTACATCAGTTATAACTAAATCCTGTCAGAAAAATAAAATGGGTAATACAGATGTCCAATAGTCGAAGTCATTGCAAAAAAACATAGGTAGTTAATGAGCCACATTTAAAGTAAGTAAGTAGCAGGTCTTATCTAAATATAGTTAGCTAGCTAGCAGCATGCCAACCATACATTTCTCATATAATGGCAGTGAAAATTTTAGGTACATTGGTGACAACAAAAGAACTATAATTTAATTAATGTTCAACATAAATAAATAGTAGCAATCTGAATGTAAGTGTCACTTGTATATGATATACAAGCAATGAAATAAAGTCCCCAAAGAAATGCTTCCAGAACATATTAACATAATGCAAAACATTAGGATATATCCAATTAAAAAAAAAAAAAAAAAAAACAAGGTCAAGGAAACACAAAAATGCAACTGCAGTGCAATTATATAAAGACAGAATTAATGAGACTATTATTTGCTAGTGCCCCCTTCCGGTTCACTTTTAGAGTTTCCTCCTGACAGAAGAGCAATTCTTTTCAAAGCTATTTCCTCTGAAAAGCCTCGACACCTGGCACAATATTTATTTCAGAATCAGACACAATCATTTCACTATTTGTCACGTTCAGTGAGTCACTGTACTAGAAGAGTGAAAGGTCAACTCCCAAGACATTTTTCTGAAGATCAGTTGTGCATTTTCCGAGTAGAAGGCATGCTAGCCAACCCTTTGCAATATTATCTGACAGCATACTTCTCTATGGGGAGTGTATTGTCAGACGTCAGTGATGTTTTGTGCAAATATTGTTCCTTACAATTTCTATTTACAATGAATTATATAAATTGTGTACCTTATAATAACCACTTAGAGTCCTTGCAGGTATTCTTATTTACTGGAGTATGTAGAAAATGAATGTTTAGGAACACCAGATTAAACCACATTTGCTTGTGCCTTCAAGGTGTAAGAATTATTGAATCTATCCTGGATGACACCATTCACTTTTGACTACATGCTATAATTATCTTCTTACTGATGTGTATTATTTAAATTGCTTAGCAGAGGCTTTTACAAAATGGCTTCCTTATTTTATGATTTGTAGAACACATAATATGAAAAAAAAAAAAAGAAATGCATCTAAGGACCATATGTGCAATGGTAACAAATGTGTCTGTTTCTCCTCAGTGATTAGTTTATTCTGTTATTCTCATTCCACATAAACTATTTTTTTTGTTGTTCTTTTCTGTAATATAAGAAATATACGTTAATTTATGACCAAAGGAAGTTGTCAATTTTAAGGCATTAAAATATTTTAGAAAAGAAAATGGAACAGCTAAGAAAATTCTGGAAGCTCTGCCTTTATTGAACATACTGTTGCCCTATCTCCATCTGCTGGATGACCAGCTTACTACATACAAAATGTTTTTTCTTTTTTCCCTCACTTTCCTTGTAGGTAAGTTCAAGTGAGTACTGGGAAAAGCTTAAGCAACAGTGCCAAATTCTGTAACAAAAGAAATGTAGGATTCTGTTAGTGCTTCTTGCCTGTGCCAACCCCCTGCAGTCATACGTAGAATACAAATCACAGACTTAAACAATATAAAGTTCTTAACTGAATTTCTTTTAGCTGATGTTATTTGTTCTACTAAAAAGAAGACAGCAATACCAACAATGTTGCATTTTGTACTTCAAGTTAAAAACTGCAGTAATGTAGTTTCTTTATTTCACTCACCCTGTACATATAATACATACCTTTCTGTAAATTAGATTTAAGATGATACTGACTTGACAAATCTCCAGTGAACTTTCAAAAGTTCCACATCCAACAAGAAGTCCAAATGCAAGCTAATACGCAATAGATAGATAGATAGATAGATACTGTTTCCTTATTTCTCAAAAAATGTTTGTCATGAAAAATGTCTCACCACAAATTCACACACATGCACACATACATACATATATACATACACACACATGCACACATATGCACACACATGCAGCCAGAATGTTTGGAATTGTACACCATCATCCAGAATGTAGCCCCTACCACACCAAGCATGTCAGACAGAACACATTTTTAATCCTAACAAAACTACAACTACTAATAATAATAATAAAACTCCTGAAATATTTCAGATTGATACAGAAAGAGAGGGGGGGTATCTAGCCTGGTATTCTGGAAAATAAACCAGTAACCAAAACACTGCAAAATAAAGTTGCTTAACACACTTCATAAAATAAAAGCATAGTAAATATGTCAGGGTTTTCTTTTTCTTTTTTTTTTTTTTTTAATTTTAGTTTTAATAGCTCTCATTGCACAATATAAACCCAGCCACTCACACACACATGCGTGCACACATGCAGAAGCACACACATACACACACGCACATATACGCACACAATATATACTTATAAAGACACTAGTGTTAGTCAGTGTTTCACTGTTAAATGTGCCCCCATAACTTACTCTGAATGACACTAGGGTACACTTATACCTCTTTACCACGTAGTGCAAGTAATCTGTTCAAAGCCTAAAATAATGGGGGAATAAAGTCCCCAAAGTAGGGACAGATTTTAAATATTGCTCTTTTAAACTTACAAAGGTGCTAGAATAACAAGATTTGTGTTAGCATGCATTTACTGAATGATACGAAGTCTAAAACTCAAATGTGTGTCATTATTTAATGATTTCAAGCTTCAGTAGTTTGTCAGAAAAAAAAACATGAGGAACAGACCAAAAATATGAGGCAAAAATCTGGATATTCTGTGAAAATATGGACAGTTGAGAGCTATGGGCACACTTATTCTATGTCATGTGTATCTACCTCCATTATATTCATGGACACTGGGATGCCTACTGACAATATTTTAATTAGATTCAAAAGTGAAAGTCAAAATAAACTTTATTGTCATTTAAAACTACACATATGTAGCCTAAACAAAATTACGTGCATCAGCTCAATTCTTGAGATTACAAAGGAAAGTGAAACAACACATACAAGTAGAGGAATAAACATAACTAACAAATACAGTACTACTCTCAATATATGCAAGAAAGAGCAAAGACATTTACCAACACATATATCTGAAAATAACAGCCTCCCCTGAGTTAAATTAACTATGCCATTTAAAGGAATACAAAATACATTACAGATTGAAATACCTAAGTTGTCTAATATTGCACTTGAGTGAGATAAATAATGCTGGCTATGGATATAATAAATAAATATTGCACTTACTTGGAATATATGTAAATATATATTGCACAAATAAAAAAAATACTTATTATGTGTCCAGATCCCACCATTAACTGGGAAAACTACTCATGTACCAACTCTTTTGCTCAACGTTTTCTGGAATTCATAAATTCCAACACCTTAGATCAACTTATTCACACCCCCACCAGGGGCAGCAATATCCTAGACCTGGTCATTACCAACATAGGCGACCGGTGTTCCACACCAGAGGTCAATTCCTCATTGGTCAGATCCGACCACAAGCTAATCACCCTAGACATCCACATCCCACCCCCACCCCCCATTAGGGAAACCACCGTAAAAAAATTCTCCAAAGCAAACTTCACACTTCTTAAGACAGAAGTGGCAAACTTCATGACACCCATGCAGATGAACAATAGAGATACAACTGCTGAATCCTACACAAATGCACTTTATAAGCACTTACACAAGTGCATGGATCGTGCTATCCCCAACAGAACCAAGATGTTATCCTCCAAAAAAAGGAAGCCAATCTGGTGTTCCTCTGCCATAAACAAACTCTACAACAGAAGAAAGAAACTGTTGCAAAGAAGAGTAAAATCCTATGACTGGAGGAACTTCCTGGTCAGCCTCAGTAAGAAGCTGAGATCCCTCATAAAATCCTCCAAAGCTAGTTACGAAAATTGCCACTGACTCTAAAGACAACAACAAAGCATTCTATAGCTATGTCAAGAATCTCAATGGCAACACTCAGATCTGTTCTGAGTTACAGCACAATAGCACTAAATATACAGAACCAACTGATATTGCCAACATCTTGGCAGATAGGTTCAGTGCTAACTTTACCCCCCTCTAACCCCCCTAGAAGGCTCATCTCTATACCGGAAGAAAGCAAAGTTCCTGTAATCACGGCTGCACAGGTAAAAAACACACTCTCCAAAGCCAAGAACACAGCATCCATGGAACCTGACAATACCCAGGCTGTGTTCTACACAAACTACAGAATGAACTGGCACCCCCACCTAAGTACCATGTTCAATCATAGCCTCAACTCAGGCTTTATGCCCACTGAATGGTATACCATGACGGTTATCCCACTCCACAAAAGGGGAGCCATGACGGAACCTGGGAACTACCGCCCAATTAGCCTGATGAGCCTGGTCTGCAAGGCCATGGAACATATCATCATGGAAGTCATAAACAAAGACATTGGTAATCTCCAAACTCTGTACCCCACCCAGTTTGGGTTTGTAAAAGGCAGATCATGTCTCCTAAACCTGACAGATGTCTTTGAAGCAGTCACCAAAGCCGTAGACAATGGTAAAGTGGTTCACACAGCCTATCTAGATCTCGCCAAGGCTTTTGACACCATCCCCCACTCTGGAATTATAGATAAAGTCACTACACTAGGTATATATCCCTATGTCACAAGATGGGTTGCCAACTGGCTCATGGACAGAACCCACAGTGTGAAAGTAGCAGACTCCAAATCCGACTTCAGACCAGTGACAAGTGGAGTACCACAGGGTTCAGTCCTGGGTCCTCTCCTGTTTTGTATCTAATTCTCTGAAGTACAGGCTAACACAGACGGTCTTTAGCTAATGAAGTTTGCAAATGACTGCAAACTAGAAACCATAACTGAAACTCCTAATGATGTGGACATCCTACAAAAGGGCCTCACTGAGACAGATGCCTGGTGTCAAAGCCATGGCCTGAAGCTCAATGCCAAAAAGTGCATTGTCATCCCCTTTGGTAAAAACTCTGTACCCATGAACTACCATAGTTCATAGGTACAGTCTACTTAACACCGGAAGTGTGGTAAGAGATCTTGGGACACAGGTGGACAGTAGTCTCTCCTTTGATAATCATATCACCACAGTGGTCAGGAAATCCTTCTACATGGCATACCTCATCACAAAAGGTTTCTCATCCAGAAAAAAAGAGGTCATTGTTCCCCTCGACTCATCACTCATTAGATCCATTATGGAGTACAACACCCCTTTTGGTATGTACCTCACAAGACACCTACAACAAATGGAAAGGCCACAGAAATACCTCACAAAGAGACTTACTGGCCTCAAACAGATGCCCTATGCAGACCATCTCAAAAAACTCCAGCTTTAGTCCTTCGCATATCGCCTACTCAGAGGCGATCTCTGCCTAACATACAAAGCTATGTCAAACCCAGAGCTGTTGGACACGCTCTACTTAAAGAAATCCCAATCCCTCCAAGCTACATGTGGTAGGGACCCAAACTTTGTCACCACAATAAACAGAAGATGCTGGAGGGATAGGTTCCTATCCCAGAAACTTCCCATACTCTGGAACAGACTACCTATCTATGTCAAACAGAGCTCCTCATTAGCACTCTTCAAGAAAAATCTTGATGACTGGATGGGAAATAAGAAATTCACCCCGGGGATCACTTCTGTGGCTCTGCTTGACAGGGACACAGGAAAATAATTTTCTTGGGTGGCGAAAGCCAGGGTACCTTTTTGACTAGGCTTATATAGGCCCTAGGGCCAATAGCCTAGTACCTACCTATGAACCTATGAACCTATGACTAGTGCCCGAGTTCAGAAGTCTAATCACTATTGGGCAGAAACTGTTTCTGAATCTCGTAGTCCTGCAGCAGATGCTGCAATACCTCCTGCCTGATGCCAGATGCTTAAACAGTCCCTGCACAGGATGTGCGTTGTCCTGTATTATTTTGGTGGCTTTTCGGATGCTTCTTGCAGAATAAAGATGTTGCATCAATGTAAGACTGGAACCTGTTACCTTCTCTACAACTCTCACCACTCTTTGTAGTGCCTTCTTTTCTGTAACTGTGCAGCTACCAAACCACATTGTGAAGCTGCAAGTGAGGATGTTCTCTATTGCACCTCTATAGAAAGTGGAGAGAATATGATGAGAAAGCTTAGAGTTTTTCAGCCTTCTTAAAAAGTGGAGGCATTGGTGCGCTTTCTTGACCAGTTTTCTAGTGTTTTCTGACCACGAGAGATCCTCTGATATGTGTACCCCCAAGAATTTCATACTCTTAACCCTCTCCACACTCTCACCATTGATCCTGATCACTGGGTGGTCTGTTCCCCCTTTTCCTGAAGTCGATAATAATCTCTTTGGTCTTGCTTACATTCAGATTAAGGTTGTTCCCCTCACACCAACTGATTAGAGATGCCACCTCCTCTCTGTATGCCCTTTCATCCTCATTTGTGATGAGCCCCGTGACTGTGGTGTCATCAGCAAACAAGATGATATGGTTGGACTTGTGCTTAGCATAACAGTTGTGGGTCAGGATGGTGAATAACACTGAGCTGAGAACACATCCATGTGGTGCCCCAGTGTTAATTGTGATGCAGTTTGATGTGTTCTTACCTAAACACACACTCTGCGGTCTTTCAATCAGGAAGTCCAGGATCCAGTTATAGAGATGTTTACTGATTCCTAAATGTGCCAGTTTTTCTATCAAATGCATTGGTACCACTGCATTAATAATTCATTCTGTTGCAGATACTGGTGTCATAGACTCATCATCATCTTCTTTCGGCTGTTCCTGTTAGGGGTTGCCACAGTGGATCATCTGTTTCCATTTCTTCCTGTCCTCTGCATCTTGCTCTGTCACACCAACCACCTGCATGTCCTCTCACACCACATCCATAAATCTTATCTTAGGCCTTCCTCTTTTCCTGTTACCTGGTAGCTTCATCCTTAGCATCCTTTTCCCAATATGCTCAGCATACTTCCTCAGCACATGTCTAAACCAATGTAATCTTGCCTCTCTGGGTTTGCTCCAAACCTTCCAACCTGGGCTGACCCTCTAATATACATATTCCTAATCCTGTCCACCCTCGTCCCACCCAGTGCAAATCTTAACATCTTTAACTCTGCTACATCCAGCTCTAACTACTGACTTTTTGTCAGTGCCACTGTCTCCGACTCATATAACATACCTGGTCTCACTACCCTCTTGTAGACCTTTCCTTTCACTCTTACTGGTACTCGTCTGTCACAAATCACTCCTGACACTCTTCTCCACTCAATCCATCCTGCCTGTACTCTCTTCTTCACCTCTCTTCCACACTCACCATTACTCTGAACTACTGATCCCAATTATTTAAACTCATCCACCTTCGCCACCTCCACTCCTTGCATCCTCACCATTCCTCTATCCTCCCTCTCATTCACACACATATATTCTGTCTTAGTCCTGCTGACCTTCATTGCTCTTCTCTCTAGAGCATATCTCCATCTCTCCAGGGTCTCTTCCACCTGTTCCCTACTCTCACTACAGATCACAATGTCATCTGCAAACATCATAGTCCACAGGGACTCCTGTCTGATCTCGTCTGGCAACCTGTCCATCACTATTGCAAATAAGAAAGGGCTCAGAGCTGATCCTTGATGTAATCCCACCTCCACCTTAAATGCATCCGTCACTCTCACTGCAGACCTCACCACTGTCACACTACCCTCATACATATCCTGTACCACTCTTACATACTTCTCTGACACTCCCGACTTCCTCATACAATACCACAACTCCTCTCTAGGCACCCTGTCATATGCTTTCTCTAGGTCTACAAAACACAATGCAACTCCTTCTGACCTTCTCTGTACTTCTCCATCAACACTCTCAGAGCAAACATTGCAACTGTAGTGCTCTTTCCCGGCATGAAGCCATACTGCTGATCACTAATCATCATGTCCCTTCTTAACCATGCTGTGACTGATCAATGTAATCCCTCTGTAGTTACTACAACTCTGCACATCACCCTTATTCTTAAAAATCAGTACCAAAACACTTTTTCTCCATTCCTCAGGCATCATCTCACTTTCCAAGATTTCATTAAACAATCTGGTTAGAAACTCCACTGCCATTTTACCTAAACACCTCCATGCTTCCACAGGTATGTCATCTGGATCAACAGCCTTTCCATTCTTCATCCTCTTCATAGCTATCCTTACTTCCTCTTTGCTAATCCATTGAACTACATGATTCACTATCCCCACATCATCTAACCTTCTCTTCCTCTCATTCTCTTCATTCATCAACCCCTCAAAGTACTCTTTCCATCTGCTCAACACACTCTCCTCTCTTGTGAGTATGTTTCCCTCATTATCCTTTATCATCTTTACCTGCTGCACATCTTTCCTAGCTCGGTCCCTCTGTCTAGCCAAACAGTACAGGTCCTTTTCTCCCTCCTTAGGGTCCAACCTTTCATACAACTCTTCATATGCCTTATCCTTAGCCTTCGCCACCTATCTCTTTGCCATGCACCTCATCTCCTTATACTCCTGTCTACTTTCTTCAGCTTTCTGACAATCCCACTTCTTCTTTGCCAACCTCTTTCTCTGTATACTCTCCTGTACTTCCTCATTCCACCACCATGTCTTCTTGTCGTCCTTCCTCTGTCCAGATGTCATCCCAAGCACCTTTCTAGCAGCCTCCCTTACTAGCTCTGCTGTAGTTATCCAGCTATTTGGTAACTCTTCACTGCCACCCAGTGCCTGTCTTAACTCTTCCCTGAACTCCACCTCACAATTATCCTTTTACAGTTTCCACCATTGATCCTTAGTGCTGCCCTTACACTCCTCCTCCTCTTCCTGCTCACCAACATCATCCTACAAACCACCATCCTATGCTGCCTAACTACACTTTCCCCGGTCACCACTTTACAGTCTCCAATCTTCTTCAAACTGGCCCTCCTACATAAGATATAATCCACCTGTGTTCATCTTCCTCCACTCTTGTATGTCACCCTGTGCTCCTCCCTCTTGTTAAAATACGTATTCAACACAGCCATGTACATCCTTTTCACAAAATCCACTACCATCTGACCTTCTGCATTCCTTTGCTTAACACCATACCTACCCATCACTTCCTCATCCCCTCTGTTCCCTTCACCAACATGCCCATTGAAATCTGCTCCAATCACCACTCTCTCACCCTTGGGTACAGTCGTCACCACTTCATCCAACTCACTCCAAATTTTTTCTTTCTCATCCATTGCACACCCAACTTGTGGAGCATATGCACTAACAACATTCATCATTACACCATCAATTTCCAGCTTCATAAACATCACTCTATCCGACACTCTTTTCACCTCCAAAACACTCTTTAGGATACTGTTCCTTCAGGATAACTCCTACGCCATTTCTCCTGCCATCCACACCATGATAAACTCATATACTTAAAAGTAAGAAATCAACCTGTCTCAAGTAATTTACTGCCCACAGTGCCCAAAAAATCATATATACAAGCACATATGGAAACACACACACACACACACACACACACACACACATATATATATATATATATATATATATATATATATACATATTGGTTACTGACATTACACCGACGAGACAATTCAACAAAGTAAGGAAAAGTCAGTACAGCTAATTTAAAAAAAGCAGCAGATCGAACAGTACCACCTTTTCCTGAGTGAGATCACGGTACAGCAGGGAGTGGGAAAGTTATCACTTTCCCCATTGTAGTATGATCTTGTAGATGGTATATATGTTTAGCAAGGGGATGTGGGGGTCACAGACCTACACATAGGGGATGCAGGGGGGCTTGTCCCCCCTTCAAAAATAGATTTTTGTTTTGTTTTGTTATTTGATCTTTTAAAGATCAATGTATTTTTTCAGTGATTTGTGCTTCTGTGTAATGACATTTTGATAAAATGTCACATACATACATACATGCACACACGTTTATCTATCTATCTATCTATCTATCTATCTATCTATCTATCTATCTATCTGTTTGTCTATAAAATATAAAACAGAAAAACACTTCCAGCACCCTCGAGTAAATATTTACTTTCCAATATTAAAGACAGCAACAGCAATAAGTTTGGTAAGGTCCAAACCAGTTTCAGCTAAAAAAGCCTTCTTCATTGGATCTTTTATAAACAGTTGTTTGCCACAGAAATGCCATTTGTTATTAGTATTTTATGAACTACTTCTAAAAGGAGCAATGGAAGCATTTGCTTAGATGACAACTGTTTACAAAAGATCCACTGAAGAAGGCTGAGAATGTTTTAGTGTTTGCTGCATATATTATTTGGTCTGTTTTGAGAGGAGAACTATATTTCATTTAATAAGTTTTCAGTTAAGGTTTCTGTCACTTATCCTATGTTATGATTCAAGATGAACAGGCGGGGTAGTTTGTTTATATGCTTTATTATATAGAAACACATCAGGATGGATAGCAGCAACATACTGAACTGATTAACTGATAGACCATTACATGCATGCATTCTTACATCTCAACAGCTGTCTACAAAATGATAGTCTGACTCGCACATGCTCAGTATTTAAACACATATGTGAGCCCATGGAAAGTTCCTTAAAGGTATACATACATACTGATCTACATCCTCCCTCTTTATTGAATTGCTCACAATAAAATTACATCTGAGAAAGACATGCAATTGTACAGATACTGAGAAATAAACAAAACCTTCATGTCCAATTTATCGTGTATCTGGAACATGGTCTGGAAATGCGACCTGATCTAGTGATATAGCAATTAGGACTGGGTTTAGCAACAGGGACAGTCATTGGTGAACAATCTGTTTCAGGAGTTTTGGGAATCTTCTCAGGAACAGGGATATTTGCTGGAATGTCCTCTGGAACTGGAGCACTGGATTACTCACTCTGAGATCTAGAGTCTATTAAACAGGCAAGATGCTGCAATACAGGCTTGGACACCAGTAACAAATGTTTCCTATTCCACCTAAATTCCACTCCTTGTGATTCCACAATGTACGATCTCGGCTCTGTGCATACAGTTTTCATGACTCCAATCCGATCAAAACCTTTGGATGTCTGCATCCTTACTATCTCCCCTTCTCATAATGGATTGAGCAGTTTGCTGGACTTATCATAATAGAACTTCTGGGTCAAATGCCTTTTCATGAGTTGAGCTCTCACTGCTTTGTTGTTCTTAGCACAGGGAACCAACCAATTGATACTGATTGGCAGTGTGGTTCTGGTTTGTCTCAATAAATGCCTTTGTTTAGGTGAACTGAGATTTTTATCAAGAGGAATATTTCTGAGATTCAGGAGATTCAGAAAAACATTGCTATTGTCTCATTTTGACTTCTCTAATAACTGTTTCACACTTTGAACTCCATGTTCTGCCAAACCATTTGACTATGGGTACTCAGGGCTACTAGTAACATGAATAAAGTCCCGATCTTCAGCAAATCTCTTGAACTGCTGGCTTGTAAACTGTGTACATTGTCAGAAATAACTTTGTGTGGATTACCATGGACTGCAAAATGACGCTTCAACTTAGTAATGACAGTACTAGACACTAGATTAGGAAGCAAATCAATCTCGAACCAATTTGAATAAGAGTCTACTAACACCAAATAATGTTGACCATTCTATTCAAAAATGTCTGTAGCTACTGTCAACCAAGGTAATTCAAGTGGTTCCTTCTGTTGATGTGGCTTAGTACTATTACATACAGAGGAAGATGAAAGTACTCTCTCAATATCCTTTGACATAGAAATTCTCTGTTTTGGGACATCGAATGCTCTTTGGTGTTGTTCTAACCAGGACCAGGATACATCTTTGTGTGTCAACTCTCTGAGCAGTACTGAAAGTTGGCTCAAGTCTGAATGAACTTGCCAAGGTAGTTAATCATGCCAAGAAAACATTGAAGGGCTTGAACATTGTCTGGAGTTGGCATTTCAAGAATTGCTGTTTGCTTGGAAATATGTGGTCATAAGCCTGAACTGGTAAACAAATGACCAACATAGGTAACTTCTTGTAACCTGAACTTTCACTTCTGAGGATTCAGCTTAAGATTCACTTCACAAGCTCTTTCCAGTACTTTCTTGAGGTTTTTGTCATGCTTGACTTCACCATTACCTCCTACTAGAATACCACTATAATGGCACATGGCTAATGAGAAAAAAATTGTTCCATGGCACGCTGGAAGACTTTACTGGCAGAATTTCTCCCAAATGGTATTCTCAAAAATCTGTACCTGCCAAAAGGAGTACTGAAAGTGGTTAGCAATGAAGATTTTCAGTCAAACAAAATTTTCCAAAATGAACTCTTTGCATTCAAAACAGAAAAAAAAACCAGTGGCATTTGGCATAAGAGCAGTGATGTCTTCAACTGTACACATTGGATGATGAGGTCTCTTCAGTGCTTTGTTCAAATCTCAGGGATCAATACATATTCTGATATTATCTGAGTTTTCCTTATGAGCTACTACTATGGAAGATACCCATTCAGTTGGTCCATCAACTGGACAAATCACACTTTACTGCACCATTTTGTCTAACTCAGCTTTGACTCTGTTCTGCATAGCTACTGGAACTTTCTTGGCTGGTCTGACAACTGGGCTGACTTCAGGGTCTAACTTTATGGAGTACTCAGCTGGGAGTTTGTTTAATTTGTCTTTGAAAAGATCAGCATAAGTAGAGAAAATAGACTGGATGAAATTAGAACAGCGGTCTTTCAAGTGTCATGGTGGACTTCCTCATTAAATGAAAGTAGACCCATTTTCAAACTGTCTCTGAGGCCTAATAATGACTGTACGTGCCTTTTGACTAAGTAAAATTGCAAGTCATAGCTATTCCCAGCAGAGTAACACAAAAGCACTACTGAACCTTCTGTTTGAATTTCTTCACCACCATAAGCAACAAGCTTTGCACACTTTACCAAAATCAAGCTTCTCACCAGCACATACTCTAGCAAATGTTTCTGCTGACATAACATTACACTTTGAACCTGTGTCAGCTTTGAGTTCTATGAATCTTCCATTTATCTGAATAGTACAAAATACTTCATTCTTTGCCCGTAAATCTGCTGCATTGACAGTTTCATTAAGCACAGACACACCATCAACATAAAAAGTAGGGTTATAGCTTTCTAACTGATCAGCTTGTCTCTTTGAATGTTCTTTTTGATTAAAAGAATGTGCCTCTTTTGATTTACAAAATCTTTGGAAATAATTCCACTTTTTAAATCTGTGGCATTGCTGACCAAAAGCTAAGCATTTTTCTCTTTTAGACATATGATTGCCACCATAATTACAGCAGTTGACTATGAAGCTAGATGAGGGGAACACGCTATGAGTTTGCTGACTCACCCTTGTGCTTCACTGAGACTGTGCATACTCTGGAATTTGCTAGAAAGCTATGGGGTTTACCAGGGACTGTTACAGGGTTCATAGTTGCTGCCATGTGCTTGGGCCTGTTTCTTTTAACCACATGCTGCATACTATCAACACTAGTACTATAAGACACTGAACGCATGCATTCCTCATTTATAAGCATATCTGTCAGCTTTTCTGTGAGCTCATATATCTGACAAATCTCAATGGCCTTATTCAAAGTTAAATCACTGTCACAAAGCAAAATCTTACTCACAGCATCATCTTTAATACCACACACAGGTCTGTCTTTTATCAACTCCTCCCTTAAATCACCAAATCTGCACATTTTAGCCTTATTCTTCAAGTCAGTTATATGCTGCAAAAGTTTCACCAGGCATTTGATCCCTTGTATAAAATAAGTGCCTTTCAACTGTAATATTTGTTTGGGGGTTACACATTTCTCTAAATTTACATTTTAAGCACTTGGAGTCTTCCCTTCACTCAGCTTGGTACCACTATATGACAGCTTTCCCCCCTCTCCTCAAACACAACAGGTGCATACACAAATGAACACTGTCTTTCTTTGGAAACCATAGAAAGAGAGCATTCATTTGTGCATACACAAATAAATGCTCTCTTTCTATGGCTTCCAAACCAGCTAAATTAAGCAGAATAAATGCCTTTATCAATGCATCTTTACCAGAAAATGCAGCTTGTATGAACATATCGTACTCTTGCTCAAATACTCTTCAGTTCTCTGCAATATTATCATCAAATACAAGTGGGCCAGGTTTAAATTCATCAGCCATGCCAACAAAGTATGCTTAAAGACACTGCAAATATTGCCCTTGTAATTATGTATGAACATGCACATACACCAGGTATTTGTAATAACATTGCAATGCATATTAAACTCTTTGAAATACTGTACTTTGTGAAATATGCTTTGAAATGGCTGTATTTTGCAAATTAACTGCATTATAATACTGCACAAACCTGCAAACTCTCTGTACACTTTGAATACCTTGAATAGCTTTAATTAATGCGAAAATGTAGGACATAGCAAAAAAATCAGTTGTTTTCCTTACTTTATACATTTTATATGATTCAGACATTATTTCAAATATTTTAGTACCTATTTTGAATATTTTTATCAACATGTCACAGTTTCAGACACTTCATTTAACTAGAAATTAATTTTGAGTGTTCTGAGTGCTTTGTTTTATATTCTTCATGTAAGAAATCATTTAAGCAAATTTTGGTACCTGGAATTCATTTCTGACCTGTTTTGCAAGTTGCATGTACAGTAGGGATGATCCATTCCTCTGTATTCCTCCAACATTAACTGAGTGCCTCTTGGTCTTGATTCTGGATCCCATTCTGACATCATGTCACTTGTCCTATGTTATGATTCAAGACGAACAGGAGGGGAAGTTCATTTATATGCTTTATTATATAGAAACACATCAGGATGGATAGCAGCAACATAAAATTTAAACAAAGTGATTAACTGACAGACCAATTCATACATGCATGCTTACATCTCAACAGCTCTCTACAAAATGGCAGTCTGGCTCACACTTGCTCAGTATGTATACAGATGTGCAAGCCCATGGAAAGCTTCTTAAAGGCATACATACATGCTGACTTACAATTTTCCCCTTCCCCAATAACAGAATCTCCAGCTCCATCCCACATGCGTGCATACACACACACACACACACACACACACACACACACACACACACACACACACACACACACAAAATGTCCGGAAAACAAAGCTAATCTTTATACCACTACCTGCCGTTTATGAATGCAAGTTCATCATCTTCAATAGATTGTAAACATTAGTCAGCTCATAGTGCTACAGTATGAATTATAGTAATCAGTAAAGTGCTTTTTCCATGTTGGTTAATTTCAGTCCAATGGAAACATACTATCTGCTAACCATCAGTTAAGTGATACTCAGAAAGTTGTAAATGGAAGGTCACCAGATAGCAAAAATCAATATCTTGAATGATTATACTAATAGGGTATGAGAGAGAGAGAGTGAGAGAGAGAGAGATGGTGTGCAGGGTTTAGCCATAGCCATCATGAAAAAAAGTTTCCATATGTTTTATAGCCTTGGGAGTGCTGCTATTTTAAGTTGAAACTTTCTAAGTTTTTAGATATTTTAGGTTTGTTTAATCTCGTGTTGATCAAACAGTGGCATTTATTCATAGAAAATCATCAGTCTTGATTTTGTAAAACAGTAAGACAGGCAGTGGCCATTTCTAAGCATAATATTCTTCCACAAGATGTTTAACTTGCCATGTATGAACTCTTCTCTTAACAAATACCATATAAACATTACAGAGTTATACCTGGAAGCATAATTCCACATCCTGTTTGCCAAAGCACCTTACAGGCACTGTTACTCAAGAGGAAGGTTTTAACTTCTATAACAAAATGTATTACACCTCCAAATGTATTAATCTGCATATTATTTGGGATACTTAGCCTTGAAAGTTTGTCAGCTTGGAAGCTTGCAATTAACACTTTTATTTATTTATTTATTCATTCATTCATGTATTCATTCCCTCCATCCATCCATTCAGTCATTTATTCAGTTGTTTTAAGCTTTACAGAAGTTTTTGATTTTGGTTTATGAAATCACTGTTTTACCAGGCAATGAAGATATCCATTATGTTTGTTCACAACCAGAAATTATAAAAATATAATGTAAATTTAGCTTGTGTTTGGGGATATGGTATGAAAGAAAAAAGCTGAAAGTCTCTAAACTTAAATCCATATATGTTACTAGCTGTCTATTAACTTTTTTCAATTTTCGATATTTTATACAAAATATATACAATAAGCAGTTTATTAGCAGAATGCTTAAAGAATAAAATCATGAAAATACTTTTTTTCTTACTGTGAATTGTAGTATGCTACAATAAGAGAATGATTTGATAAATGAACAAACTTTCACTATTATAACTCAAGTATTACTGGTGTTGAAAAACAGAAATGAATACCCCCAGAGAATTAATGGTACCAGAATAAACAGGGAATCGTGAAAAAAACAGAAACAGGTGCGAAACATTGCAGTATTTCCGTGGGCAGACACAAACACCACTCCTGTAGTTTTATTCATAAAATAGGTAAAAGCTTTCAGTAGTATCACTAGCTTCATCAGACCACATTAAAAACAAAATTATACAAACATATACAAACATATATATTGCAAACTAAACTACCCAATCACTTACTAAGCATCCACAATATCATGGCAACAGCTTAAACAATCTAAACCTTTTTAAAGGAGACATACATCATAAATTCAATTATAATAAATAAAAATCAGCTTAAATAAAAAACTGTAATGTCATAGTTTCCTAGCTTTCAGTGCTGGCTTTAATGGGATGTGGTCATTAAGACCAGACCCCCTGTTAGCTCTCATCCTTAAAATCTAACGCAGCTCAATCAGTCATGTCCTGACTATGCAGTTGATACTGCATATGGAACTTTCAAATATGGTACCTGTAATTTCTGTGATTTTTGTGTGATTTTATTGATGAATGTAACGCATTTAACCATCCTGATTTACACAGATGTTTTTGCTTCTCAGTGAAAGGAGATTGCAACAGTCAACATTTAGTTTATCTCGCATATTGTTTGAGATGCACTGCCTTCTATGTTGGAAAAAAACAACTGGAGATTGTGAGAACGTATTAGGGACCATACTTACTGTGCAAGGAGGGGTAATGCTTTTAGTGCAATAGCCAAATATATGATGCAACGAAGGTTGGACATCCTTTTAATTTTTTGATAACTTAGAATGTGTAGGTGAGTGAATGTTTAACAGATATAGTAAACGACATTGAAATAATTGCGCTGCATTGGATTTTAAGGTTGAGAGCTAACAGGGAGTCTGGTCTTAATGACCACATCCCATTGAAGCTAGTATTGAAAGCTAGGAAACTACAACATTAAAGTTTTTTTTTTGTTATTTAAGTGATTTTTATTTATTATAATAGAATTTATGATGTATGTCTCCTTTAAGAAGGTCTTAAGTTGGTTAAGCTGTTACCATGATATCATGGATGCTTAGTAAGTGATTGGGTAGTTTAATTTGCAATTAATGATGTCATATATATTTGTTTGATTTTGTTTTTAATATGGTCTGATGAAGCTAATGATACTAGTGAAAGTGCTTACCTATTTTATGAATAAAATGCTTTGTTTTTACTGGAGTGGTGTGTGCATTTGCCCACAGACATACTGCTGTGTTTCGGTACTGGTTTCTGTTTTTTTGTATTACTGGTGTTGCTTTATTCAGAAGGATGAGTCATAGCAGGATTGTGCTGAATACTTAGACCAAAATTCTGAAGGAAAATAATTAGTGTATATTTGACTTATTGGCGCTGACAGTTCTCAGCGTTCACCCAGATGTTATTATATGTATATCTTTGGATGAACTGTTTTCCATTTTTTTAAATCTGATCTCCAATATTTTAATAAATTCTAACATATTTCCTTGTGTGACTATTTAATGACCTTCACCAGAATTCATAGACAGAACACTGTGGCATAGTACAAGGCTCTGTTTCATGGTTTACAGTTCTATTGTCCATTCTGTGTAGAAGACATTAAAGAAAATTAAAGTGATGTTAACTCAGCATTGCTCTTGCAATGCAGGACAGAGTAACTAGGAGATTCTTCTGAATCATCGATGGTTTATTTATTATGTAACAGCAGCTTATAAATACACCTGCTGCAACTCTTTTACATAGCACTGGGGTCTTGTTTGTGTTTGTGTATGTATGTATATATATATATATATATATATATATATATATATATATATATATATATATAGATATATGTGCACTTGGGTGCATGTCTATATGTGGAGACGTGTGTGTGTGTGTGTGTGTGTGTGTGGGGGGGGGGGTGTATGTGTGTGTACATGTGTTTGCTTGTGTGTGTGTGTGTGTGTGTGTGTGTGTGTGTGTGTGTGTGTGTGTGTGTGTGTGTGTGTGTGTGTCTGCATGCTTGTTTGAGTGTATAAAGCCTAGGCTACCTACAAAGCTGCATCTCAAACCATAAAGTTGATTATCACTGCAGACAGAATATTGGTGAGTGATAAATGTCAGAATGTAAGACATTTAAAATGACAGTCCATGTCTGATAAGCCTGTCATGTCCAGCATCTGCAGACAAACTGAATACCATGTTTTATCTTCCTGTAGCCAAATCTGCTTTCCCCATAAAAATCTTATTTTCATTTATGGCTTGGCCCTGCTCTATGCCTCTCATTTGCTTTAGAAAGCATTATATGGACTAATTTGTGTATATTTATGGGATATTTGTTTATCCCTTCCCTGTTAAGTCC
Organism: Protopterus annectens; assembly: GCF_019279795.1. Taxonomy (NCBI): domain Eukaryota; kingdom Metazoa; phylum Chordata; order Ceratodontiformes; family Protopteridae; genus Protopterus; species Protopterus annectens. Next base: position 164,894,802 of record NC_056726.1, on the reverse strand, counting down.
CAGAGAGAAGAATTATGATAAAAATGTTTAGAAAGGTTCTGCAGTCACCAGTTTTGCATCTGTAAACTGCTACCATCCACACTATAACAGGATCAAAGTAATCGAGACAGGCAATTTTATTTATGAATCTGATCCTGTCTACTGAATCCAATCAAACCTTGTAGTAAAGTGACAGTGAGTAGGGAATGTAGGGACTGCATTAATTTTACTGCCTGTCAGTAAATTGGCCATAGTAACAAGTAAGCAAACTTTGAATAAGTTATCACACACACACACACACACACACACACACACACACACACACACACACACACACACACATATTAATTTCTCAGGAAGGCTGAAGCTATTCTGCAGACACTATAGCCTCTTGGTTGGGGACCTCCCAGTTACTGTTTTATTGTTGCTAGTAAGCAGATTTGATAACACATACATAAATAGATTATTAACCACAAGCCTTTTTTAAAAGTTAACACATAGAAATATTTACGTAAGACAGACTTAGTTAGGCAGTAATGCTTAACATTTAAATATTCAGAGAAATATGAACTTGCACAGAGAAAAGAGAAAATATTCACATGAACAAATACATTACTAGAAATTAAAATGGCTTCTCATGTCTATTTTTTCTAGTCATCCTTAGAATAATTACTGAGCTCAAAGCTGTCTGAATTTCTAGACATCACAAAGACAGCAACCACAGAAACAGCTCACAGGTTTGTACATCAAACAAGCACTTTGGTAGTTGTTCTTGTCTTCTTTTCTTCTTTCAAGCTGTTCATTCAGCTATTTGAGTTATATCTGTTTTTTTATATACACAAACCAAACATGGCTTGTTTCACTGCTCTGGACTGGCTAGTTCATTAACAGAGTTTTCCAATTACACTTTTACAGTTTTTAGCTTAAAATCACATATTGTAGTTTACTTCTGACAGGTTTTATAAGACTAATGTGCATCTCACAAATGCGTTACATTCTGCCTCAGAAAACAGCAACATATGTATTATTTAACATCTAATCTCATTTTCTTCCCACATCTATACCTCAAGCAAGTTTTCTTGAGATACCTTCAACAAATGATACCTAAAATGAGAGCACACTCCTGCTCCTCTTTTTGACTGACTGTCTGCATTGGCATTAACAGTACTGCCCCTCTGATAGATAGTGATGTTATACAACCGCAATGCTAAACTCCATCTAAGCAGCTTTCTTTTTTGCCAGCTTGCCCTGTGTACTACCTTAAATGGTTGTGATTTATAGCAAAGTGAACTTTCTGCATATGGGTAGGTGAAAGCTTTTATACTCTTTTTCTACATCTGTTTAGGATATATCCCTGAGCTGTGGCTGAGACACACTATGACTTACTCTTCTTTCTTTAAAAAAAGCTAGCTAAGTACAACTCCAACCCTATCTGCACAATAAATTCTTCATTGCAATCAAAGCTGGCTAGCACAGGGGGTCCAATGAAGGCTTTTTTAAGTGTTCAGCAAGTCTGCTCACTGGCTGGTGTCCAAACAGCCATATCTAGTCTAATGTTCCTGGTGAGGTCTGGAAGGCTAGTGGCTATTGTACTATAATGAGTGACAAACTTCCTGCAGTCACCCTCTTGTCATTAAACATGCCCTTACCTACTTCTTAATAGCAGGGGCAGACCATGTTCAAATGCTTCCAGTTTGATGGGATATGAATGAATGTTGCAACCATCTATTGCAACACCCTGATAAGACACTTTTGCCACTCTTACCTAACACTTATTGTATTTAATGGTTAACACTATGCTTTTTAGTTTGCTTTGCACCTGCCTAACATGCTAAACACATTCTTGCTGGGACTGGCTATAGCTTGCAATGTCATGTAGATGGGCAAAAACTTAGTCCCCAGCTCCTCCTAGGATGTGATCTATCAATCTTTTGAAGGTTCCTGGGGAATTCTTCACCCAAAACTGTATCTTGATGAGCTTGTATACCTCACTTCAGGTGTACCTCTCAGTAATTTTTAGTCAGATCAATAGTAGTAAGACACTTAGCTGTATCAGTATTCAGTTTCCTGTAGTCTAAACAGCACCTCGTGCTGCCACCTTTTTAGTCACCTACTGGTAAGGCCCAGAGACTTTTGGATTCTTGGATTACTCTAATATCCAGCATCTCTTTCAGTTCCTGTCACAGAGTCTGCTTAACTCACTCAAATATCCTACAAGGAACCTACTTGATAGGCTGCTGGGGTCTTGTCTCCAAATAATACTCCATCCTAGCTTACCAGCAAACACATCCCAAGATCCTGCAGTGCTAACCAGATCTTGTGATCCTGGGTAGGCAATAGCTGCTGCGAAATATCTATCTCATCCACTGAAGTCTCAGACTGAACCATACTGAGGTCAACCACAAGATCCCCCTCCAGTTCCTTCTGTAACCCACTGTAGATATTGAATACCAGGATATCTCTGTCATGGTAAGGCTGTATCATATTAACATGGTAGAGCTTGTGTTTCTGGCTCCAGTCTGGCGATTCTGCTGTCTAGATAACATAATTTATCTTTCTCACAATAGTGAAATGACTCTCCCATGCTGCTTGTAGTCCACTGAGTCGAACAGGAATATGTACCATACCTACCTGCTTAGCAGAATATGTTCTGGCCTAGGCTTGCTGGTCATACCAGATCCCTTCCTGCCATTTTGTTTGTGCTCAAGAAGGAGGTCAGGAGAATGATCATCAAGATGCTATTTTGAGTGAAGAATGGACTAGCAACCTTCCTGAGACTGGTAGATCATCATAAGAGGAGCTGAGGACTATACTTTTGCATATCTAGATGATACTGCAATCTACAGTCAGTCCTGACAAGAGTATATTCAACATTTTAGGAAGGTGCAGGGCAGACTAAAAAGTACAATGTTATCCATATAGTCCAGCAAGTGTTAGGTGCACCCTCATGTCTTCCTTAAGCCTCTTCATAGAGTTTACGATATTTCCCACAAAAGACTCCTTGTGGGAATGACACCTATCCTCCTGGCAACACAAATTAAATCCACGAGCACTTCACCCTGTGAGCAAACAGCAACTCAGAGATGAAAATCACATGGATTCCTGGGGAACCTCTATATGGAAAGAGATGAGACAAGTACTTATCCTACACCTGGCTGAACTGGTCTGCAGATGCTCTCAGCATGGTATTTAGTGTAGAATTATACCTCTCCACCAGACCATTGGTCAGTGAATGGTAGGCAGTTGTTTGGCTGGTGGTGTGGGCACTGATTGGGTCTTCCATTTGTACCTCTTCCTTGTGCTTGCTTTCATGCCTGGCTGTATACAAGCAGGGCATTGTATTATCAAAATGAGTTCCAATAAAAACATTCACTGGAATATATCAAATTGTCTCATCTGCTTCTTCTTGTGCTATGATTCCTACTGTAAGTAAACCCTGGCCAGTGCTACAGGAAAAGGTATGCCTTCCAAAGCTCTAACTGGAGTGAACTACCTGCACAAATATTGCTCAATTGTAGCCACTGCAGGCTTAACAATAGCTATGTCTGATGCTGTATCCCTCTTAGCAATGGTCTCTTTCCCATACACCACTGGTTTGGTAGCTTGGTGTAGCTGTTGTTTCCAAACAACACACTACTGTTCTAGTGCTACCCCTACTTGCTGTCTTCTGTGATTCTTAATTCACTTCTGTTTTCAGTGGACATTGGTACCATACATGCCCCTTTTGGTTGCATTGAAAATATTTAACACCTAAAAATGGGAATGTATTGGAATTGGTGGCTTTTTCCTTTGCCAGTGGAGCCTGATGCAATGGCTTAGGATGCTCCCCCATAGGTCCTCATTCTTCCCCATCTTTTCAGCAGTGTTGCACTCCCAATCTACCAAACAGATCCTCAACTCCTTATTTATTTGTTTATTTATTTATTTAGCACATTTGTTAACCAGTTAAGTTTACTGGTCCATGGATCTTTTTTTGCCATGGTTGTCAGTTGGCTGTGTGCTGTAGTTCCTGTGGTACAGGATTTGATTCCCTGAGCCCGTATTTGCCTGCTGTATGACCTTTAGCCAGTCAAGTTACTAGACACTGCTTGGGGGTCAACTGGGAATTTGGGATAAATTCTTTGCTGATCTCTTGGAATGCAAGCCCTGTAACTACCTGTGCTCCAGGCAGAGAAGGCAGAGGCAACAAAAAATGATAACAAAGCATACAAGTTGAATTTGCTAGAAAACATAAACAATCATAAAATACAAGTTTGAATTTGCAAACAAAAATTAGCATTTAGACGATAGACTGTCTTTCGGCTTTTCCTGGTTAGGGGTCGCCAAAGCGGAACTCTGGTCTGCTAATGATTGGCAGTAGATTTTTACGTGCTGGCTTGCCGGGCCTAACGCACAACCTTCAATGAAGGAATGCCCATTCACACATGTCGACACACAGAAGACGCTCTAACTGAGAATCGAACGTGCAATGTCTAACTGTGAGGCGACAAAGCTACCGCAGCACCACCACCGCAGTATGCATTGAATATATGGTAGCTGTATATAAACTTTGACGTAACACAATTAAAAGGAAGCACTATTGACGTTATTTACAAAATTACAATCCACAATATATTTTGCCAAAAAAGTTCTGAATGGGTAGGACAGTATTAGTTGTAGCATGCAATAAAAGACAGTCTTAGCAGGATTAGCTGTCTTTCATGGTTACTGGTTCACACAGTCCTGAAGCACAAAAGTATACCTCTCGATTGTACAGATTTTCACAGAATGTCCATATTTTTGCCTCATATTTTTGGTCTGTTCCTCATAAAATTTGTGGTCTTTTGACAAATCACTAGGATGATGTAATGATTAAAGTCACTAAATAATGACATTCATTGAGTTTCAGACTTCATATCCTTCAGAAAATACCTGCTAGCACAAATCCTGTAATTCTAGCAACTTTTTAAGTTTATAAGAGGAATATTTAAAATGTGTCCCTAATTTTGGGCCTTTGTCCCCCCATTATGTTAGGCTTTGTCCAGATTTCTTACTCTAAGAGGTTGAGAGGTATATGTGTTACTTAGTTGGGTTCTGTAAAACAAGTACATGTATTCTTCTTGAGCATGTGATCTGTTAGTTTCTAACTGAACTAAGCTAGTCAATTTATCCAATATTATCCACTAGTCAATTTGTCCGATATTATCTGGGATAGTATTCTATCAGGCCAGTGCAAGTTTGCTAATAAAAAGCTTGAAAGAGGGCTTAATTAATGAAATTCCTGTAGAACTTTGAAGAGTATAGGATTGTTCCTCTGAGAGTCAGCTTATATTGCAGAGGCAGGCAGACTAGATCACACGGTAGTTTAAATGCAAGTATGTTTTAAGCAATGGTGATGCTCTTCTGTAAAGGGAAACCACTTGTATCTATTTCATATGATGCAGTGATGTTCATTTCTACTGCCCCGATGAATGAATTTCAGTGTTTTGTTTTCTATTACCTGTAGTAGAAAAGTGTTAGGAGGAGACATCATTACAGTGAAAAGGAGGCCATATTCAAGCTTAGGTATTAACACATTAAGAACAATTGTTTTTCTGGCATTTGGGGTAAGAAAACTAGAAATTCTCTAGGTGATTTTAAGCTTAGTGAGAGTACTGACTGCTTGCTCCTTTTACTAAATGGTCTAATAGTTTTCAAATGTAGTGAATTGACACTCATTCACCCACCTATGAAAGTAAGTACTTATGTTAGCATATAATCACTCATACTGTCATCTGCCTTTCTTCAAATCACTCTGGCTTTCATTCTTTCTGTGCACTTCATGACTTATGTCGAGTCATTTTTGGTACAACATATACTGCCCTATCCCCCAAGCCATTAAAAATCTAACCCACTAGCCCTGGTCAGATGCTGATTACATAATCCTTTCAAATGCCAGAATGAAACTATCAGACCTGAGCAGTTAAAAATCTAACCCACTAGCCCTGGTTAGATGCTGATTACATTATCCTTTCAAATGCCAGAATGAAACTATCAAAGTCACCTCCTTCTTTATAATCTGGAAATAATTTAGTAATGGCATCTGTATCTGGGGTTCAGATTCTCCATACCTAGTTCTCAAAGCCTTTGGTAAGGTGTCAACAGCTCCCTTTATTGCTGGCACCACTTCTCTTTCACTCTCTCTCTGTCAGTTTCTCTCTCTCCTACCTCCAGCTACGTTATTCTCTCATCTGCCTTGTGTTGTAGGATTTTCACCTTCCACTCAAATTTCTTTAATTCCAGATGGGTTTTTGGGATCATCTGTGGATGGGTTGAATTGCTCCTTTACTGCATGCTGTACACCCACAGTAAGCGACAGGCTGCCTCTCAGTTTAGTGGGTTGCACTCTAGCTGCATATGAGGCTACTATCATGGTAACCTGTACTGGCATGTGAAATTCCCTTAGCTTTGCACTCCTTAGTCAGCTGTGACACTGGCATTTTGATGTAGTTTTTAAAGCTTATTTTGTCTGTTTCACAAACTGTTCTAACTAAAAAATAAATTAACCATACTACAGCTTTTATCTTTATAGGTTTATCTTGTGGCTGCAAGGGTACATGAATCTTTGGTGAAAAAATTGCTTTGCAGGCTGAGTTACTTCCAGTTACAATATGCACATCAATGTTCTCCACTGTTAAAATGACAGTGAACAAGGGCTATGTACCTTGGATGTTCGTACCTCTCAACTGTACAAATTTCTGCAGAATGCCCAGATTTTTCCTCATATGTTTGGTCCATTTTTCATAAATTTGTGGTTTTTTGGCAAATTAGTGTCAAATCATTAAATAGTAAAGTTGAAAAATAGCAACAGACATTTGAGTTTCAGACTTCATACCCTTCAGAAAATTCATCCTAATGCAAAACCTGTTATTCTATCAACTTTCTAAGTTTGTAAGAGCAATATTTCAAAATTGTCCCTATTTTTGAGACTTTGTCGCAATTTTCCTTATTGCTTTGTCCAGATTTCTTGCTCTAAGAGGTTGAGAGGTATGACCTCTGTCCATCAGTAAATTACCTTTATCTAATATTTTAAACCTGATGGTCATCAGAGTTTGCTCTCTTGAGTGACACCATTGGTACTTGACAGATAAAAGATTAAAAAAGGCTCTCACACACACACGCGCACACACACGCACACACACACACACACACACACACACACACACACACACACACACACACACACACACACACACACACACACACACACACACACACCACCCAGTGTCTCCATCCTGTTCTACCTACACCATCCAGATTACTTTTTTCTTCCTTTTTCACACAGTTTGTCTTACTCTTCAGTTTTTCCTGTATTCATTCAACACCTTAAAAAAAAACATTTCTTTGCTATGAAAAAAATAAACAAATAAATACTGGAAAAGTGCCCATGATAGAGCAATGCCCTAGGTGGCTGCTTATTTGGCCTATGCCTAAGATCAGCTATGCTTTCTAAATACCTATGACAAACAATGAGTTTAGCCGTGTAGGAATGAGAGCAGTGAATAACACCAACAATCATATATATCAACATAGTGATATAGACTACTGGAATATGGTACTGGGATGGTAGCACATCAGTGGTAACCATAATAACTGATCCTGGAAGCAAGGATATTTGCTGTAATGATGAGGAATTTTGTATGCTAACAACTGTACTAGATAACACAGATACATAGCTGGTTCGGTCAGCAGCTTGAGCCAATACCACATGCTAGCACTTCCATGTAATATAATAACCTGCTCACTACATTGCTGTGATCTGGTTATTACAGATCCATACACACCTCCCCTTCTAGCTAGCTCTTCCTGTGAGGAACAAAAAAATTGTAATAACCAGATCACTACATTGTAGTGATCAGTTTATTACAGTTAGATCCACAGCTCCTCCAGCTTTCCACTCAAGAGCAAACGAAAAAAAAAAAACACTGTTCCTTCTACTGGTGATGCATGACCCCCCCTTCCCTCCTGCCCCAGCCATTCAGATCCTGTTTCTGTGCCTGCCCCTCCGCACATTAAAAAATCATTTCTTCTTTTAAACTGTAGCAAACTGCTTGCTACAAATGTAGCAAAAAGTTGCTACAGTGTATAGCTTGCCTGCACACATTGCTACTGTGCTCATGCATTATTTTTTTAAAAAAATCTTAATTTAAACTGCAGCAAACTGCTTGCTACAAATGTAGCAAACAATTGCTACAGTTTATACCTTGCCAGCATGGGGTGCTATGGTGCTCATGTTTTAGTTTATAAAAAAAAACAGTTGCTACAGTTTAGACCACACATGGAGCACTGCAGTACTCAAGTTTGACTGCAAATGCAGAACCAGAAGCTGGTATTGTACTAAAGAATACTTGGGGATCTTGGATGGCCAATTGCACCCACTCAACATTTTGTACCTGGGCTAATTGCCCCTCTCACCTTGCCCTAGCTACACCTCTGATATAGCAACTGGCATAGATAATGCCATAGATAATGCCAATAAATGATAAAAAGATGCAACAGACTAGGCATATGATACCTAATGATGAACAAAGTGGTTGTATGTAAATATACTGTGAAATGACAACAATAAAACACAATGAAATAAAGCTGTGTAAAACAATACTCAGAATAGCCACATACCATATTGTAGCATGAATGTTCACATCTGAGAAAGATTTACATAGGGAAAGGAAGCAGTTGGCCAACAGTAGAAATTTGCCCTTTTCCCCACTATAGTGTGATCTTGGAGTTGGTATATATAGTTAGGGGATAGGGTCACTGCCCCCCACTTGGGTGGGTTTGACATACTGCAGTCCGTGTTTCCGTTGTAGTGTTGACCAACTGCTTCCTTTCCATGTTTAAATGTTTTATCAATGTGAACAGTTGTTGAAGTGAATGTTTGGTGATTTGGGGTCGACAAAGAAAGGTTCGCAGAAATGAACCTTTGACAAATTGATATAGATCCACACTGGCATGTCCCCTCCTCAATGCATATAGCATCAGAAACAGATTAAGCCACATGAGTGCTTTGATTTCCTGGCACAACCCAGACATTCTAGCAGTCACAGAATTCTGGCTCAAAAAAGATCTTAACTTCCAACACTTTCTAACTTCCTACAGTCATGTCAGTGATGGCAGACTATGCAAACAATCAGGTGGGGGTTTCTCTAATTATGTACAGAAATAACTTAAACTCAAAAGCCATTGCCCAGGGGAAACTCTTCCTCAGACTCCAGTCCTAACTGGATTCTTTTAAAATGTCCACCTCACAAAGTCAAACCTCTACTGTTCACTGCATCCAGTATCAATCACTCCCCCCATTTCCCTGAATAAATTCATATCAGTCATCACTAACATCCTTAATAACTGTCCCAAAAGTAATAAAATAATCATTCTAGGTGAATTCAATCTTAATTATCTTGACCCTCTTTCATCTGACATGTGTACTTTCCTAGCAAACCTAGGTGTCCTTCAGCTTATGAAAGGACAGACAAGACCTAGCCTCAGGTCTTCCAAACACTCCTCACTTGACCTGATTATTACAAACATACCAGACTCCATCTCCGACATAAACATTCTGCCACCATTACTAAATGACAACTAATCAACCATCCTATAAAAGTACTTCCAATATTAAAAGTGTTCAGAAACCCGAGTAAACCAAACATAGAAAACCTCAGAATCTTTCTGACAGCCCACAATTGGGGCCAGATATTCTACTTATGTGATCCTAATACAGCACATGTAAGCTTGACCACCTTTCTACACTAGCTGCAAGACAAATTCTTCCCACTTATCCTCAGGCTTTAGAAACTCATCAAAACAGAACTGCTATCCACTGAACTTAAAGATCTTTTAGCTCTTAGGGATGAAGCATATCAATTATGGAAATAGACCCCACCAAACAACTGACAACCGCACCTCCTTTATAGTCTTGCTTAAACTAGCCAAGAAGTCCATCAGAAGGCACAAAAGAAATCTCCAAAGAAACAAGTTGCCCTCTTACATTCCCACAAACACTTCTGAAAAGAGGTTAACCATCTTAAAGGAAGAAAACCTTTTCATAAATCCCTGTCTACAAACACCATTCAATGTGGCACAACAAACCCTTTTCCAGCTGATTTCCTTAAAGAATTTAGCAATCTCTCATCAATAAACTCCACACCTCTCAGAGATCATGCCTTGTCCACCCTGCCACCCTCTTCCACTTCATATACATATGTCCCAAAGGAGTTTCTATTATACTTGAAAGTATTTCCACTGATACCCCTCCTGGGTCTGCCAACATAAATCCCTGGTTTATATATCACTGCAGAGAGCATCTATGTCTTCCTTTCACCCACATACACACTCTATGCCTCACACATGTTGCAGATTTGGAAAACTGCTCTAATTAAACCCCTTTCAATGCTAACCCACCCAAAACATACATTTCACTTCCATCCAATATCCATCCTCCCAATTCTGGGCAAACATCTTGAAAAGCTAGTCTGTACCCAATGCTCTCTATATCCAACAATGCCAGCTACTTTCCTCCAAACAACATGGATTCTGGCCAGGACAAAGTACTATGTTAGCACTTTTGTCCCTAACCAATGACATCCTGCAAAACTCTGACAGTAACCTTCTTACAGGTGCCTTATTTATTAATCGGATAAAGACATTTGAATGCCTTGACCACTATATTCTGCAAAACAAAGTAACTGAAATTAATATCAGTCCAGATGCCACTGCATGCTTTAAAAACTTCATCACTGACAGAAACTTCTGAGTTAAAATAGGATCCTCCCAATCAGAATCTGTACTTCTTACCAAAGGTGTACCACAAGAATTTATTCTTGCCCCTTCTCTTCTCCATATTCATTAACAAAGTTCTTTGTGACAACCCACATCTCCCACTTATCCTCTATGCTGATAACATGGTCATTTACTGATCAGGTCTCTCACACCAACATTCATTGCCAACTACAGTCAGATTTGCATGAGCTCCACCAGTGGCACATATACAATAAACTACTTCTCAACCCCACTAAGACCAAAACTATGCTTTTTGCAACTCCACAGAAAATTCACCAAGTACCTAACTCTTTACATATCTTTGACCTATACAACCACTCCACACAGACAACCTCCTTCTTCAAATACCTAGAACTATGGCTTGATCAGTCACTAAACTTCCAGTCCCACATAGACAAAGTGAGAGCTAAAATGAACATCTTCTTCTTCTTTTGGGCCAAATAGATATCCACTTATCTATCCCAACCAGCCACAGCAACCATTCACAAAGGAGTTCTCCTTTCTCAACTTCAGTATGGGCTCCCAATTTTTGCTTCTTCCTCAAGAAAAAAATTGCCATATTCCAAATTATCTCTAACAGCATCTGCCAATTCATTAGAAATTCACCTTTCTGTGAGCATCACTGTATCACCTTTAAAAAAGCCAAATGGCTGCCCATAAAGCAAAGTCGTACCCTACTTTTAGGATCCCAACTCTACAAACTACTCCAATTTCACATATTTACTCCCCTTGTAGCTAGACTTCATGAAAAAGAAAACTCTTCATACAACCAGAGACACTACTCACAAGCCACACCAACTCTCATTACATCTAGAACCAAACTCCACAGCACTGCGCATGCCTCCTCCACTCGGGCACTTAACCTCTGGCAAGCTCCCCCCATTGACATTAAGGAAATCAACACTTATTCCAAATTTCAGAATTCAGCTCAAAAAGCACTTCTTCATCCAAGCCAAATCCTCCTTCATCAGCATAGGACATATCACCTAACCTATCTCCCTTCTGAGTCTCCTCTCTCAAGATTTACTGAAAATTGACCCACTTTATAAACTAATTGTATATATTGCACATTACACTCTGCTTGATTGTACATTGCACTGTGCTTGTTCACTAGGATCTACATACACATTTTTCTGTGTAATTAGTCCAAACTGCTCTGTTATTGCTTACATTTCTATATTTTTTTTGCTTGCAAAACATTTTGTATTTCACCTGGGCTGAGCCTGAAATCAGCCAGTATTGATCAGTGCACTACCCTGATAAACAAATATAATTAAAATAAAATAAAGGTGATCTTGTGAATCCTAATAGATAATTGCAGCTTTTCAGTGATCCTCCCTTATCTTATTCATAGATATGTTTTCACTTGTCCTACCTATTTACAGATGTGACATTGTGAAGTATTCCCAGCTCAACCAGGAGAAGTGGGACAGTGTGTGCATGGCATATGTCAGCATGGCTGGCTGACGTTTTGTGAATGATTAATGTGTTACTTGACTGTCACATTCACTTGTACAGATGCTTGTATTAAAATGCATTTGTAAAAGTTGCTTATGTTTAAAGTGCTGCAACAGAATCTTAACAGAGTTCTGAATGTGTATTCTGCCAGAGTCAGGTCACGAGATGTGATGTCATTCTATAACTAGTTGAAAGATGGAAACTCTGGCAACAGCAATTTGCTGTCTATTTTTGTTTTTCTTTGGAATCTGATAAACAAGATCTATGTCAGTTATCACAGTCCAGTTGTTAGTTGTACAGTTCAGTCAGTGTGTAGTATCTCATCTTGCCTTGCGGAAGCATCTCAGCAGTACATCTTGCCTTGCAATACTAAGTGAGTTAACTAGGGTCAGGTTCTCTTTAGTTCAGTTAGAAATAGCACAGTAAGATTAGTTTAGTTTTACTTTCTTTTTTCTGCATCTGTGAGATTATATCCAACTGTGTTATTTTTATATGTCCTGTACCTCAAACTCTGTTGTTTATTGTAACTAAATATTACATTTTCTCCTGTTCTCTATTTTATTAACCATTATTAAATATTTCTATATCTTTTCATTGTGGCTGGTCTTTTAGAGAATACTTTTTAACATATTGAGAGTACTCTTGCTTATTTTAGTGATACTGTGGCCACTCCGATAATATAAGCTTGCTGCTTTAGTCACACTCTACTATTTATAGCAGTATTAATTTGACATAGTATAATTCATTACCCTTTGTAAGAGCCTTAGAGTATTTGACTGGTGGCAGCAATCTACCTTGTAGTCTGCAGAGAGGGACACAGCTGGTGAATCTGTGCCAGCCTTTCCTAGATGTGTGTGTGTGTGTGTGTGTGTGTGTGTGTGTGTGTGTGTGTGTGTGTGTGTGTGTGAGTGTGTGAAAATCAGATATTCAACTGAGTGTGTGTCATGTATGTGGGATTGGGACACAATGCTCCAAGATTAGTCTTTTTTGGGATCCGGAGAAACAGAGAGTCCAGTCCTGGGTCTGATGCAGGTTCCCTGTGCTCTTGAGGGAAATTGTGCTTGATGCAGAGAGCTGCATTTGAAATATTGTGTAAATCCATTCCTGTGTTTTAATGACTGTTTCTCACCAGTGTCAGTGGTGAGAATTGAGGCTCCTTGATTATTGGGTTGGGGTAAAGAGGGGTTGTCATATATTGGTGTCAGAGTGTTGGTATATTAATTGAACTTAGCCCATATGTGGTTGTCACTGAAGGTGTGTGTACTCTCAATAGCCACAAGGTAAACATTCAGAGTTTCACTTTCTCAACAGTTTTATTTATTTTTGCTAGTTAGTTTAGTCAGGGAAATATGTCAAGATGTCACTAAAGGATTATAGCAAGCTGACAAAGAACCAGTTGGTCAAGGTGTGCAAGCCAAAGGACTGGTGCATGCTAACCTGACTAAAGAGGATATGATTTCAGTCTTAATTGCAGCTTCAGCATGGTCCAGCAACCAGGGAGATAGCCAGTCTGGTGACTGAGATGTGCAGTCTTCGGAGACAGAACAGTTCACCTTTTCCTCAGAGGACTTAAAAATCCATCTGGAGTTAAAGAGACTTGAACTGGAAGTCAGATGTTTGGAGACTGAAGAGAAACTGTGATGTTTGGAGACTGAAGACAGACTGCAGCATTTGGAGATCGAACAAAATGACAAACTGCAGCATTTGGAGGCTAAAGAAAAGGAGAAGCAGAGTCAGCATGAAAATGAGGTCCTGACTCTTCAACAGGGTCATGGAGGTAATGGGGACTGGAGTAACCAAACTCCAAAAGCAATAAAGGTCAGTCAATTGCTTCCACAGTTTAAAGATAATACTGATTTTCATAGTTTTATTCATATATTTGAAAGGGTATGTAAATAGTATAATGTTGACGAAGAGTTCTGGGTACACTTCCTGACTCCCTTACTCCATGGTAAAGCTGTAACTGCTGTTTCTAAATTATCTGATACTGTTTAAATTATGAAAAAGTAAAACAATGTTTGCTAGACTGTTTTAAGTTAACACCTAAAGTTTACAGAAAATTTTGCGAACATAGACTCAAGGCAGATGAAAGTGTATGTGATTATATTGCTGAGTTAAGCACATACTTTCATAGGTGTGTGAGTGGTTGTCAGGTCACCACTTTTGAAAGACTGGCAGACCTTTTGGTGAGGGAACAAGCCCTTAGCACTTTGCCTAAGGACATGAAAATCTGGTTGGCGGACTGAGAATGTAACACTGTAGATGAGATGGGGAGAAAAGGGGATCTGGAATTAGCAAGCAGGGCATCACTGCATAAAATGGGTATACCCAGTGCTGTACATGGTTATAAGGGAACCCATGGTGTCCAGGCTAAATCACCCCAACAGAGTCTACCAGCAACATGGGGAGCCACTATTTCAAGTACACGGCCAGGATCAATGGTTAGATGTTTTATATGTAACCAGAGGGGCCATGTAGCATACATATCTCCACTGAAGCAAGGTGGGAAACAAAAGGTGAGGGAGCCAGAAAGTGTGAATAACCACCTGCCAGTGGTAAGTTGTCTTGAGACAATAGAGATACCAAACTATAACCGAAGTTTGTATCCTATCTTAGTGGATGGAAGAAAGGCCACTGCTAAGAGAGACACAGCCTCTGACATAACCATTGTGAATCCTACAGTGGTTAAAGAAGGGTAGTATCTGCTTGGTTAGTCCACACCAGTTAGAGTTTTACAAGGGACCCCATTCCAAATACCTCTGGCTAGGGTTCACCTTGACAGGGAGGGGAGAAAAGGAACAAGCAGGTAGGTTTGTTTGAGGATATCCCTGCAAATGTCTTAATAGGGAATGATTTTGATAATTTAGTAACTTGTGTGCATGCAGTTACATGCAGACAAGCTTGGAGACAGGCAGGTAGGTCTGGTAGCCTGGGGGGACTCAGATAGATCCCATGCCTGAATATGGGACTGGTGATGTGGTTATTTCAAGGTGGGAACTACCTAGTAGCAGTGAGCCTGAAAGTGAATCACAGCTGCTGGTAGG
Source organism: Protopterus annectens (assembly GCF_019279795.1). Classification (NCBI taxonomy): domain Eukaryota; kingdom Metazoa; phylum Chordata; order Ceratodontiformes; family Protopteridae; genus Protopterus; species Protopterus annectens. The sequence continues at coordinate 164,879,527 of NC_056726.1, read as the reverse complement.
TGCTGATGTTTCTGTGGATATGGTGGCTACAAAGACAGAGGTGAGTGGTGGTAACCAGGCTGACAGGGAGGCAGTTTTGTCAGATGATACTAGGCTTCCTCTGGAAGGGGAGCTGGGAAGGGTCACGAAAGTAGAGATGAGACAAGCACAGCTTTCAGACCCTACCTTATGAGGCTTGAGGGAGATAGCTATGGAGGCACCTGATGGTCAAGGAAAAGGGGAGTATGTATACTGGAACAAAGGGTTATTGTACAGAGAGTGGACCACTGAGGGAGGGCTAGAGGGTGAGGTAATACAGCAGTTGGTAGCTCCCAAAGCCTACCATCGGGCACTTCTAGCTATGGGTAAAAAGCATACCATGAGGAGTATTATGCAGACTTTTTATCGGCCTGGGATTGCAAGGGATGTAACAGGGTACTGCATGACCTGTGAGCAATGCCAAAAGGTAGACAAGGCAGGAGACAAGGCCACAGCTCAGTTGATGCCTTTTCCTGTGATTGAGGAGCCATTTCAGATAGTATCTATGGATATTGTGGGGCCTCTCAGTACCCCAAGTTCCACAGAGAAGAAGTATATCCTGGTGGTAGTAGATTATCCTACTAGATACCCTGAGGTGGTGGCTCTGTGCTTCATTGAAGCAGAGGTGGCAAATCCTTTGTTAGAGATTTTCAGCAGGGTAGGTTTATTGACATAAATGCTGATTGACAAAGGTGCCAATTTCATGTTAGACCTGCTGGCTTGTCTGTGGAAGCATTGTGAGGTGAATCACCTAAAGACCACCCCCTACCATCCCCAGACTAATAGTCTTGTGAAGAGGTTAAACTCAAGACTAAAGACAATGCTATGGGCATTTGTAGACCAGTTTAAGAGAGAGTGGGGCAAAGATTTGCTCCATCTACTGTTTGCATACACAGAGGTACCCCAGGAATCCACAGTTTTATCACTCTTTGAGTTGCTGTATGGGCATAGAGTGAGGGGGGTTTTAGATTTGATTACTGATGAGTGGGAGGGTGGGTATGAATCCCACAAGGAGTCTGCTGTGGCATATGTCCCAAACCTCAGGACAAGGCTTAGGGAGCTCATGGGCTTATCCCAGAAGAACATGGCAGGAGACTAACAGTGGAGCAAGGTCTGGTATGACAGGAATGCTTGAGCCTGAGAGTATGTTGTGGGACAGCAGGTTATGGTGCCCATTCCTGTCAGACACAATAAGCTGCAGGCAGCTTGGGAGGGACTCTTCAAAGTGGTATGGAAGGTCAGTGATGTTAATTATATGGTAAACCTGATTGGCAGGAGGCAGGGGCACAAATAGTACTCTGTTAACATAATGAAGCCTCAGCATGTCAGGGAGGTCCTGGGAAGACTGCAAAGGGCAGAATTGACCATTAAGCCCAGTAAGTGTCAGGTGGGTATGGGAGAGGTCTTTTACTTGGGACATAAAGTGGGAAGTAGTAAGATTAGGCCAGAACCTGCTAAGGTGGAAGCTGTTCAAGCATGGCCTGCACCTGTTAATAAAAAGGAAGTGAGGGGATTTTTGTGGACAGTGAGGCACTATAGAAAGTTTGTTCCAAATTATATTATAATAGCTGTTCCGCTCACAGACCTGACAAGGAAAAACAGGCCAGATAATGTAGTGTGGACCCCAGCCTGTGAGCAGGCATCCCAAAAGCTTAAAGGGGCTTTGGGGGGACCCCCACATCTTAGCCATTCCAGGTTACAGCAATGCCAATGCAAATGGATACTCAAGGTATAGGTTAATGTGTTCCCAGAAAGGCCCATTTCTCACAAGCAATGTTTTTACAGGGTCACTTGAAAAACTAGCTTGAGTCTTCAAAGTGGGGGAGAGATGCAACATTGTGAGATATTGCCAGCTGTACCAGGTGCTCAGTGCATGTGTGGCATGTGCCAGCATGGCTGGCTGAAATTTTGTGAATGATCTTGTGTCATTTGACTGCCACATTGATTTGTACAGATGCTTGTATTAAAAGTGCATTTGTAAAAGTTGTTTATGTTAAAAATACTGCAACAGAATCTTAATAGAGTTCTGAATGTGTATTGTGCCAGAGTCAGGTGACTAGATGTGATGTCATTCTATAACCAGGTGAAGGATGTAACTCTGGCAGCAGCAGTTTGTTGTTTGTTTTTGTTTTTCTTTGGAATCTGATGTAAAAGATCTAGGTCAGCTATCACAGTTCATTTGTTAGTTGTACAGTTCAGTCAGTGTGTAGTATCTCATCTTGCCTCATGGAAGTGAGCATCTCAATAGTACATCTTGCCTTGCAATACTAAGTGAGCTAACTAGGGACAGTTTCTCTTTAGTTCAGTTAGGAATAATACAGTGAGATTAATTTAGTATTAGTTTCTTTTTTTTTTTTTTTTTGCATTTGTGAGATTCTGTCCAACTCTGTTATTTTTATATTTCATATGATTGAATCTCTGTTGTTTATTGTAACTAAATATTAAGTATTCTCATGTTCTCTGCTTTATTATCCATTATTAAATATTTTATAAAGTTTCATTGTGGCTGGTTTTTTAGAGAATACTTTTTAACATCTTGAAAGTACTTGTACTTATTTTAGTGACACTGTGGCTACTCTGATAAACCTTACTGCTTCGGTCACACTCTGCCATTTATATCATTATTAATTTGACACAGTATAATTGGTTAACCTTTGCAAGAGTCTGAGTATTTGACTGGTGGCAGCAATCTACCTTGTAGTCTGGAGAGAAGGGACACAGTTGGTGAATCTGTGCCAGCCTTTCCCAGGTGTGTGTGTATGTGTGTGTGTGTGTGTGTGTGTGTGTGTGTGTGTGTGTGTGTGTGTGTGTGTGTGTGATGCATGTGTGTGGTCCATGTTTGGGGACTGATAGATGTGGAATGCATTATAGCCTGTTGTCTGCTGCTGTAAACCACCTCTCCATTACAGCAGAAATGTTAATGTCCTCCACTCTGAGGAGTGCTTTGAGTGACTGCATCCTGACAGTTAGATGTCTACTGTTGAGCAGCATCACCCTCAGATTGCATTCACATCTAGCTGTTATGGTGGTAATTACATTTGGAACACTGTCTAATAAGGTATTATAGGGGTGGCAAGACAGCCAGTACCTGGAAACCCAGGGCTGACAGATGTAGGGCATATGTGGCAAGTCATTGAGATCTGTAAATCATGTTATCCCAAACAGAGAGATACTGGATCTCCTGAGAATGACACAAAACATGTATGTCAATGTTGCAGTCAATCATCTATTGATAGTACTGCAGCATCATTCTGTGTGACAGCAGTATACTGCTCAGGGCTACTGTCACACCTGCCTGGACCACATAATCAGAGAGTTCAACCATATCTCTTTCATGTAGTCCAGGGAGGTGGGTCCCAAGTGATTCACACTCACATGGATACAGAGTGATACTTGTAGTTGCTGTGGAGTGCCATGACTGGCTGTGTCATGTGTTGGATGCTGGCATGTTATAGATATTTGACTGTTACCTGCTCCATATTCAACTTAGTGAGTGGGATATGTATGTGCCTCAGTATTGAGTTACCTATGATCACTGTATTGTGCAAGGTGGTTAGCCTTAGGAGCTTAGGTTGAGCGGCACACTGTGTAGATGAAATCTGTGTCCCTAGGCATGTGCCATGTCATGGTGCCTGAGTGGGTGTCTGTCTTGCTGGTCTGTGCTGCTTGGGTAAATGTCCATTGATTGCTTCTGTGAAGGTGGGCGTATGGCTTTTCACTGTATGTCATGGCTGTCAAAGTGGGTGTCATAGTGAGCTATGTGTTCCACATGGTGTAGTGCAGGTGTTGATCTTACCCTCTTAACCTGCTAGTCCAGTCTTTGCTGGAGAGTGCATATGTCTACATTGGGTGATATATGGGTAACTCTCACAGGTCTGAGTGTTTAGAGTTTAGAGGGGAGGGTTGTCTGTGTACATGAGGCAGTTGCAACAGTATCTCAGAATAGACTAGTGCACCAGGTTAATGGGTGAAAGCACAGAAAACTGCACTTCAATCGTGCCAGGAGGGGTGGACATAACTAGTACGTACTGGGGCTACTTCTGTGATGAACGAGTACTGCTGATGGCTCCCAGGTGTGCCACATTATTGATACAATAACCTGGTGAAGTGCCAAGCTATAATGCTATTTGAAGTGCAAGACAGAAAGAACTAGCACAATGTAAGGGTGAAATTGAAGGCAGACATTCTGCCACGTGTAATACTTTACCTCAGCTGTGCAGTTATCAGCAGCTTTGACCATTTGAATGTTCAGTAAGCTCTGTAGCGCAAATGGTAACTGTAACACTACAGTAGACATAACTAGATAGGCAGGAGTTCTATTCCCAATACTGGCAAGTGAGTGTGTGTGTGTGTGTGTGTGTGTGTGTGTGTGTGTGTGTGTGTGTGTTTGTGTGCGTGTGTGTGTGTGCGTGTGTGTGTGTGTGTGTGTGTGTGTGAATCATGTACTGTCTGGCTTGTACCATTTTTGACTTGTGTACTACCCTTCACACTTCCCCTCACCCCAATTTAGTAGTTCTGCTGATGTCATCCACCTTAGAAGTACCTTTGGATTAGATGAAAATGTGTAAGCTCTGTGGTGTGTCTGATAACTGTGCAGCACTATAGTAGAAATAACTAGTTAAGCAGGAGTTCTAATCTCATTATTGGCAACTGTTTGGATGTGTGTGTTTGTGTAAGAATTGTGTAATGTGTGGGTCATACCATTTTTGACCTGTGCATTACCCTTTACACTTCCCCTCACTCCAATTTAGTAATCCTGTTGATGTCATCCACCTTAGAAGTACCTTTGGAGTAAGTGAAAATATAAAAGCTCTGTGGTGTGTCTGATAACTGTGTAGCACTATAGAAGAAATAACTAGATATACAGGTGTTCTACTGTCACTACTGGCAACTGTTTGGATGTGTGTTTGTGTGAGAATCATGTAGTGCGTGGGTTATACCATTTTTGACTTCTGTACCACCCTTTACACTTCCCCTCATTCAAATGTAGTAGTCCTGTTGATGTCATCCACCTTAGAAGTACCTTTGGAGTAGGTAAAAACGTATAAGCTCTGTAGCACATCTGATAGCTGCATAGCACTATAGTAGAAGTAACTACATGGGCAGGAGTTCTAATCTTAATACTGGCAAGTGTTTGTGTGAGAATCATGTAGTGTGTGGGTTATACCATTTTTGACTTCTCTAACCCCCTTTACACTTCCCCTCACTCCAATTTAGTATTCCTGTTGATGTCATCCACCTTAGAAGTACCTTTGGACTAGGTGAAAATGTATAAGCTCTCTGGCACATCTGATAACTGCGTAGCACTATAATAGAAATAACTAGATAGGTAGGAGTTCTAATCCCAATACTGGACCTGTTTGTGTGTGTGGCTTATACCATTTTGATGTGTGTACCATACACGTCTGGTGACCACCTCCCAATGCCATTACTTTATATAGTGTGGTAACAGCATCTGCCTCACATGCAGCAAGTTAAACGATTGTACAGTCCTCTGTACAGATGTGCCTGGAATATCCAGATGTTTGCAACCTATAAGTGGTCAGAAGTGGTCTGTGTGCCTTAACAATGCCCATGTATGTGATATTGTAGCCAAATAGGCCACAGTAAGTGTACTGACACATATGGCAGCACCAGGTATCATACCTGACTGGAACATCATGCTGATATGATGTCTGCCACTCTCTCAGGTGGCCAGCCTTGTAGGTGCAATACATGAGTCCAAATGCTTGGTTTTACAAGTGAACTGTTCATGTTATGGGTCACATTAAAGGTTGGAAGAGGTGTGGACTGACATATTGTGGTCCCAATTTGTATGTATCAGAAACACCTTGCATCTTAACAGGGGTGTGTGCACAATTTATATACACTGTATACCAATAATGTCCCTACCCTAGGCCATTTGTCCAGCCCATTCTGCTGGCCTCTGTCATGACATCTTGCACTGCTAAGTTGTGAGGTATGCTACAAGAATGTTGAATTCACCTCAGATAGGCCCCAGTGGTGACCACTGTGATGCAATGCAGTTAACCCCACCACAAGTGAACATGCACATAAAGCAATATAGCTATTACTGATAACTGTGTGCATGGTAAACTGCATGCCCTTCACATGCCTGGGATATTGCTAGGCCACAACAGAATAATGTCATACTCACCAGCTTCAGGCTATTGTCCCATATGCAGACCAGAGTGTCCTAGGTAGTTGTGAGAGGGAGGTGTTGTCAGCAGACTCACATGTGGCCTTGGTACAGGATGGATGCAACATGTCTGCACATTTACAGTACAAACCCCATTAATACATCATTTTCTGTCCTCACCATAGATGTGCAACTCTGTGCATTAGAAAACCCCATCCACAACTGCAATCGGACCTGACACATAGATGACGTTACAATACAGATACAAGTATGTCTGATACATTAGAGTACTAATCCCCACTGGGGCCTTACCTGCACGTTCCTCAGCCATTGTGTGGGTGCCACCCACCTCCAGCATGTTGGCCTCTGTACCCCGATGTTGTACTGGGGTGTGCACCCCAAGGTTGGTGGGGCTGATATGCTACACAACATGGTTGTGTGATGGATGACAAAGAGAAATGTGAAGTCATTTGAATGATGTAGTAATGACTGTACCCAAGAGTGACAGAGTGGTCATTGCAGCAGATATCAATGGGCATGTTGGTGAAGGGAACAGAGGGTCTGTGGAAGTGATAGGTATGCATGGTGCTAAAAGGAATGTAGTTGGTGAGATGGTAGTGGATTTTACGAAATAGATGGACATGGCTGTGGTGAATCTGTACTGTAAGACAAGGAAGGAGCATAGGGTGAGTTACAAGACTGTAGTAAGATGCACACAGGTGGAATATATCCAATGTAGGAGGGTCAGTTTAGAGGAGATTGGAGAGTGTAAAGTGGTGAAGGGGAAAGTGTATTTAGGCAGCATAGAATGTTGGTCTGCAGGATGATGTTGGTGATCAAGAAGAGGGGGAGTGTGAGTTCAGCAGCAAGGCTCACATGGTGTGAATTGGAAAAGGGTGATCATGAGGTGAAGCTCAAGGAAGAGTTAAGGCAGACACAGGGTGGCACTGTCAATTTACCACATATCTGGTTAAGTACAACAGAGCTACTAAGGGAGATGGCTGGAAAGGTTATTGGTGTGACATGTGGATGGAGGAAGTAGTACAAGGAGACTTGGTGGTGGACTGAGGAAGTACAAGACATTATACAGAGAAACAGGATGGGGAAGAAGGAGTGAGACTGTCAGAGAGATGAGGAAAGTAGACAGCAGTGTGAGGAGATGAGGTGCATAGCAAAGAGAGATGTGGCAAAGGCTAAGGATGAGGCATATGAAGAGTTGTATGAAAGTTTGGACACTAAAAAGAGATGACAGGAGTTGTACCGATTAGCTAGACAGATGTACTGAGCTAGGAAAGATGTGCAGCAGATAAGGGTGATAAAGGATAATGAGGTAAATGTACTCACAAGTGAGAAGAGTGTGTTGACCACATGGACAGAGTCCTTTGAGAGGCTGATGACTACAGAGAATGAGACAAAGAAGATTGGATGATGTGGGTATGGTGAATAATGAAGTGTAACAGCTTAACAAGGAAGATGTAAGGGTACCTATGAAGGGGATTAATACTGCCAAGGCTGTTGGCTCACATTACATACCTGTGGAAGCATGGAGGTGTTTAGAGGTAATGGCAGTGGTGTGTTTAGCCACACTATTTACTGATATTCTGGGTAGTGTGGGGTTGCATGAGGAGTGGAGAGAAAATGCTTGGGTATGGTTTTAAATATAAGGTTGATGTGCAGAGCTGTGGTAACTACAGAGGGATAACATTGAATTTGATCTGTACTGAGAGTAGGGGACCATTTTTAGGAGACCATACAGAGGTGGAAATATGCTGTAGAGGGGGGAGTAATGAAGGTCAGCAGGACTATGACTGAATATCTGTGTGTGAATGAGAGGGAGGATAGTGGAATGTTGGGGATGCATGGGGCAGATTTGGCAAAGGTGGATGTGCTTAAATGATTGGGATCAACATTTCAGAGTAATGACGACTGTGGCGGACAGGTGAAGAAGAGAGTGCAGGCAGAATGGAGAGGTTGGAGAAGAGTGTCAGGATTGAGTTGTGACAGACGAGTACCAGTAAATGTGATAGGTAAGGACTACAAGAGGGTAGTGAGACCACCTATGGTATATGGGTTGGAGCCAGTGGCAATGAGAAAAAACACAGGGGACAGAGCTGCACATGGCAGAGGTACAGCTGTTATGATTTGCACTGGGTGTGATACGGGTGCACAGGTTTAGCAATGTGTATATGAGAGGGACAGGCCATGTTGGACAGATATGACACTAAGTTGGAGAGGCAGGATTACATCAGTTTGGACATGTGCTGAGGAGGGCTGCTGAGTGTATTGGGAAAAGGATGGTTAAGGATGTAGCTGCCAGGTAAGAGGAAGAGAAGAAGGCCTCAGATAAGGTTTATGGATGTGGTGAGAGAGGACATGCAGGTGGTTGGTGTGAGACAGCAAGACTCAGGGGACAGGCAGAAATGGCAACAGATGATCCACTGTGGCAATCCCGAATTGGAAAAGCCAGATGACAATGAAGGGGGATGTTGTGATGTAAGTCTTC
>NC_056726.1:164863367-164865867 GCF_019279795.1 Protopterus annectens | reverse complement strand
TAGATTGATAGACTGACAATGTTTGTGTGGACATGCATTTAGTGAGTGACTTCACGACTGACAGTGATATGTCTCGGACATACCTCTCCACTGGAATGCTGTCCACAGACTGGCCACATGTTTGCCTGCTATGTTTTGTCTGTTCCCCAGACAGTTGGTGTCCTTGGTACATCAGTCGTGGACTCTGGGGAAATGCAGTCAGTAAATACATCTATTGGTATTACTGACTTCATATCCCTTATAAAGGATATGTTACAACAAACCCAGTAACATCTGCAACTGTCTCAATGTATGCCAGCAACATGTCTGCTCTACCCCTGTGTTTGTGCCTCTGTCCCCAAATTATGTCAGGCTTTGTCCAGATGTCAATGAAGCTCAGATGTATTTAGTATCATTATTTCTTGTCCTCATTCCTGCTACCATCCCAGTGATGTAGTTGACCCACAAACTTGTCAGGGAAGTGGCCATATATATGAGTCCTGAGCCTGTACATTCTGAGGTGAACTGTACATGTGAAAGGCCTGTGTATGTCTGGCAATTTTTAACAGACTGTCAGGATTGTGTACACATCATGTGTACATGTTATTTGGGCTGTGTATGGAGGGGGGTAGATGTAAGTGTTATGGCTCCATTTTATCTGACTGTGCATGCTGCTCCAGTTTCTTCTGATCCATTGGCTGCATGTGTTTGTAGGGGCAGACTGAGACATGTCCTGTACCAAGGTCAGGATTCAGACTACACTGAGAATTGGGACTGTATATGTAGGGCTAGTGTGTGAGTGGCAAACATGTTGTATTTGATCACACAGTCCATACTCTCTACTGTTTACTTGACTTACTGGTATGTGACTGTGACTGTGGTGCTATTGGTTGTAGGTATGCACTTTCACACTGGTATCTGTTTGTCAGTGCTGTTACATCCCTGTAGTGCCTGATATATTTGCAAATACATGTGTAATTACCCATAGCAGATTTCCTATTTCAATTATTTGTGCTATTTCACTAAATATATGCTAGAGCACACAGGAGGGTGTTACTACAGCAACTGTGTTAGATTATCTATGCCAGTACTTCAGATACATCCCCACTTTCATGGCTACCACCCACCACTTTGTCAGCTTTGGTCCAGATTCATTGCAGTAAGGGGTTCTGAGCATACCTCTCAACTGCTTGGATTGTTTCAGGATGTCCAGGTTTATTGCTCATATTTCTGCTCTGTTTTACAGTTTATTCTCTTTTCTCTGGTAAATCACTGTGATGATATGACTGTTGTCAGAAAATAAGGACTGTGTGGGATCCTGAGTCTGCAGATTCCTATATCCCTGTTTATTATGTGCCAGATGATACACTCCATAGCTTTGCATAACAGACTTGTCAGGCTGTTGGGGCAGTAGTTAACAGGGTCTGTAGTTGCTCCTCCTTTGTGGAGAGGGAGTGACTGTAGCAGTGCACAATACAGTAGGGACAAAGCCTGAGGTGAGGCTGTGATTGAACAGGGACCACAGGTGAGGTGCCAGGTCACTGTGTAGTTCATGTAGAACACAGCCAGGGGTATTGTCAGGTCCCATAGAAGCTGTATTCTTGGCCTTGGACAGTGGTGTTTTAACCTGTGCAGCAGTAATATTGGGTGCCTGGCAGTGTTCTGGTATTGGGGGCAAAGTTTGCACTCAATATTTCAGCCAGTATATTGGCAATATTTGTTGGCTCAGTCTAGGAGGTACCATTGTCCAGTAGCTCAAAGCAAATCCTGGTATTGCCATGGAGATTCTTTACATAACTTTATGAGGCCTTGTGGTTGTCTTTACTATGTGCTTCAAATCTGTTTTCACAGCCAGCTTTGTAGTATTTGATGAGGGATCTCAACTTTTAATTGAGGCTGATAAGGGTTTTTTCCAGTCTTGGGACTTCACCTTATTCCATATCAGTTTCCTTCTTCTGTTGTACAGTTTCTTTATGGCCGGGGACCACCAGATTGGCTTCCTTTTTCTGGTGGTGAGGGTCTTGGTTCTATTGAGTATGGCAGTAGCCATGCATTTGTGTAGGTGTTCATAGTGCATTGTTGTTTGATTCAGCAGTCATGCAACTAGTCTCCATTTGCATGGCTGCCATGAGGTTAGCCACCTCTGTTTTTAGGAGGCCAAAGTTAGCTTTGGAAATGCTTTTCATGGTGGTTACATGTGCAGGGGGGTTGGGAGGGCTGTGGATTTCCAAAGGTGATTACTCTGTGGTCAGATCAAGGGAGGAGTTGACTATTGGTGTACAGCAACAGTCGCTCATGTTAGTAAGGACCAGGTCGATGTGATGGGCAATATATATGTGCATATTTTATATGTATATCTCTAAATATATTATGTAATAATGTTTCCATATACATATGTATGCATCTCCACACACATATACATACACATATACATTTATATATATGTACAAAACGTGACTAATTTTAACAAACCTTTTCCCAGTTAATGGTGGGGTAGTTGAAGTCAACCAGTATGAGAGTG
>NC_056726.1:164788367-164860867 GCF_019279795.1 Protopterus annectens | reverse complement strand
ACCTGACTAATTTTAACCAACCTTTTCCTTACTGTTAAATGTCTCTACTGAATATGTTTCAAAAAACATCAGGCATGTCGACAGCTCAGATGGCTTAGTGGTCAATTGCTGTGGCTATGGTGTGCAGGGTCCTGGGTTCAAGACTTACTACAGCTTACTATTTAGTTGCTGGGAAGAACAAGGGTTGCTGGATACAGAGTGATTAAGGCACTTTTAAGCAGTTGTAAATGGGTTTGTGTGGGTTTGCATGGCGGTAAGCAATGCTAACTTCTGATAAACTATGCCTACAGTCAGTTAGACTTAAAAGGGCTTAATCTGTGTAGGCATCACTTAGCACCACACAAACAGGCTTACTCCCACTTATTACTGCTTACTCCTGCTTACCCCCACTGTTAGAGTGTATTTAGCAGTGAATAAAAGGTTGAAAGTAATTATGTTACAAATATGCAAAATAAATAAGGAATAAAATAAAGCGTGCTTAAATGTAGAAATAGAGTTTAGCAATATGTGATTAGCATCCATACTAAAATGACTGTGGCTTGAAAAATAAGGAATTTGCTTAATGGACATGTTTTCATACCAAATTAGCATGGATATATGTATTTCACACTGTCAGCAAGAAAGCTGGCCTCTTACAGACTTAGCAAAAATGTAAAAAAATAGGATGTAAAGAATGGACAATGGGAAAACAATCTGTACGTGTTTCTATCATATGACATGGTTAAGCAAGGAAGTTTGAATGGTGCTTTTATCAAGTCAGCATTTGCACAAGATGGTTCCTTAAAAGACAATATCAGTATTATTTCTCTACAGGATGAAAACATATTTTTCTGCAAACACCAGCAAACAGATGTTTTCATACAAAGATCAAAACTGAATACCAAGGAGAAAAACAGGATATAAAACCACTATAAAGAGACTATAGCAATGAATGTTTTAGGAGAGGTATTTTGTACAGGAAAGTTATCATATATACTGAACAAGAAGTAAAATGTGGTACAGTGCAACTAAAGCTGCAACAGTAGTACGTGTGGTTTGTTATAAAAAGTTATTTATTAATTACTGCATCAGTATATAAGTGACAGTTTAGTGCTGCATCAGTGTATATTCTGGAAGTTTCTGTGGGCAACAGACTGTGAATGCAATTATAACTAGACTTTGATTTCAGCAGAATCCAGCCAGCAAGACCTCGGTTCCAGCACAGTAAGCAGCACCTTGATAATTATTTTTTCACTAGCGCTAAGTTCTTTAAAAGAAAAAAAAGTGGTGATAGGAAAGTGGTGAAAAAGGGGGCATGAAGAGGGAAAAACAATATGAAAGTTAGCTAGGAATGTGCAGGATGGGTGTAGGGAAGGTCCATAGATATCCATTTCTTCTACAGCAACAGCTGTGCATATATACTGAATTTGGAGGTAGATTTGGACCCTCAAACCCCTGAGAGAGGAGTGAGGACAACAATAATGTGTTGTGAAGTCAGTTAGAACAGTTTACATGTGTCCAGTGGACATGTGTGTGAAATGGGCAGTCATATATGGGGCAACATTTTTTTTGGGAACAGATTGCCCTTTTTTTAAGGTGAGAGTGGGATGTTGGAGAAGGAAAGCAGGTATATTTGGAAAGGAGGTTGGGTAGGAAGACAGACAAGACAGACAATACAGCATACAGGGGTGGTATATGACACGTGGGAGTAAACTCCTTGGACGGGGAGGAGTGTTTGGCAATCAGAAGCCCACGAGCCCCCAAATGGAAACAGTGGGACTGAGGTCCCCATCCATGGGCAGTCACCAGTGCACCTTCATGGCCCCGAATGTGGTTGTGCTGGGGGCTGAGCAGGAGGGGCAGGCTGACCCTCTAAATGCACCATGCGGCCCTCAAGCTGGCATAGCAGATCTCTCAATTATTTGTGGAGCTCCCTATACACCAGACCCCGGACCTGGCTTTGGGTGACAAAATCCTGTCTGCTCCTGTGTCCAGGGGGAGGATGAGCCCCATTTCCTGAGGTGGTTCCACCCAAAGGTGGTGCAGGACCAGCAGACGAGGAGGTCCCAGGGTGGGTCCCAGACGTGTTGGGGTCCAGTGCCACGGTCAGATGAGGCAGGAGAGGTGGATCTGCTAGGATCAGCATTCCCAGGTGTGCTATGGTGTTGCAGTTTTAGAACATATGTTGGTTAGTCATGAAAAACACATTCCAGGATTAGTTATAACAGCATGCATGAGTATTCCCATTAACCCAAAACAACAGATTTGGAACTTTCACATAGCAAACAGAGCACATGCATATATGGAACCACAGTGGGCATTACACACGCATGCAAGTTACATTGATAGCAACAGGCCACCAATGATAGTATCTGAACAGGGAACATTAATTGGAAAACATTTCAATATTTGTAGAACAATAGGACACATGTCCCAATGGTTGGTTTGGTGAAAAACATACCCATTTATTTATGTGTTTAGATTATTGGTGCAGATAAGGTGAGGAAAAGAGAGAGATGGCAATTAACAAATGTAGATTCTTGCAGTGATCACAGCTTTAATGGTCATTGCTCTAATCATTACTCTACAGGTATTATTACAACAACCTATGGCCTTGGGTTGGGCAGTGGTATGTTTGTACACAGTGTTTAATTACAGCCTTCTTATAGCTACTTTATACCTTTTCTTACCTGGCAGACCTGTGGAGGAGATTTATGTTAACACTACCTGACTGTTTCTACCCATATTCACATAGTCAGGGTTACATATGTGCACTCATACTGTGTGTGTGTGTGTGTGTGTGTGTGTGTGTGTGTGTGTGTGTGTGTGTGTGTGTGTGTGTGTGTGTGTGTGTGTGTGTGTGTGTGTGTCTATGTGTGTGCTACTGCCATACTCTGCCTTGATTTCTATCGGTCATCCTGGTTGTTGACAGCAGGGACCAGTAGCTGTGACAGCACGACACTTGAACATTTCTTGGGGGAGACTACTTGGTGCATGTACTTATCTTGCTGTCATTTGCAGCCTTGGGGTTGGACCATGGGTGTTGGACACAGTATAACTACAGCCTTCTTATAGCTACTTTATACCTTTTCTTACCTGGCAGACCTATGGAGGAAATTTCTGTTAACACTACCTGTTTCTACACATATTCACAAAATCCTAGGTGAAATTATGCATACAGCTTACTACCTCTCCTGGGATTCAAACCGTGCCTATTTGTGCAGAAAATACAACAAAAGTTTTTGTGTTTCATCAGAACAAGCTATTGAGAAACTGCTGTCTCTTCCTGAAATGTTTTCTGTCTAATTGTCTCTTGGTTGAACAATCTGACCATGTAATTATGACATTCTTATACATACATTCCTATACATACCTTTTGACATAGCACAGTGTGGAAAACAGTAGTTAACACAACATTACTATTCAGATATCAGATCTTGGTGCATGAAACATTTCATATCAGTTAATCTTGTGTCTTTCAGAGGCACTAACTTTGTCAGATGAGACTTGATTGTTTAATGCTTTCAGAGCTGTAGTTGCTGTGCATAACCTGTACACATTTCAATTCATACAATACCAAAGAAAGCACTACCAGTCCAGGGTTTTGAATTTTATTGACAGGCAATTACAGTTTTATTTATATATAACCTATATGAGACTATTACTGTAATATTGTCTGGTTTATTTAGTACAAACCATACCCATTTTAATACTGCAAGGTGACATTCTACTTCTTTATATTTATTTGATATGAATACTACAAGCTAGATTGTTACTCACCAGCCTCGTGATGCAGCCTGCTTGCATGGGCTTCCTGGTTTGCAACCCACTCAGCTGGAGCTGTAAAGAAGATAGAGAACATTTATGCATACCTATCCATCACATACACAGGCTGGACTTTGGTAAACAGTTATTGATATTAATACTTACACATGCCTGGCACATTCCTCTGCCATGCATCTTGGACCTACTGGTCCAAGAGCTCTATCTTCCTCCACTTCAAGTTGGCAAAGTGGCGTCGGACCTGCTCACCAGTCCGAGGGATGCCAGTGGCACTGGTGAGCTATCTGGTGAGACTTTCCCAGGCCTCCACATTGTATTGAGAGCCCTGGTACTGGTCCTGCAGCAGTCTCATATCATGTTTTTTTATGAGTCCTACCATGACCCCAGACTCCTGTATGCCCCAGTGCTGTGCCCAAAAGCACACACCCTCTCCAATACCAGCCATAATGCCTACAGTAGGGATCTACAACTGGTTATGAGCTGTATTCCCACCTGCAAGGTTTAAATACAGCTGATTTCCAACCCTTTGCTGTGATTGGATGGTTTTGAATATGCTAAGCTAAGCTAAGCTAAGCCCTGAGCAAACCCGCTTAGCTGGTATAAGCATTGCTTAGAGGGGTAGATGCTAATCACTGCTTACCAGTGCACACATTCACTTAGCTAAGCTAATTCTTGCTTAGAATTTACATTTAAGAAATGCTTATTCTGGCTAAGCATAGCTGAGCAAAAGTTGGCATTGTTCAGCTTTCCTTTTACAGACTACCAGCATTGTGGGGTTGATTCCTCATAAATGACATATTATGATATGTATGTCTATCTTCCATAACATCCCCATATGTGCTTTCATTACAATACATTCTTTTGTGGCTATGCTGTATGGAGTACTTGTGTTTCTATGGGGGTTTCACATCTGTACTATACTGTCACCTCACATTTCGACCTGCTACACTACAATGGTTAACAAATATATATATTATTCACTACCTACTGATAACAAAATATACTTTTGTGCTTTTTGAACAGATAAAGATAAATAGGGATTCGAACCCCAAATGCCTGTTTGTTAAGCGAAAGCTGTAACCACTATGTTATTTCACTTTACACTGTTTTGGCCATATATTTGTATTTAGCTCATTGTGATGTGTAAGCTAGGCTGAGCATAGCTGTGCGACACGCACTCCCACTCTGCTACGCTTAAACTTTATTGCGGACAGAAAAAAAAATACATATGTGTTTTATTTTTATTTACTGTAGGGATTTGCATGTTCCTTTCTGCACCATTATCTCTGTATTGCTCTTACAAACTTAGAAAGTTGATAGAATAAATAGGTTTTGCATTAGCTTAATGTTTTGGTCCTGTGAAGTCAGGGATGTACACATTCTAGGAAGAACACACCAAAATATATGAGTCAACTATCTATACACATTTCAAAAATAATTGTGAGGTAAGCTCCATGGACATACCTCTCAACTGTACAGATTTTCACAGAATGTCCAGATTTTTGCTTAAATAATGACAAACATTTGAGTTTAAGACACTGCATCCTTCAGAAAATTCATACTGATTGGGTGGCCAAGGATGAACACAGGATAGCAGCAGATTTCTTCAGCTCCACCAATTTCATTACATTGACAGGAATTAATTACTTAAAAAATTAATTCTTGAAGTAATTTTCTTTCTAAATATGTTTGTTTTATATAGTTCTTGAACTATATCTAAAAAAGAAAGGAAATCTTAATAATATTCCTGTCAGAAATTACTTTGGACATTTTCCTGTCAGTTTATCAGTCTGAAATGAGTTCCAGTAAGACAAATTCTCAAGACTCCAGCATCAAGAAAGAACTTCAGTCTCTGATAATTATAGTCCAGCAACTTACTGCTAAGATGGATAAAATGGATACTAAAATAGACACTTTCATAGAAAAAACTACAAAACAAATAGACTTGTTACATATGGACCTGCAACAACAGAAGATCCAGATGACAGGCATAGAAGAAGCTGTGAATGACATGGAAAATAAAATACAAGAAGAGGAAATCAACATTGAGTTTCTGCTGAAACAAAATACACATTTACAAACAAAGCTGGATGACCTGGAAAATAGATCTAGGCAATAACATTAGGATTTTTGGACTGCCAGAAAATATTGAAGGTAACAATATTACTTCTTTTTAACAACATGGCTCCCTAAAACTTTAGATTTACCAGAAGCATTCTCTTTGGTATCGAAAGAGCACATAGATCTATAGCTAATACTAACTCTAACAAAAACTATCCTAGATCAGTTATAGTTAGATTTCTATCATCTTTGATAAAGAGATGGTTCTTAAATCTGCTTAGGCTAAAGCTCCTGTTAAGTTTAATGAGACAACTGTGCGTTTGACAATGACTATTCTTCCATGGTAATTGCTAAAAGAAAAGTTTTTCTGCCACTAATAAGGGAGCTTAAAAAGCACAGTTTAAAACATACCTTCTGTTTCCTGCCAAGCTTAAAATCTTCCTTCCTGATGGTCCTAAGGTCTTCAATGATTTAGACTCTGCTTTACTGTTTGTCAAAGAAAAAGGATTTTGGATAAAATAGAAGAAATGGAATGGGCTAGTTCTTCATTAAAGAGATTGGCAACTGAAGCTTCCTGGAAGACTTCAGAGAAGAAGAAGAGACTAAAAACAAATGATTTGTTATATGTTTTTCTCTCTCATCATTTTAGTTCATTATTAATCTTTTTGAATATAGTTCCTGCATTTCCAGAAAGCCACAAATATTTTGGAAAAGATTTAATCAAAGTTATTCTCTATGTGCAAAGAAATGTTTTGTTTCATAACCAGTCAAAATGCCTGAGGATTTAATGGCAGGCTGTGACTCGATTTGTTTTTCTTTCTGAAAAAGTAAGGTTAGTAATTTGATACATTTTTATCTTTATCTTTTTTTCCTTCTTCTTTTATTATTTTCTTTGTTTAAACAATGACATTCTATTTAGATTATGTAGTGGGTAAAGGGTAGGGAGGGCAGGAGAGAACAGTAATGAAAATATCATTAATAGAATAATAACATATTTATTTCTTGTAAAAGTTTATAAGTTCTTCAAATGCTATTTCTAATTATACTTTCTTGATTATACTGCTTATGCTTGTTTGTAAATAATCTGTCATGCTTTAACTAATAATAATCAGAACTAAATAAGAGTAAATAATATGTTTTATTTTTAACTCTATTAATATAAACAGTAAGTAACATTCCATTGTATATACTTCTTACAGCTTTCTCTTACATGTTTTTATTTCTGCCTCACTCCCTTTTATTTTCTACTCTCTTTTCTTTTCTTTATTAATATATAGAAATGCTTTTGACTGTGTGGGCACAGTGAATAATAGGATTTGTATGAAAATTGAGTTGGGAGAAGAATGCTGAGTTTTATTGCTTGTTGGTAATTTTGAGTTTAATTTCACTTGCATAGAGGCTGTGATGATCTGTGGAATACATTGTGGAGGTTCTGTCATGTTTAGATGCATTTACACTGCTAAATGAATGTTTGTCACTAGTTTTTAATAAGTTTCCGCCAAAATGTTAAGAGAGACAATCTGGGATGTGGGCTGTCTTATGCACAATGTCCTTGAGTCACCTCAGAATCTTCAAATCACAGAATTCTCACAGAGAAACTGAAAGCAGTTAGTATAAACATTGACAAGGTTATCACACTGACACACCACAGATTCAGGAAAAATACTCTGTTCATAAAATATGTCAGTTATAATGAGTTTAAATGATGTAGTTTCTTGTAGTAAGTAAATGTCTTATTTTAGAAGGCATAAAAAATGAAACATTTATTTAAATGTTTTTGAAAATCTACTTAACAGCAGCATAATAATCTGTGTTAAAAATCTGTGTTCCAAACATATACTTTACTATAACTCATTTAATTCATCTGATTGACAAACATAAATAATCTTATAACTCTATTCTGGAAGAAATGTCATGTGATATATTTTAAAGCAGTAGGTTAGCATGATTGTAAAATCTGGTTACCAATATGTGTTTGCTGTGCATTATTTTGTATAAAGCAGACAGATTTATTCTAGGGACAACAAGTAGGATAGTGCTCTACAAAGACAAAACTCAGTGAGATCAGATATATATATATATATATATATATATATATATATATATATATATGTGTGTGTGTGTGTGTGTGTGTGTGTGTGTGTGTGTGTGTGTGTGTGTGTGTGTGTGTGTGTGTGTGAGTGTGATGGCTTTTTTTCTGAGAATCTGCATAACTATCCAATATGATTTATAATAATTTCTATGAATACAATATTTTACTCTATTGACAAAATGAATGTTTGCCACAAGTTTTAATAAGTTTCCCGCCAAAATGTTAAGGGAGACAATCTGGGATGTGGGCTGTCTCATGCACAGTGTCCATGAGTTTCCTCAGAAGCTTCACTCACAGAATTTTCACAGATAAACTGAAAGCAGTAAGTATAAACATTGACAAGGTTATCACACTGACACACCACAGATTCAGGAAAAATACTCTATTCATAAAATGTGTCAGTTATGATGAGTTTAGATGATGTAGTTTCTTGTAGCAAGTAAATATCTTATTTTAGAAGGCATAGAAAATGAAACATTTATTTAAATGTTTTTGAAAATCTACTTAACAGTAGCATAATAATCTGTGTTAAAAACTTGTGTCCCAAACATATACTTTACTATAACTCATTTAATTCATCTGATTGACAAGCATAAATAATCTTATAACTCTATTCTGGAAGAAATGTCATGTGATATATTTTAAAGCAGTAGGTTAGCATGATTGTAAATCTGGTTACTAATATGTGTTTGCTGTGCATTATTTTGTATAAAGCAGACAGATTTATTCTAGGGACAGCAAATAGGATAGTGCTCTACAAAGACACAACTCAGTGAGATCAGATATATATATATATATATATATGTGTATGTGTGTGTGTGTGTGTGTGTGTGTGTGTGTGTGTATGTATGTATGTATATATGTGTATGTGTGTATGTATGTGTGTGTGTGTGTGTGTGTGTGTGTGTGTGTGTGTGTGTGTGTGTGTGTGGGTATGTGTGTGTGTGTATATGTGTGTGTGTATATGTATGTGTGTGTGTCTGTGTTTATGTGTGTGATGGCTTTTTTTTTAGGTAATAACGCAGGTGTTTCTGAGAATCTGCATAACTATGCAATATGATTTATAATAATTTTTATGAATACAATATTTTACTCTATTGACAATAATGAGTTTAAGTAAATGCTCATATACAAACAATTCAAGATTTTTTTGGAAGCTGTTGATAGAATTCACATGACAGAAAATAGATGCATCTTAATGCATGTAATGTCTGAATCATATTAGCCAAAGTTTTTGATTTAAATGAATGTTAGAACATAATTTTCTCTCCTCTTGATTTCTAACATTAAGATTATTTGAATGCTATTAGAATACAAGTGTTATATATTACATAGATCTATATAATAGTATGAACAGTTTTTAAAAAAAAAAAAAAAAAAAAAAAAAAGTTTATTTTAGTTTATATGATGCTGTTTTACAAAATGTGTAGTTTTGTCTTGATAGATAATTGAATTGAAAACTGTTAACCTCAGTTAAATATAACTAGTATTAAATTGATAAGGTGGTAGCTGAGGTACTGCTGCTTAGGGTAGGGGTTAACTTGAGTAGTAAATACTGCTCTAAGTTGGAGTTTTCAACTCCAGGCGGGATGCAAGGTTTAATCCTTACATTATTTTCACTTGTTCATTGTTATATGTATATAGTTTTGACATCCACAATATATTTTGTACACTCATTGTCACTACAAACAAAATTGAATCCTATACAAAATCCCATAAGAGATTTAATAAATACAGCTATATTTAAAGGTACACCTAAAAGATGAGATGTAACATTATTTATCTTGTTATTTGTTATTTTGATCATAAGATTCTTGAGTTTTAAAAATGCCAAATGACATCTTTAAAAGGAATTTCTTTAAACATTAATGGATTGAAAAATCCGTGTAAAAGGGCAAGCCTAATAAGATATATTAATCTACACAAGGCCAATCTAGTCTTCCTGCAAGAAACCCATCTCTTGAAAAAAGATATTGATAAACTAGCCACTAATAAGTATACAGTATTGGTTAGTTCAGAGCACACTCAGAAAAAAAGAGGAGTGGCTATTTTATGGAATAAAAGTATGCCCATTCCTAAAACCATTAAGTCTTATCAGGATGACAAAGGAATGTTTTGTATGGTTACAATACAAATTAATGGGAAGACTTACACTTTAATTAATGTATATTGGATACCTGGAATTGGTATTAATACAGTGAAACATCATATTGATAAGATCATATCATTCTCTGTAGGGGATATTATTTTAGCTGGTGATTTTAATTGTATACTACATGAAAGTGATACTACCACTATAAATAAAAGAAGAATTACATCTAATGCAAAACATTTAAATGATTTTGCTAATTCTTATCATTTGAATGATATTAATAATCAGATAGAGTCAAAATCATTACCATACACCTTTTTTCTAACAGATACAAAACTTATTCAAAAATAGATAGGGTCTTTATTTCTAACCAGATGGTAACAGATTTAATTAATTCCAAAATCATTTCATGTCCTATATCTGATCATAACTCAATTGTTTTTGAATTCATGATAAAAATACTCATAATGTTCAGATCAAAGGATACCAGCATACTTAACTCAGCTAAAAGACTATAAAGAATATATACTTTCAGAAGTACAACATTTTCTAGACATAAATAATACTCCTGAAGTCTCCATTGTCTATGTTTGGGATGCCTTAAAATCATATCTATATGGACAAAGTATCAGATGGTATAATAACAAAAGGAAATCTTGGGATAAGGAATTGTTAGATATTCACAGTAAACTAGACTCTTATAAACATAATAATAAAGAAAATATTATGGGCAAGAAAGTTATTGAAGAAATAAACAAACTAAATGAGAAATACAAAGAAATTTTAACTCATAAAGTTAAAATAACTTTAGAGAAATACAAGTTTTTGTCTTATTCAATAAGCCCCAAATACTTACATAGACTTAAAAATAAAACAAAAAGATTGAATAAACAAAACCATATCAAAGAAATCTTTTCTCTAAGGAAAAAGAAGAATGTTTCTAGTATACCAGAAATACTGGATGAATTTAAAAATCACTTTCACAAGATTAACCATAACAATATTAACATGGAACCTAAAGATAAAATAAAGGAGTTTATAACCACAAACATGAATAAAAAGCTTAATAAACAACAGATTAAACTATTGGACAAGAGTATTTCATATACAGAAGTTATTACACAAATAAATAAGCTTAAATCAAACAAAGCACCAGGTAATGATGGTATTATACCAGAGATATATAAAATTCTTTCTAAAACTACATATTCATTAATACATAAGGTTTTTATTCTGGCCCAAACTGTGTTAATAACCCCCCCCCATCTTGGCAATATACATTTATTTCACCAATTTTAAAACCTAATAAAGATCCAACTAGATGTTCTTCATATCGACCCATCTCATTACTTAATGTTGATTATAAAATGTTTATGAGTATTTTTGCTGATAGATTGAAGACAATTATCCCCGGCATTATAGACATAGATCAGACGGGCTTCATTGTAAATAGAAATACTTTTGATAATATAAGAAGAACTTTAACATTAATTGATTTTGCAAATAGGAAAAAGAAAGATTTAACACTTATTAGTCTTGATATAGGTTCAGCATTTGATTCAGTAAGTTGGGACTATCTGTTTACCTTACTGAAATGCACAAATTTCTCTGATGCATTTGTAAATTTAATTGAGCATTTATACAAAGGAATGCTGGCTTATATTAAGGTAGGAACATATGTTTCACAAAAAATACCCATTCTTAAAGGTACAAAGCAAGGATGTCCACTTTCTCCACTATTATTCACTTTAGTAATGGAGCCTTGGGCTAATTTGATTAGAAACAGTACTGACATAGAGGGTTTTGAAATAGAAGAAAATACAACATCAAAAATTCAACTTTTTGCAGATGATGTTCTAATTACATCAGCAGGATCTAATTCTTCTATGCAGTCTTTATTTGATAAAATGATGAATTTTAAAAGTATTTCTGGTTTAATATTCAATGAAGAAAAACTAAAATACTACCTATATATACGAAAAAATACTCTCATTAGTGATTTTACTAAATATGTACCCAACTCAGGTCAGATAACTTATTTAGGTATAATACTATCTAAAGATATTAAATCTATTATATATAATAACTATAATACCTGTTTTCTTAATATACAAAATCTTTTTAATACCTGGAATAATATGTTTTTTACTATGGAGGAGAGACTTACAATTATTAAAATGATAATATTCCTCAAGATTTTATACTTAATACAATCAATAATACTTTCACCTACAAAAATAACTATCAAGAAACTGAATACACTAATGTTAAATTTCTTATGGGCACCTAATAGACCTAGGATTGCATTAAAGAAACATACTAATAGCTGGTCTCAAGGGAGTATTTCTTTTCCAGACATTAATTTATATATTATCTCTTCTATTATAAAAGTTATTACTTTATTAATTGATCAGTCATATGTCGCAAAATGGAAAGATTATTGGGAGCTAATTAGTATGCACTTCATGAAAATCTCCTTAACACATAAAAATATGATTATAAATAACTCCATGTTGTGGTTGCTAAAGGAATTTTGTACTTCACCTATTACACCTAAACATATGGTCTGTTACCCATTAAATATTATTATTAGTTATCGTAACTTTATATTCATGCACCCTAAGTATAGGGAATGGAATTTTACTATAATTTATACTCAGGGTATGCTTATGTCATCTACTTCTGAAGGAGCTCATTTAGCTATAGATAATAATCTAAAGTACTGGTATCAGCTGATATCTGATAATAAAGTTAAAAATCTAGATTTCTTAAAACAAGAATTTGATCTAAGAGAAACTTGCTGGTTAGAGGTTCAGATCTTTAGACAACATCTCATTGATAGAATAGATCTAATGTCTATAACAGTTAAAGAATCTATTCCAAAACTGATTGATTACTTGATAATAAATTTACAGCATAAAGTTTCTGATAAAGGTAAACTTTCATATATACATAAAATTATCAGACAAGAAACTTTTTACAATGTAGATTCATACTGGAATTATTTCACCTCTATTAATGGGGACCCACCAACTCAACAAGATAAACAATATATATTGGAATCTGCTTATAGAACTACATCTTCCATTGTCTGGAGACTTTATACATGGAAATTTTACATAGATCTTTTATACACCTTTGATGATGAATAAAATTAATAATAAAGATAATCTATGTAAGAGATGTAATGTAGAAATTAATGCTGACTAGGCTCATATGTTTTATGACTGTATGAAGTTGAAAGAATACTGGAAGTCAATTAATGAATTTTTGCAGGCTCTTTTTACAGATAATTTC
This sequence comes from Protopterus annectens, assembly GCF_019279795.1. Classification (NCBI taxonomy): domain Eukaryota; kingdom Metazoa; phylum Chordata; order Ceratodontiformes; family Protopteridae; genus Protopterus; species Protopterus annectens. The sequence continues at coordinate 164,847,563 of NC_056726.1, read as the reverse complement.
ATTATTTCTAAGTCTCTTATATTATTCAACACACCTGTACCTCAATGTATTAAAAAGATTAAGCTTCCCTTGTTATGGTCTATCCTAGCAGTGGCTAGGAAAATAATAACTAGAAATTGGATTTCAGATACACCTCCTTCGTTCAATGAATTTAAAATGTTATGAATATAATGTGTCATATGGAAATAAGCACAATTAGAATGAGAACAACTAGAAAAACATCACATTTTATTGTATGGGATAATTTACAAAATTTGTTAAAAAAATTCTAATTTCAATAACACAGTATTTTAGTTTAATTAATTGATCTGATTGTAGTGGATGTCTTTGTAAATACTTTAGTTGTTTTGTTGAATATTATAATAATACCTATTTTTAATTATTTGTATACAATTGTTATGATATTTCTCTTATATGTTAAAACAATAAACTTGTTTTGAAAAAAAAAAAAGAAAATTCATACTAATGCAAAACCTATTATTCTATCAACTTTCTAAGTTTGTAAGAGCAATATTTAAAATCTGTCCCTATTTGTCCCCCCCCCCATCATTTTAGGCTTTGTCCAGATTTTTTGCTGTAAGAGGTTGAGAGGTATGTCCACAGACACTTTTTCTGCTTTTGTATTGCCATACGGCAACTCTGGAGTGCAGGGGGGCATGTATATTGTAAGAGCACTGCTCTCTGACATGCTCCCTGCGCTCATACACAGACCCATGTACGTGTAGGAATATAGCAGCGTGCCTTCATGCATATGCAAGGTGGGCTGCTGTTCTATATGGACATGGGACGCTCCGTGTAAGAATAACTCTATTCTTACATGGAGTGTTGCTGAATCCTGGGGATTGACTTTAGTGCTTGTATAGTTGCTGTGCATTGTATATGCAAATGTCAAGAAATCATCTCTGTCTTTATTGTAAAAATATTCACACACTGTTGCTCTTGTTTTTGTTTAAATCAAATATTATAACTAATGAATATGATATCAAAGTACAGTTCTTACTCAGTAAAGCTTGTACAGATGAAGTTCTTTAAATTGCTGCTTATTTATTGCTGATATAAGTAGCTGTATTGAATAATTAATTATTTAATTAATTAATTATTTGTTAACCGGGTGAGTGGACTGCTTGATAGACCCATATCAGACACAATCAGGGTCACAACAGTTTACATATCTCTCTCTCTCTCTCTCTATATATATATATATATACATATATATATATATATATATATATATATATATATATATATATATATATATACACATACATATATATATATATATATATATATATATATATATATATATATATGTATATATGTATATATATATATATATAAAAAACACTGACAATTTTAGTGTAACCAGTCAAACAGAGATGGAAGGAAACCAGAGTACATGTATCAAAAACAGACTTTGGTACAACATGCAAACTCTACTGAGACAAAGACTGGTGGTTAGAACTGAACCCCTTACCCAAGCGATCTTACCACTGAGGTACGCTGCCACAAGGCCCTACTCCTACAACTTTACTGAGAATTTTGCCATTGTATAAGGTAAGCTTGTTTAACATTAATAAATTTGCTGTGTATTAACTTTAATCAGTCAAATACATGCCTGTTTTGTGATTAAAAGTCTATGTGAAATTGTCCATGTACCCTAAGGGCCTCTTACTAAGTTGACCTATGTCCCCTTTTTCTTGACCACTAAACTATACTGCATATGCCACTTATTTAGCCTCAGGAAATGACAGAAAACCTGTTTTACTTTGTACCTGTTTGTTACTTGCTTTGTACTGGTTATAAACTGATTGATCTCAGTTATAATTTGACCTAAGGATGGGAAGACTGCTATGTTCAGCCTTGCTTCACTTCTCTACCCTACTCCCAATTCCCAACCATCCCTTTTACTCTAACATTATACTTCCTACATGCACATTTCACTTGTGTCTCTTATTCCAAACCCTTCCGAAATGACCTTACTACTTCCATACATACACTTCTGTTTCTTGTTTCCTACTTCCTTATCTACATTTAATTTTTAGCCCTATTCCCAACTATTTTATACCTCCCTCCCATACTGATTTGCACTATATGTATTCATAATTACAACCCTCCCTAATAGTACCTATCTATTCCACATTGTACCTTTTACTTTTCCCACATAAACAATTATTTCTTGTTATTTGACTACATCATTATACTCCAGTCTTCCATACCCCTGTGTGCCTTACATTCCAGAGAAGATACCAGGGCAACCTAGCTCTCTTTTTTTATGGAAAATACTTCTCGGCTTATCTATCCCCTACCAGCTTTCAGAATCTACCATCACTGAATCTCTTACTGTCCTGAAACTTCTTGTTTCCTACATCATTGCTACTTCCTCACTACCTGACATCTATAAAATACAGATTCCTGTAGTTAAGTATGTTACTCTTCAGCTTATCCTCTATTCTTTTCCTCCTACTGTACCATCTTTCATCCTACCATGACTCAATAATATCTCTCAACATCTCTCCATCTCTGTCCCAACCACCTATCACTTCTTCCTCTTTATGCTATCTACACATTACACCAATACACCAAACTTATTTAATATTCCAAATATATACTGGCTAAATGCTCTTCAACTCAAGCCAATATGAAATTAAGTGCAAGAATCCTCTCCAAAAAACAAGTATGTGTAATTCCCCAATATACTAAAATCCTTCTAGGAGGACATATACATCCTAATCCTGGCCCCACTTATCATAATAAACACAAAGATATTTCTTTCCCACACATTTTTCTAACCCAACAGCAGCCAGTCCCCAACCATGGTGATCTAATTTTTGCTGCAATAAATGTTAGAGGCATAAGAAATAAAACTGCTAATCTACATGCCTAGATTACCCAACATAAGCTTGATGTTCACGCTGTAACTGAAACCTGGCTTAAACCCAGCATAAACGACACCAAAGTTATGCCTTCTGGCTGTAATATCATCCATAATGACTATATAAAGAGTAAAGGTGGTGGTATTGGTTTAATATTTTCCAACACCTATCACAGTTCTCCTTACAGCAAACCAATACCAAAATTCAGTTCAGCAGAGCTTCTTATTGCTTTCCTCAAAATTCGGCCACCTAACCCAGACCGAAACACTAAAGGTGGGGGCATGTCCATATTCATTAAGGATATCCACACCTCCAAGCTAGTTGCACAGCATAATGCATCGAGATTATCCAAGTTTAACTAACTCTGGACAAGACCGCAATCCAGATTGTAGCTTGCTACAGAACCCCCACCATGCCCCAGGATTCCCACTCCTCTTTTCTTGATACGCTGGAAAATATTAGGGTACAACCCAATACCCTAATAATTGGTGATTTTAACTACCCCACCATTAACTGGGAAAACTACTCATGTACCAACTCTTTTGCTCAACGTTTTCTGGAATTCATCACTTCCAACGCCTTGTATCATCTTATCCACACCCCCACCAGGGGCGGCAATATCCTAGACCTGGTCATCACCAACATGGGCGACCAGTGTTCCACACCAGAGGTCAATTCCTCATTAGTCAGATCCGACCACAAGCTAATCACCCTAGATATCCACATCCCACTCCCACCCCTCCCCCATTAGGAAAGCAATCGTAAAAAATTTCTCCAAAGCCAACTTCATGCTTCTTAACACAGAAGTGGCAAACTTCACAACACCCATGCAGATGGACAATAGAGGCATGACTGCTGAATCCTACACAAATGCACTTTATAAGCACTTGCAAGAGTGCATGTATCATGCTATCCCTAACAGAACCAAGATGCTATCTTCCAAAAAAGGAAGCAAATCTGGTGGTCTTCTGCCATAAACAAACTCTACAACAGAAGAAAGAAACTGTTGCAAAAAAGAGTAAAATCCCATGATTGGAGGAACTCCCTGGTCAGCCTCAGTATGAAGCTGAGATCCCTCATAAAATCCTTCAAAGCTAGTTATGAAAATAAAATCGCCACTGATTCTAAAGACAACCACAAAGCATTCTACAGCTATGCCAAGAATCTCAATGGCAACACTCAGATCTGCTCTGAGTTACAGCACAACGGCACTAAATATACAGAACCAGCTGATACTGCCAATATCCTGGCAGATAGGTTCAGTGCTAACTTTACCCCCCTCTCACCCCCTAAAAGGCAGATCTCTATACTGGAAGAATGCAAAGTTCCTGTAATCATGGCTGCACAAGTAAAAACCTCACTCTCCAAAGCCAAGAACATGAGACCTGACAACATCCTAGGCTGCCTTCAATACAAACTACAGAATGAACCGGCACCCCACCTAAGTACCATGTTCAGTCATAGCCTCACCTCAGGCTTTGTGCCCACTGAATGGTGCACCGCGATGGTTATCCCACTCCACAAAGGGGGAGCCATGACAGACCCCGGGAACTACCGTCCCATTAGCCTGACGAGCCTGGTCTGCAAGGCCATGGAACGTATCATCATGGAACTCATAAACAAGACATTGGAGATCTCCAAACTCTGGACCCCACAAAGTTCATGTTTGTAAAAGGCAGATCATGTCTCCTAAACCTGATAGACTTCTTTGAAGCAGTCACCAAAGCCATAGATGAGGGTAAGGTGGTTCACACAGCCTATCTAGATCTCGCCAAGGCATTCAACAACATCTCCCACTCTGGAATTATAGATAAACTCACTAAAGTAGGTATAAATACCTATGTCACAAGATGGGTTGCCAATTGGCTTACTGATAGAACCCACACTGTGAAAGTAGCAGACTCCAAAACAGACTTCAGGCCAGTGACAAGTGGAGTACCACAGGGTTCAGTCCTGGGTCTTCTCCTGTTTGGTATCTACTTCTCTGAAGTACAGGCTAACACAGAAGGTCTTTGGCTAACTAAGTTCACAAATGACTGCAAACTAGGAGCCATAATCAAAACTCCTAACGATGTGGACATCCTACAAAAGGGCCTCACTGAGACAGATGCCTGGTGTCAAAGCCATGGCCTCAAGCTCAATGCCAAAATGTTCATTGTCATCCCCTATGGTAAAAACTCTGTACCCATGAACTACCACATAGGCAGTAGTCTACTTAACACTGAAAGTGTGATAAGAGATTTTGGGACACAGGTGGACAGTAGTCTCTCCTTTGATAATCACATCGCCACAGTGGTCAGGAAATCCTTCTACATGGCACACCTCATCACAAAAGGTTTCTCATCCAGAAAAAAATAGGTCATTGTTCCCCTCTACTCATCACTCATTAGACCCATTATAGAGTACAATGCCCCTTTTGGTATGTACCTCACAAGACATCTACAACAACTGGAAAGGCTGCAGAAATACCTCACCAACAGATGCCCTATGCAGACCATCTCAAAAAAACTCCAGAATTACTCCATCACATAATGACTACTCAGAAGCGATCTCTGCCTAACATACAAAGCTATGTCAAACCCAGAGCTGTTGGACATGCTCCACTTAAAGAAATCCCAATCCCTCCGAGCTACACACTCTAGGGACCTAAACCTTGCCACCACAATAAACAGAACATGCTGGAGGGATAGATTTCTGTCCCAGAGACTTCCCATACTCTGGAACAGACTACATATATATGTTAAACAGAGCTCCTCATTGGCACTCTTCAAGAAAAATCTTGATGATTGGATGGATAATAGGAAATTCACCCTGGGGATCACTTCTGTGGCTCTGCTTGACAGGGGCACAGGAAAATAATTTTCTTGGGTGGCGAAAGCCAGGGTACCATTTTGGCTAGGATTGTATAGGCCCTAGGGTCAATAGCCTAGTACCTACCTATGAACCTATGAAGCACAATATACTACTGTACTGTCCTTTACATCCCTTTTGGCGACAATACAGCTATTCTGGAAGATATCCTATATTGGATATCCATAACATCTCCACAAGAAAAAATAACTACAAGCTGATGTGAATGTCAATTGGTTGGACATAAACTGTAACTCCCCTACATCTCGCATGAACTTATATGGTTTCAAACAACCAGTTAATAGCCCTATGCATTATAGCAAGACATCTAATTTCTTATTATCTATTTATTTATCTGTTTATTTATTTATTGACATTTGTTGACCGGAAAAGTCTGACTGAGTCAGAAACTCATTTTCAGTGGAGGCCTGGGTGAGAAAAGCTCCACAGTACAATATTCAGTCATAAAATGTATCACTTATAACAAGACATTAACATACTAGCATACATTGTGTAGACCTAGATTAGTAGTTCAATTAGCAGAGTATACAATCAAAAGATCAGTTTATTATTTTAGCTAGATAAGTAGGTTATCAAACTGAGGAATTAGAATGTGAGACTTTGTAAGTAATAAGAATAGATGTTTGGTAGGAATTTAGAGTTGAGGACAGCAAATGATTTTAGAAGTAGTAGCAGAGGTAGGGGGATTATCAAGTGAGAGGAGATAAAGGAGAGATTAGGGTGAGAAGTTAGCTAAAGATGTATTGCAGAAAGATTATGGTAGAGATTGAAGGATGGAATTTTGGTAGGTATAAGAGAGAATTATATAAAAGGGATAGTGTAAGAGAAAGGATGTATTAAGGAGCCTAGGAAGAGGGTTGTTAGTGGCTCAGGAAAGCAGTACGAGATAGGTAATAGAATATAGCATGGATGCTATTTGATAGGATAAAAGTTAGGTGTAAGAGGCAAGATAGGTGTGGGGAGAGGGCATCTGGGAGATAACTTACGTCTGTTAGTTGTTACTTAGGTGCATGGGCAAATGTGAGAGCTGAAGTAGCAGTCTTTCAATTAAATTTGAAAGTCTCAAAGGATTTAATGGCACAGATATTTGGAGGTAGTGCATTCCATAATTTAGCAATGGCATAGGAGTAGAGGCTTTGCCTGGCTCTTTTGCTGGGTTTATGTACCTTTAGAAGAGATCTGTTAGTATAGTGGAGATTTCTGGGTGGGGTGTAAGGCAGTAGGATAGATTTTAGGGCAGGGCAACTGTCAGGTTTATTTTATTTATTTATTTCTAGTCTGATAACTGGGGAGGTCCACTGGGCCCAAGGGGCCCGTTTTCAGTGGAGGCCCAGGGAGAAAAGCTCCGTGTTACATACAATTAAAACTAGCATAGAATTTTACACTATACAATTATGCATGTAGTTATACATTTTGGAAAACAAATGTAAACTTATATATTGAGATCTAACAACTGAAAAGGAGCAAAGGAGAGGATTAACAAGAAGAACTTGAGCACAGTTCAAAACATATGTACAAAGTTAGATGACTAGAGCACAGTTCATAACATATATACATAGATGGAGAGCAATTTGCTTTAGTTCATAGCATGCATACATTGTAGATTTAGAAAGGTAATTACAGTGCAGGGATGAGACAAAAGTGGCAGGATAGTCAGGAAAACGTATTTTAGTATGAAAGCTTGAGCACCGTTCATAACATATGTACATGGTTAGACAACCTGAGCACAGTTCACACATATATACATAGATAGAGAGCCATTTGCATGTAGTTCATAGCATTTGTACATTATTGATTAGAGGCAAAAGTATTTTAGTAAGAAAAGCTTGAGCACCGTTCATAACATACGTACATAGTTAGACAACCTGAGCACAGTTCATATCATATATACATAGCTAGAGAGCCATTTGCATGTAGTTCATAGCATTTATACACTATTGATTAGAAAGCTATTTACAGTGTTAGTTAGCATGTGAGCATATAAGATTTAGGTGAGAGCAGAGAGGGGAGGTTGAGTGATAGAGAAAGAGGGGAAGGTTGTTTGGAGAAAGGTTCTAGAGAAATCAAAGAGAATTGGCTGGACAGTGAAGAAGGAGGCTGCTGCTTAGTGGTACAGAGGTGGGAACATTTTTAGGCTAGTTAGTATAATCCTTAGTACTGGGCTTATATGTAGGCAAAAGAGAGAAGGATAGGGAGACAGCGTGGGGATAGAAAGCTGTGTACAATATTTACATAATCAGGGCTTAGGACTTATTTTACGTTAGATGTAAAGTGGTGAAGATGTAGAAGAAGCAGCAGGTTGTAGGGGAAAGAGGAAAGTACATGTATAAGAGACATTGGGAGGAATTAGGTAGGAAGAATGCAATTAAAGTTCCAATTTTGGGAGAGGTAGGAATGGAGCTGGGATTTGAAGTGTTCAGAGTTTGTAGTACTTCTTAGCCGGGGTGGGAGAGAGTTCCATTTTTTGGCTAGTAAATGGGACAGGAGAAACTGGCAAGGGTGACGTTTTGGTTTATATACCGAAAGTAGATTTTGTTGGGCTGATCTTAGGGGTCTGTACGGAGTGTATAATGGCAAGACATTAGTTAGAGCAGGGCATGCACTAGGTTTAAATATTAGTTTGTGGTTTATAGATTATTCTGCGAGCTAGAGAGAGTTGTGTTAAATTTAGGTAATGAGGGAATTCTAGCCAATAAAATTTTTTTAGAGCAGAACAATGGTGGGTATGGTTTGGTACACCTGCTGCAAATCTGGCAATTTTATGATAGTATGATTGTAGTTTATTCTTTAGGGTAGTATGGAGATTAGTAAGAAAAGAGGCACCATAAAGAAGGGAGGGGAGTAGGACGATGTTGGCTAGTGTTATTTTAGTAGAAGCATCCATGAACTGTTTGTGTCTGTAAAGTTTGCCAAGTTTAATGTGCATTTTTTAATTGTATTAAGTATATGCTGATTGAAGGTAAGTTTAGTGTCTATAGTACGGCCTAGAACTTTTGCTTGAGTTACAATTTCAATTTGAGTTTTGTTTTGAGAATATATTTTGAATTCATATGAGAATGACTTTGGAGAGAAAATAGAAGCTTGGTTTTATTTGGGCTTAGCAGCAGTTATGTGTCATTTAGCCAGGTTTCGATAGAGGTAAAGGTATATTGGCCCTTAATTATTTGTTTACAGTGTCTGTGAAGGATAGTAATGCTGTGGTGGTACAGTGTGCAGGCCCAAAACCATGTTGGGTAGGTGTGAGGAGATTGTTGTCAAGGAGAAAATTCATAAGTTGTATGTGTATTTGCTTTCCCAGTAGTTCAGATAGAGGGGAACGAATAGAAATGGGCTGATAATTTGATAGCTCATTTGTTTTTCCTCCCTTGTGTAGGGGAATGATAATCTTTTTTTTTCCAGTGCTTGGGAACATAGGATTCAGTGACAGACCTATTGATTAGAATACTGATAGGGTAGGCTACAGCATCTGTGGCTAGTTTTAGATATTCTGATGAGATTCTGTCAGGAAGTAGGGAACAATGACTGAGTTTTGTTAGAAGTTTATGTATTAGTGAGGTAGGAACAGGTTGTAGAGAAAAAGTGGTTGTAGAGGGCCTGGCTGTACAGTAGTCAGGCGTGGGGGAGGGGTTTGAAATGGATCTGTTTACTGAGTCTGTAAAGGTTAGATTCTCTGTATGGTTGGGGGTTGCTATTAGGAGAAGAGGGGTTTAAATGTTGCAGTATACAATCTATGAAGTGGGAGTTAAATACGTCAGCTATTTCAGATGGTTCATTATCTGGGACTGGTAGGGGTTTTGAGATGTGCCAGGGGAAAGGAGTGTGGGTATAGATTTCCAGAATTTTCTATGGTTGTTGGTTTAGCTGGTTAATTACTGTGCAAAATAATTTTGTTTGTCAGCAATGACTATTTTTTTGCTTGATTGCGTAGTTGCTTGCATTTTAGCTGGTTGGCTTCATTTTCAATTCTTTGCCTTTCTTTCCAGGCTTGGTCTCTACTGAGTATTATTTGCTTAGTGGCTTTTGTAAGCCAGGGAGCCTGCCTTGTTTTAGTCCTTTTGGTTCAAAGTGGAGCTAAGCTATTGAGTGTATCTAGGAATATTTTATTGAAGTAACTTGTATCATCATCCAGAGGTAATGTTTTCAATGGGGTCCAGTTTATAGCTTTTATTATACTGTTAAGAAGCTGTTGGTTAAATTTGGTTATATTTCTAGAAGTTTTATAGTTATGGGGTTTAGGTAGATAAGGAGGAGTTCTGTAGATACAGGCTGATGAGTGGTTACTTGGGGTATTTGGTAGAGTATTAGAGTTGGAGTATTTAAGTGGATCATTTACTAGAATCCAATTTAAAGTTGTACCTAGCTAACTGGGATTGTGAACTCTGGTAGGGCTGGAGATAAGTTGTGTGAAGCCATGGAGATAAATGTTCTCTGTTGGGGGGAGAGTGATCATAGTTTGCCAGCTAATGCTTGTGTTGCCCATTACAATAGTGTCATTGGAGATATTATTGGAAGTCCAGGAGAGAAAATCTTTGAGTATTGGGATGTTTTGGCCAGGGTATATATAAACTATTCCAATGTATAATTGTTCAGAGTTGTGTAGATGCATGGATGTTAAGAGTATTTCTTCATTTCCAAATAATGGGACAGGTTTGCAGATGGGGTAATTGACAAGTTGGAACAATAAATTAATGCTACTTCACCACCTTTTTTATAGGTTTTATCGTTTCTCAAAATGTTGTATCCTGGAGGCACTATTTCAGTCTAGACTGAATCCTAATATCAAAATCTAGTAAATACACCACCACAGGTACAATGTCAGACTCTCAGTGATCATCTCCCAATCTATATGACCAGTCACCTCACACATCCAGTTAAACAGCATATTTATAAAACGAAATACAACCTTTCCAAGTTAACCCAGAAATGTTCATCATTGCACTTTCATCTGTTAAGTGGAACTTCCTAAAAATCCTCCCCTTAGATGATGATGTAAATGAATTCAATAAAACTTTTCTAAATATCTTAAATAGCTTTCTGTCTCCTAGAAGGAAGAGACTAAAAGAAATAATGCAATCTGGCTATCCAAAAACAGCAGAATGCTAATGAAGGATAGAGAAAAAACATAGAAAGAATGACAACAATTTAAAACACATCAATATCTTGGAAACTTCAGAATGCTTCGCAATCATACTAAAATGCAAATAAATTACAAAAAACTATACTATAATAACTTTCAGAATAATACTGAAAACAATCCTAAAGAATTTTGGACATCCATAAAAGAAATCTTACATCCCAGCTAAAAATTCAATCCAAACCCCTCTCCCAATAACCCACTACTCAAAACTGCAATACAGTTCAACTCCTATTTTATAGATACTATAGCATCTCTAACCAAGGATTCCTCAACATCTAATCCCAACCTTAGCAGCCACATATAACCAAATCCACTTTCACCTTCAAACTTGTGGATGTATGCTATATAAAACTACTCAAAGAAAAGTAAACTGCTGTTCGTCAGCTGATGACCTTCCTAGAGGGTACCTAAAAATAGCAGCCAGTAGCATTGCCTATCCTGTCTCAATCCTTATAAATACATCAGTCCAAGAATCCTAAGTTCCCTCTCATTGGAAAAAGTCACACATTATCAATCTGCACAAAGGAAAAGATTCATCAGACATTAATAACTTTAGACCGAAAGCAATCTTATCACCCCTTATCAAAATGCTTCAAAAATGTATTCAAAAATAACTGCTAGACTATCTCCTTCAGGAAGAACTCCTATCCCCTACACAACATGGCATCTGCTATTCCCATAATATTAGCGCTGCCCTTCTGACCTATATATATATATATACTGTCAATAAAGCTAGAGATAATGGCAAACTAGTCTCTTCCTAATTTCTAGACTTGTCTAAACCTTTGACACAGTGTGTCAAAGCAAACTTTTACTTCAAATGTCCTCAATAGATCTCTCTTATCCCACCATTCTGTGATTCAAAAACTACCTGTCCAGTAGGTATCAGTCAGTAAAATGTCACTCCACACTCCCTCCTTACCACCCAGTCACCACCAGTATACCACACAGCTCTTTCCTTGGTCCCTTCCTCTAACATTTTCAAAAACACCCCTATACAGCTACACAACAGGCCACCCTAATGCAATACACAGATTATTCCAATGTCATTTGCACATCTGACAACATGGTACAACTCCAAAAAATTAGTTAGGAAGCTTTAGCAGCCACTGAATTTGGCTTTGTAACTCACACGTCCGTCTCAACCCAAAAAAGACCAAACTACTACTTTTTTTCCCAAATCCCTCTCTCATGAAAAAACAAAATTTAAAGTCCTTCCTCTCTTGATAATACAACCATTAAAGTCACTTCTCATAGCAAATTATTAGGGGTGATAGTCGATAATAATCTTACATTCGACCTGCATATACAAAATAGCATAAGAAAAACTAATCAAACTAGCGATGCTTTACAGAGCCAAAAACTCACTCACCGATGCAATTAAAACTATACTTGCCACTACTTAACTCCTCCCCACTGTTCTTTATGGTGCTCCCATCCTTACTAACTTCCACGCTTCACAAAAATTAAAACTTGAACAATGCTATAACAAATTTGCTAAATTTGTGGTAAATACCCCTTTCAGAACCCACCACTGTATAGCACTCAAAAGCCTAAATTGGTTAGAACCGCCTCACCAAGTAACATATACACAGCTTCTTACCAGCTATAAAATTATCAATCTGCCTGTCCAACACTACAATACATTTTACAAAACTATGTTCCCAGTCAGCCACAGTGATCCAGTAACCAAAAACTCCTGTCTGTCTACAAACCTATCATATATGCTGGGCATGGTCTGTACTCGTACAAGGTTGCTAAGTCCTGAAACTTCTTACTTGTGCTAATCAGGTCAATACCATCCCCTCCCATCTTTCAAAACCACCCTGAAAGACTTCCTAACTAAAATCTGGCTCTGTTCTTGCTCAAAATCAGGATAAACTATATACCAAAATGTGAACAAGTACCTTTTCATTCCTTATACCTCACTCTCCATTCACTTACTATACTTTTATCAAATTATCTTCCCTGAATTTGTCTCTAAATATACCATAAGCCTGTTTTTTCATCACTTCATTTTGCAATTCCTGTATGTATTAGACTAACTCACCTTTAATTTATCTACAAACTATCTAAAACTTCTCTAAATATTAAATGATTGTCATATAATTTATATAAATTCTTAACCAATGTTTTTATATTTGATTTGTTATAATTATTTAAACTGCACATGTTTTTGTTTTATTTCTGAAGATTGCAAAATTACTGTTCTTAAAATGTTTTGTAATAATTTGGAGCTTTTCTCCCTGGCCTCTGCTGAAAATGGGCTTCTACCACGTTATATTTTTCCGGTAATCAAATGTCAGTAAATAAATGCTGTGCTGGCCCCATTTTTTACTGTCCAGCAACTTCTTGTATATTCTTATGATTATACTAATTTTTGTGTTTAGATTGGTATGCTTATTTTATGGACTTTATGTTTGAAACTCTTCATTCTGGGCCTCCATTATAAAGGAATTTGTTCCAGCTGATCTTTCCAGTCAATAAACAAAAACAAACAAACAAAAAAAATAATTAATAAAAATATTGCACTCATTAACTGTCACCTATGATTATGAGCATCACCTATGATTTGTTATTGTCCTGGATCAAATTATTTTGATAACCCAGTAGCATGTTATGAACAATGTTTATCCAACCCAGTGATAAATCTTTCATTTTCTTTTTTATCTTTCTTTATTTATTTTTCTTTTTTTGGCCAGGATAGTCTGACTGGACAAGAGTCCCATTTCAGTGGTGGCCCAAGAACAAAGTTCCAAACAATATTTAAAATTAAAAAATGACAATTATATAGTATTTGCAATAACACATATGGAAGAACATACATGTCCCTAGTTTATTGGCATATATCAACATAAGTCTGTTGATATATGCCAGTAAGGTAGAGGTAAGAAGGCTGCCTCTACCCTCTTCTACAAGGAGATGCTGGTAATTGAGTAAGAGTACTGATATAGCAATAACCCACGCCTGGGTGTGGGTAATGCGGGATTTAACCATGGTTGGCGTGGTTTGGTCCCGAGGGTGAAGCCCGAGGGACCAAACAAAGACAACCGTGGTTAAATCTCGCATTACCCACACCCAGAAGTGGTTATTGTTATTATAATGACATTATTTAAGAAAATAAATAATTACTTTTCTTAAATAATGGCATTGTATAATGCCTCTTTGCTGCCCTTCCGCAGCTGTCTGGTATTCCGCGGCAGTTCTGATGTACTGCGCATGCCTACGCAGTACATCAGAGCTGTGGGCAAAAGCAACGGAGAACGCAAGATCTCCGTTGCTTTTTACTGTCTTGCTATGTTAAATGGGTTTAACATAGCGAAACAGCTTTAAAATAAGCAACGGAGATCTCCGTTACTTATTTTAAAGCTGTCTCGCTATGTTAAACCCATTTAATATAGCGAGACAGGTTTAAAAAAAAAGCAACGGAGATCGCAAGATCTCCGTTGCTTTTAATGTGTCGCTATGTTAAAGGAGTTTAACATAGCGAGACAGCTTTAAAAAAAGCAACGGAGATCTGCATTGCTTTTTTTAAACCTGTATCACTATGTTAAACTCTTTTAACATAGCGAGACAGTGTTTTATACTAACGGAAAAAGTCCGGGCGACCGGACCTTTTTCCGTTAGTATATTGAGGGATTTACAACTGGCACGCTGGTTGGGCTGGCCAATCAGCGTGCACGTTTTAGAGGAGGAATTGTATAACAAGAAATATTTTTATTTATCTATCCATGCTGTTATTTGTGTCTTTATTTACAGCTGACACTGGCCTGGAATGACTTAACATCAAAAATAAGTACTTCAGCCATAACTCCAAGATGACACATACAGCCCACTAAGATCCACAGAATACTTCTTTGAATACAAAGTAAAAGGTTACATGCATTTAGATGAATAGCATCACTAACCTAGTCTATGTTAATCATGGATTATGTCTTCAGATTTGTTGCACTGAGGCCCAGATTTAAATGAATTTCCTTTTACTTCAGAAGGTGCTCCAATGTACTTATGTTCCTGATGTAGTAGATTCATTTATATGGTATACATTTCAGTAAAATCTTCTTTACTTTTTCACCAGAACCACAAAAGAAAAAATAGCACAGGTACTTCATTTCATTACAGCTCTGGGGACAAAAGATGATAGCATGCTCCAGTAGAGATGTCCTATCACTGGCAGTGCAAGGGGAATCCTACTGTGATTATATCATTTGAAAGGGAACTAAATTGAAAATATGACATAGGGGCAGGCCAGGCAATAGTGCATTTTCCATAAAAATGAACATAGGAATCATGCTAAAGAGGTCAGTAGAACTGGATAACATGACTTTATCACCCATTGTGGTAGCAGATCAGTTTTGCAGTGCACTCAACTTTCTGTTTTCTGTAAAGAGATATGTGGGTTTTGGAATAGAGCATCCCTGAGCTTTAGTGCAAAGGACAGGTTAACCTCAGATCTGTGTTTAGACAGATAACTATTTAGTGCTTAAATGTATTCTGTCTTGCTGGCATGCACAGTGATATTTACCATAACTTGCCCAAAGTAACAGGATACATGCAAAAAGATAATTTTCACAGCTTCTGCAAAAAGTAGACATCTTACAAGAGTAAACATGTTTGCTGAGTATAGACCTCTACTCTTCATACTGAGCACACATTCACATTGTACCTGCTGTGTGTATTCATATGAACTCCTGAAGGAGTGATCTAGTTGGTGGCTGCTTATCTTAATAGCACCCCTATGTTTGGAATTAAAACCACCCAACTCACCCCCCATTCCCTACCCCCAAGACGGCTGATAGATATAATGCATATCTCACATATTAGCAATTGCACAAATACTCAATAAGATAAATTCAGAATGCTGCTCTGACTTAAAGGGTATCCTCTTTCCATAAGTACTGCTTCTCTGACTTCTTATTCTGCTTCATTCTTTTGGACTTGTTTATGCCTATTCCACCTAATATATACCTGCCAACACAAATTCATCTAAATCTGTTTATTTGCTCCACATTGCTAAATGGCATTTTATCTTCAAAATTAATTGTGCTGCTTTAATATTTGTGCATTATTTGCTGTGTCATTACTCTCTGTTCTAACTTTTAGTGCCTTGTATTATTGCTACATCTATTTACTGTGAGTTCTTGCACTTCTGTTTGGTTTTATATTTGTAACTTGGTTAGTTTCTGCATTTTGGGAACCACAGACAGTTTTTTTTTACATTATGAAGTCTTTGGAAAGCATGCTACTGACAGTAGAGGGCAGCCAGGTCTCTTCTAAACTGGGAATAACTGTTTGTGACCTCAAAGTGTGTGTGTTTGCTAGCTTGTTTATTTGTTGGTTTTCTCTGCCTGTATAAAGTCAAAGGTTCCACTCACTTGGCAACCACACTATTGATTGCAGAAGCTTTTTGCAGGATCCTAGCCCATCCATTACTAAATAAATAGTCTAAAGTGCTGATTTCATACCTCTCAACCTCTTAGTGCAAGAAATCTGGACAAAACCCTGACATAATGGGGGGGGGGGGGGGCAAAGGCCCAAAAATAGTAACATATTTTAAATATTGCTCATATAAAGTTAGAAAATTGTTAGAATAACAGGGTTTGTGTTAGGCATTTTATGAAGGATTTGAAGTCTGAGACTCAGTGTGTCATTATTTTGTGACTTCAGTCCTCCGATCTCCCTAGTGTTTTGCCAGAAAAACACACATTTTATGAAGAACAGACCACAAATATAAGACAAAAATCTAGACATTCCATGAAAATTTGGACAGTAGAGAAATATGGTCGATTTGCACTCTATTTTGATATATGCTAGAGCTGTCTTTGTATTTGTATGTTTTTACACTTTAAAACTGCATTTAAGGATGATTGCTTTTACCACGGCATTCGACTGTTGTGCTTAATCCAGGTCCATCCAGATCTGAATATTTACTATACCTTGCTAAATTGTATTTCATCTTGTAAATTGTTAGGACTTCTCTAATATCTGTGAGTTATTTGCAATGTCCTTGCTGTCTGTCCTAACTTTTAGTGCCTTGGATTATTGCCACAGGTGTTTACTGTGAGTTCCTGAACTTCTGTTAGGTTTTATAATTTCAGCTTGATTAGTTTCTGCATTTTGGGAGCCCCAGACAGTGTTTTTACATTAAGAAGTCTTTGATCTGCACTCTAGTGTGAGTAGAGAGTAGTCAGTTCTCTTCTGAGCTGACAATCACTGTTTGTGATCTCAAAGTGTGTGTGTTTGCTATTGGCCAGAGGGCTAGCTGTTTGTTGATTTTCTCTGACTGTATATAGTCATGTTTGTGAGAAGCTGTTTATCATGCACAGATAGTACGCAGTACCATGTGTAGATACTGGTACTTAAAACTACAAATACGGTTTAAAATCTTAACCCTCTAAGAGTACCTGAGCACACACTTGCTTGATGAGCACCAGGTTTGTGTGAAAACAGGCACCACTCTGTGAGATTAGACTAAGTTTGCACTTCTCAACCAAACCTTAGCAAATATGTATTCTCCTAGTGGTCAAACAAAGAGAAGCATAAACCTTTGATACCATACTGCTTGAAGCCTACTATATTTATACCTGAAACCATAGATCATAACTTTCCAACTATCTTTGAAGCCATTCTGTTAGAAATGGGAGCATGGAGACAATGTAGCAATTATCCAATTGTCTCATAATTTCTGGCAGCCACCTAATTCGTAAGCAATCTGGTATAGTATGCGAGAGACATTTTTATACCTTGTCTATGAAGGCAAAATATTCACACACAAACAGCCACTGCAAATACCAAACAGGTTGTCAGAAACTCATAACACTACATGATACCTGTCACACACACTATAGACCTACATATGCTGTGGCTCTTAAAAGTAAATGATCCAATCCAAAGGCTCAAAGACCTCACAGACACAGTAATTACAATAAATACACTCAGCAACATCAAAGACACACTGCCAAAGTAATACCCACCATTGGACTCACAGTGTCTCTAAAATTAAACACATAAGGCAGACCATTACACAACCCAAAATTGTGCTCATAGTAGACCCCATTGTGAGGCACACTGCTGTCTCACTCACCAGGCTAAGCAAAGAAAAGGTTATAGTTATTTATCTCTCAGGGGCAAGCATCCATAAGATCATACATGCACTCAGGTCATTGAAACAAAGTGCCAGTGTGACTCAGTCATAGTCCATGTAGGAGTAAATGATCTGAGGCATACCTTCCTGGACTATATGGAGACAGACATGATGGAGCTAACAGACTATGTGTCCCAGGCTGATATGAGCCCACTATTGAGCAGTATTTTCCCTTCTCCAAGGATGATGCCAGCATATGAACAAAAGATTATTGACTTTAATAACTGGCTTAATTTTTGGTGTCACTCAAAGGGGATACAATATTTATCAGCCTTGGTGGATATGGATGATGGACCATGCTGCTTTGCCGAGGATGGACTGCACATGTCTCCTCTAGGCTTTTGAATATTGGCTAAAATCTTATTCACCCTCATAATTCCTTTTTTTAGGCATTACCACTCTAATAATCCTTCCAACATAAACAAAAACAACACAAGAAAATCTAAAGGTGTTACTGTTCAAAGCCACGAGTCTAAAGAAGAAAGTCCATTCTCTGCAAGCTCTCTTCACCCTGGATTTTTGATTTTTCTCTGACTGTATATAGACATGTTTGTGAGAAGTTAGCCAGGTCAGACAATAAAGCTGACTCCTTTGAAATAAAAATAAACACTGTCTGTTCAGTTACAGAGATGTAGTTTAGAGTCATAGAGAGCACCCTGGCAGTGCAGGGCTATAATACTGTCCACACATTTAGACCTATTACTTCACAGGAAGGAGCAAAAGGTAGAGGTGCCTCAATTTATATAAAAAAACAAACACACCTCAAGGCTAGTCAGACAATATAACATGTTTGAGTATCTCCACATCCAAATGGCCATAGGCAAAGTCCCATTCCATATCCCTGCAAGCTATAGGTCCCCATTTATGACCCAAAAAAGTCTATAACACATACTTAAACATACTAGTGACACTCTCAATTCAACCCAATACCATATTCATGGGCAACTTTAACTACCTCACTTTAAACTTGGCAATTATACACTGCCCCTAACATACAGGACACAGATTCCTGGACTTTGCAAACACAAATACCCTGAATCAATACTCCATATGCCCACTAGGAGGCCAATACCTTAAACCTATTCCTCACCAACATGGGGAAAATGCTACACCCTTAACCATAGCTCTCAACCTTCCATCTCCAAAATGATGAACACTCTCCTTCATAATGTAGAACAAATGGGCAAAATGTGGAACACATACTAATGGCTTACTAACAACTTCAACTAGGAAGGTCACAGGATGGTTAAAATATGCTAGTTTTACTCATAAAGATCATCCTTTAATGAATTAATATGACTAATTTCTATCTACCATGGATTTCACTTAAAAAAATTCTTAACACTGAATGTGTGACAGACTCTTTCAATGTGGAACTTTGAGGAACTTCGAGGAACATTAACTTTTTAAGACCCCAAATGAGGTATGTTCCTCGTAATGAGGTACACTTGAGAGGTATGCCCTTAACTCCTGAGTGCATTATCCTCACTAGCCAGGTCAGACAATAAAGCTGAGTCCTTTGAAATAAAAATAAACACTGGGTCACCAGATAGCCCCTATTACTTTTTAGAAATGATTCCTATGCAAACTTCCTATGTCTAAGAGACACCCTGTCAAAATGTCAAGCCCCCTTAAAGCCATGGAACACTGCTGCCTACACTGAGTCATTCAAAAGAACCCTCTACATGCATATATACAGCTATATAGAGGTTGCATTACCAACACAAAATAAATTCATGGCAAACTCAAAAAACAAGCAACCCTGATGGAATCACAACATTTATTATGTAATAAAAGGAAGAAAATCCTGTCCAAAACTAGGAAGTGCAATGCCCAACAAGCTAAGAACTCCCTCATCAAATTAAATGAACAACTTAGGGGAATAATTAAGTCAACCAAAGTCAAATTTTTGGTAAAAGTAGTGAAGCTTCACTGTCCACCTTAGTAATTTGTGCTAACCCTAACCCTGCACCTGCCCCTAACCCTAACCTGCATCTTAAATTAAAAAAAAAAAAAACTCATAACACTATCGCTATTCAGACAAACATGGTTGGGTTTTGAGTAGTGCACTTAAAAAGGAAATCTGTTTCCTTTCTCAATGTTCTCTGTGTCAATGTGTTGTATTAGCAATCTAATAACTGGTCGACATGTTTTGGTTGCTGTTTTTTGAGTCTACCAAGGAACATGATGACCAATCATTGTATAACCATATATTTGTGGGTACGTACCTGTGTATGTGTGTGTGTGTATGATTGCAGTATATTTTATTGTTTTCATTGAAATACCTGCTTTCGAATGGAAGAACATTGACTACTGCTTTGGTGTGGGGGATATGCTTGATGCTATGGTAAGTAGGTTTGTAATGTCAAATTCTTTGGATAAAACAAAAGTTTGAAAGGGGTGGGAGTGTGTCTGCAAGTGTTTGCAGGTTAAAGTTAGCTCCAGGGAAGGGAATAGAATTACTGGTGTGTGTGTGTGTGTGTGTGTGTGTGTGTGTGTGTGTGTGTGTGTGTGTGTGTGTGTGTGTGTGTGTGTGTGTGTGTGTGTGTGTGTGTGTGTGTGTGTGTGTGTGTGTGTGTGTGTGTGTGTGTGTGTGTATAGCTGTGGGTGTGTGTAGGTGTGGGTGTGTACTTAGGGCTAGAATGAGGGCTACAGTTTTAGCATTTTGCATGTCTGATGTAGAATGTGAAGTATATTTCTGAATGTTTTGTATAGTGGTACTGTGAGAGAAAGGATAGGGGCAGTGGCATGGTTAGGGTTAGCACACATGAGTAAGGTGGCTCAAGTGGGTGAAATTCCCCTGTCCATTATACCTCGTGTGTGTTAACCCTAAGCCTGTCACTGCCCCTAATCTGAACTCTACACATGACTTTACTGAAAACCCTTAACAATACCACCATTTAGACAACATATGTCTGAATGCATTGTTATTATATTTTTATTTGTTTCAGTTAACTAATCACAGGAGGAAAGTGCTTGTTTTCCTTTCGTAATCAGTTTATTTTGGCCATTTTTTTAATTTTTTTCAATTTCAGCATGGAAATCAATATAAATTGCATTGATGTTTCTTCATGTTAATGGTTGATACCATTAAGTGATGCAAAAACTTGGAGTTTGGTGAATGAGTGTTACGGCAATATATACAATATTTCTCTTTTAACAATTGATAACCAGCTGCTGGATTTCACAAATAGTTGCAGGTGACTGATAACACCGATGGCCCAAACACCTTGACACACAGCATTATAAGAATATATTTACAGGAGGAAATCCCTCTTATCCCTCTTAGTTAAATAAAAATTAATTATACAGTTGCAAAACTATGGAGAAAGGAAGAGCACTGACTGCAACTTCACAGTCAAATTCTAAGGAGACGAAACATGGTGAGGGAATTTTAACACTGTTAAATCATGTGCAGGGAAAGATCAACTGACCATTTGAACACTGTACACTCATATAGAAACCATATACTTTTTTCTGTTAGTATTATTAGCACATAGGTTCATAGTTAAGTACTAGGCTAGTTGTCCTTTTGGGCCATTTTAAGCCTGGCCAATTTCCCTTTCAGAGGTAAGAATCAAACCTTTACCCCATTCATTATTAATTAAAACAGAAACAGCATCTATTCTGAGAGCAAGCTTATGGTGTGATTTTAGTAAAACTGCATATCCGTGTTTTCATTATTAACTGTTTTCTCCTTCCCTCTTTCTCTTTACACTGTATCATATTTTTTTCTTGTTATTGTAATTTTAATACATATTTACCATCTAATCGTTTCTCTTCTAAGCAGTATGTGCTTACTTATGACTCTTTAGTGTTTTCTTCCTGTTTTATTGCTCCTCTAATATTCCTTATTCAGTATTATGAACTGGTCTCCCTGCTATACTCCACTCCCTATCTTATAAAGAAACTTTGGATTAGTTTATTTAACCTAATGCCTTAACACTCATTCACCCACCTCCAAGTTTTTGCATCACTTAATAATTTGATCTGTATTTTATGAATCTGGTTCTTTTATAATATGCTAAATTACAATTATTCTCCATCCTTTTCTTTGTCTTACTCCTCTCAGTCACAATATTAATCCCCTTCCTCAAATTTCTTTCAGGCTAACATTGTAATGTTAACTCATCATTTCTAACTGTATTCTTGGCCTTAGTAGCTCATTAGTTCTCTACAGATAATCACAGACTACAAGCTCTTCTGTTTTCTATTCTATCTCTCAGAAGCTTACTCTAATGTTTACAATAGCATGGGCTAATAAACCCAGCTGTGAGGCTATGCCTTCTGCAAAGACATCCTGCTCTATGCTATTTGTGATCAGTCCTGCCTTCCTACCCATTCTTTTCTTCATCTGTTTACACATCTCTTGCATGCCATCATGCTACATTCTGACAATAGTGACTATGGGCCAGATTCATTAACAGCTAGCATGCTAGTTGGTATTCGTTAAATGGCTCTACATGACATGTAGCTCTGCCAAACAAAGGCAAATGGTAGACTATTCTAATGACAGCATAAAGAGCTGAATTCCATGCCAATTAACCAGACCAATATGACTGAGCTATTCAGAAAGCTATAAAGCAATTGAGTACACTCAGAGTAGCATTTTTTTCTGTACACCAAGTCTTTTTGGAATACAGCATGATTACAGTTAGAAAAAAAGCATGTTAGTTAAGGGTTGCTGCTACTGCTATTATTATGCTGTATGTGCAACAGGCTTTACATTGAGGTGCTTCTTCTCCTGCTGCCAGACCTTGGGCAAAAAGAAGGATGTTTAGACCCCATTTGACTTATCATGGAATGCATGCCCACAAATTGCTGAGAGATACAGGGTAGACAGGGAAACACTGGAGGAACTATGCAATCATTGACACCCCCACCTCAGGCCTAAGAGGAATTGTGGAAAACTCATTCCAGTGGAAATAAGGTATGGGTAGCATTCCATATACTAGTTACTGTTACTTTCCATAGACCCACAGGGGGTATATTAGGGGGTGTCACAGTTATCAGTCTGTAGAATATTACATCAGTTTTAAATGCAATGCTACTATATGCAA
Source organism: Protopterus annectens (assembly GCF_019279795.1). NCBI lineage: Eukaryota > Metazoa > Chordata > Ceratodontiformes > Protopteridae > Protopterus > Protopterus annectens. The sequence continues at coordinate 164,824,478 of NC_056726.1, read as the reverse complement.
GGAATCACATCCGTTTCCCATGCACTCCACAGGAGAGAGCAAGAACTATGCAGGAAGTTTTTGCAATAGCACACTTCCCTGAAGTGTTGGGGGCCATACATTGTCCACACATAGAAATAAAATCCCCACCTGGTGAACAGGGAAAGAGGTACATCAGCAGAAAAGGGATCCATTCTATAAACGTCATGCCTGTAGTGCCCAAGGGATCATCTACAATGTCTAATGTTCAGGGACAGTAACAACAGATGTATAGCACATGACAATACTGTTTAAATAGCTTGCATGTGTGTGAGGTGGCATGGGCAAGTGATGTTTTTTCAGTGTGTGTGTGTGTGTGTGTGTGTGTGTGTGTGTGTGTGTGTGTGTGTGTGTGTGTGTGTGCAAGAACACAATCAGGCACTGTGCTAGCACTATGTCCTGGCAGCTTGGACAGATGTGAGCCATACATAGTACAGTAGTCAGTTCAACATTGTCACCCTCAACCACAATAACCACCTCTGCCAGAAGTTGCACTGCTACTTCCACAGCCCTAATTAAATGGTGGGGTGTCAACTGAATGTGAGTGATGTTTGCTGGATGAGTTCTCCTCGTGTCTACGTCCAGGGTAATGATACTGTGGCCTGCCGCAGCTGGGTTTGGACACCACAATCACTGATAGAACAGCAGAAGTAGTGTCACTACAGGAGTGAAATCATGCACAACCATGTCTGCTAACACTAGAAGGTGTAGAAACTCTCCAGCCATGTGGATGCCCACCCTTTCCAACAGCCATTCCATCACAGACACTGCCTGGTCCAGAGTGTCATTCATGCAGTCCAAGGAGTAACCTACACAGTTCAAGGAGTCATGCACATTAGAATAAATGACATGAACTACAAGTACTGTCTCTTCTGAGGCGCTGGCGGAATGTGCTTGTGCCTCCAATCTGGTCCAACATATACATCTGATGGCACTTAATGATGCATCAGCATCAGGAGGAGGGTGAACAACAGGCCTCCTCCATGAACCTTTACCAAGTCTCCTATTCTGCACCTCACCCTCATGATGGCTATGAGGAGAAGCTACCAGCTCTGCAACTGGAGTAACAACACTACCCTGATCAACTTGGTCACCCTCAACCTATCCTGGAGCAGAGGTCTCTCTGTGTCATGCATATGCATAGGCATACAGATCATGTCCAAAATATGGGCATGTTATGTGAAAGCCACAACCTAAGTGCAGACTGACCCTCTGCATCCCACAGACTCAACCTCTTCATTGAAACCATTATCATCAGAGGCTACTGATACTCTGACATCAGGTGGTATGATTTTCACAGTTCCACTGTCAGGATCACCTATGATAACAAGCAATAAACATAAACAGAGAAACAGAGTATAAAATTGATCACATATTTTTCTTATATGAAAGATATGTTAAACTGTAATATATGCTAAAGCAATGCAAATTTTATTCTTATTTAGATCTGAATCTACCTTATATACAATACTAACAATAGCCAAATGTTTGCTTACCATGTGCAGGTGGGCTGGAAGCCTGCAATCCAGATGCACCTGAATGTGAGGAAGGAAAAGGAAAGAAGGATGATAAGTATCACAATGGAAATGAAACAAGAAAAAGAGAACAGTCCCCTTGACATGTGCAGATTATGAATGTTTTACAAAAATTTAATTAATAGTTGGATTCTCAATCCAGACACCCTCCTATATTTCTCTATTACTGTGTTGTCTTACTCACACTAATCACTGGCTCTATGCCAACCAGATATCTAAGATATACACATGTAAAATATAACAATGACACTTGCATTTTGCATACCTGGAAGTTCTGGTTGAGACACTCTATGCCTGTCATCCACATCAGCACCAATGTCAGGGATTCTGTGTGAAACCCTCTGCTAAGCTATCTGGATCTCTGACAGTGGACAGGTACTCCTCTGTTTCAGTAAGTGACAGGTCGTTAGTAGGACCACTTCCCATAGCAACCTATTCCCAAGAACTGCAGCTACTCAATGGTAGGCAGAGGTTATCATATCACATTCCAGGTGTCATATCTGGGAGTAACCTCTTCCGTGTGGGTCTATTTTATATATTCGAATGCTTAAAGGTTCAAGTCACTAAAGATCGAACTTTAGTGATCGAACTTTTAAATGTTCGAATATATTAAAAATTAATATTTAAAACAAAAAAAGTAAAAGTAAAGGGTTTAAACAGGGGGGAAGCACCCCTGCACTCCCCACACCCCCCGCTACCTAAATATACCAACTCTGAGATCGCACTTCAGTGTGCTACAGTGCAGAAATGGAAAATGTCTTATTTCCTACACTGTAGCGCAATCTTGGAGTTAGTATATTTAAGTAGCGGGGGGTGTGGGGGGTCAGGGGGGCTGCTTACACCCTTTAGTCTTACTTTTTTTTTGTTTGTTTTTTCTTTTCTCTTTTTTAATATATTCAAACATTTAAATTTTCGATCACTAAAGTTTGATCTTAAGTGATTCGAACATTTAAGCATTCAGATATATAAAATAGACCCTCTCATGCCTTCTGACAGCACTGATGTCATTGACCACCTGATACTATATTGTATCTTGGACAGATTGGTCACCTGTACCTCTGTCTAGGAGAAAAACTCCATGGCTGTGTAAGGCCTGGACAATGACCCCATTTTCTGCATCAGTGTATGGTGGCTTATGGGGTACCATTTCTTCTTGGGTGCTATATCCCTGTATGAGATGAAACAAAAAACAGGCACATAATTAAATATATAATATACAGACAAATTGGTTGTGAACTCAATTATGTATAAATGTATGCATCCTTCATGCACACAGCAATTAAAAATGTATTGCTCCCTATGACTGCATACAAGTTAGGGCTGTGCCCCCCAAAAAATATATACTAAATGAAATTTCACCAACCATCTGCAACAGTTATGCAATGCAGATAACATGGGTTTATGTAAGTGTGTAATACATTTGAGCATTAACAATAACTATTCACAATGTAGCACTATAAATGCAAAGCAACTATTATAAGGATGATGCAGTGGTGCAGCGGTAGCGTTTTTGCCTCACAGCAAGAGGTTCTCCACTTCGATTCTCGGCTGGGGTGCCTTCTGTGCAGAGTCTGCATGTCCTCCCTGCATTTCTGTGGGTTTCCTCTGGGTGCTCTGGTTTCTTTCCACATTAGAAAGACATGCATTTGGAGTATTTCTCCCTGGGCCTCCACTGAAAATTGTCTTTGTTCCAAGTCGAACTTTCTTGGTTAACAAATGTTAATAAATAAGTACCATCTTCACTGCTGTAGAGGGCAGCCATTTGAAAAAATCACAAGCGTAATACATTTTCTTTGTGCTAACATGTAAAAATGCCAGACCTTGCTACAAAGTTATAATGCACTCATCTGCAATAACTGGCAAATAACTAAATGTAACCTATACAATAACAGTAGGGTAACATTATGTAAAATGCTTTTTGTGAGGCAGAAAGAACTGATATGCCTGGGCTATGCCAAAAGTAAAGGGATAAAGAAAAAAAAACAATAATATAAAAAATTGTTTACAGCAGGCATTGCAATTCACCCTTTAATGTTATAATAAAAGCATTATATAAGAATTATCAACATATCTTGACAAAAAGCAGTGTAGAAAGTAGATAATTGTCCAACAGTTGTATTTATTTAGTGGTATCAGGCTCTCTGGATCCAGTCTCTCCATGTACAATACAAGTGCATTAGCTACATGATTACCTTTATATAGGGAGAGTCAGACCTGTGAGCACTGCAGGTATGCAAATGAGGTGTTAAATCATTAGCATTCCTGAATACCACAATCTATACCAAGTGCAAGGAAAGTAAACATGGTGTAAGAAGCTACATGATTACATGCACACACTCTAGGACTGCAAGGATAAGCAATGAGAAGTGTTACCTGCTAATGGCTTACAGGTGTCTATGATTATTCTGAATGCAGGAACAATCGGGGTTTCACAGATTCACTGCTTTGATGTACACTTACTGAGGATGTGTCAGGAAGAAAAGACTTATCAAAAAGTCTGAAAGATGATTGAGTTAAAAGAGCAACATTCTTAACATTCAAATGCTGGCTTTAATGACCACAGGTGCTGCTTCTTACTAAGAAATGTGGTTTATATTCAAGAGAGTACATTAAGCATTGATACAGATATCATATACAATAAAACTCAGGTAAAAATGTTGTTACAAAAACATAAATAAGGGAATGAGGGACCATAAAAAAGATAGGAATGCACCTGCAGTGTTTACAATCTTTGATTAGAATTGTGCAAGGACATGACTATCCTGTCAGCAATATCACAATTGTCCAGACATTTACTGTTAAATGAAAAAGGATAACTTTCATAATTTGTTTCTGTTACACTTTCATTGTGACTCGATACAGTTTCACATTTTTAGTACATCTAAACACTTTTCTCCTTGCTAATATATGTCTTTGTCAGCATCAAATATGAGACAGTAATATTCTTTCTTATTACTATGGTTTAATGGATATATTCATACAGATTCCTATCAGAAGATAACAAAGTAGATTAAACATTATCTATCACCCTAGCAGCAGACTTACTCCCTGCAGAATTTCTACAAAAGGCCGCTAATGAAATAGCATACCCTATCTCCATCTTAATCAATTGTACTATCCACGAATCCTATGTCCCCTCCATCTGGAAAATCTCCCACATTATTCCACTTCACAAAGGGGGCAACTCCACTGAACTCTCAAACTATAGACCTCTAGCCATCCAATCTCCCTTAGCCAAACTAATGGAAAAATGTATACATAAGCAAATTCTAACTCATCTTATCCAGAACAATCTTCTAGCTGCATCCCAGCACAGATTCAGACCTGCCCATAGTACCACAACAGCACTTCTCTCCTTCTCACACAGTAAACCAAAACTGTAATCATAACATCCTCTCCTCTGCCCTCTTGCTCGACCTATCTAAAGCATTCAATATGGTGAATCACCACCTACTCCTAGACACACTCAAATAATTCAGCTTAAATTAGCTAGTAATCAGCTGGTTCCACTCTTACTTGCAGGGCAGACAACAAGCAGTATTATGGGAAGACAATCTATCCCCCTTCTACCAATCACCCTTGGTGTTCCCCAGGGATCCATATTAGGCCCCCTCCTTTTCTCCATATTCATCAATGACCTACCCAAAGTCATCCCAGAAGCAACCTGTATTCAGTATGCAGATCACTCTACCCTTATCTGTTCTGCCACCACCCTCTCAGAACGACAATGCCTATCCCAGAGCACCTTCAACAAAGTAGAGGTCTGGTTCAATAATTGTCATCTCCTATTGAATCCCAACAAAACCAAACTACTACTTTTCACCCCTACCCATAAATTCACATCACCAAATATTACAATCTCATCCAATAATGGCACCATACTCTCTCCAGAACCATCCACAAAACTTCTTGGTCTAACAATAGATAATAACCTTACATTTGACACTCATATAGACAAAACCATCAAAACAGTTAACAAAAAAACTAGGCTTCTTGTATAGGATTAAACCATTCCTATCCCCATCTGCCAGAACAGCCATAGCTAGAACACATCTTACAAAAACGAAACAGACAGCAAACCAGGAATTGAGAAAACTGGCTAGCAGTAAAAACAATAAAAGGTACCCAAGAATAAATAATGAACAATTTATTAGCGCTTTCGTTTAGTACAGTCACCAAACTTCTTCAGATAAACCTCCATATAAATTACTACTTAATATATAGTAAAAAATATATGACATCACAAATACAGCAACCAATAAAAATTACTTATCAACAGTTTAAAACTTTTAAAGGAATATAACATTTACTTCACTATATGTATGAATATCTAGACAGATAAATAAATGAATAAATAAATGCTGTCATATGCCTTCATTTTTAAAAAACTATTAATGTAAATAATTTGATTTAATCCTGGGGGGGGGGGGGTACTAGCATTCAAATAAATTTGCCACCAGGTTTCTTTATTTTCTAATAATAATTTCCATGGTCCCCCTCGGGAATCCTTTTCAACCTGATAGACATCAGAAAATTTTAAATTATTATAAAATGCATTATTTAAGCACACCTGCACATACCCCACACATAATAAATTTAGGTTGGAAAGGATCCCCGAGGGGGACCATGGAAATTATTATTAGAAAATAAAGAAACCTGGTGGCAAATTTATTTGAACACTAGTACCCCCCCCCAGGATTAAATCAAATGATTCCATTAATAGTTTTTTTTTAAAAATGAAGACATATGACAGCATTTATTTATTAATTTATTTATTTATCTGTCTAGATATTCATACATATAGTGAAGTAAATATTATATTCCTTTGAAAGTTTTAAACTGTTGATTAGTAATTTTTATTGGTTGCTGTATCTGTGATGTATATTTTTTACTATATATTAAGTAGCAATTTATATGGAGGTTTATCTGAAGAAGTTTGGTGACTGTACTATATGAAAGCACTAATAAATTGTTCATTATTTATTTATTCTTGGGTACCTTTTATTGTTTTTACTGCTAGCCAGTTTTCTCAATTCCTAGAACGCATCTTCTCTCAACCTTTCTCTATGCCTCACCCATTTTCCTAAACCTACGGAAAGCTAACCTAAACAAATTAGCTAGCTGCTATAACAATATAGCTAGATTCGCCACAGGCACAGCCTACAGAACCCATTACTGTCAAAATCTTCAAACATAAGACTGGCTAGAGCTACCCAATCAACTACAGTACAACCAACTCATAGTTATTCATAAAATCCTCTACCAACCTAACAGTACACCCATTCTGACAAATATTATCACCCCCTACTGCAACCTACCATCCCTCCACTCATCCAACAAAATGCAAGTTCAATCTGCCAAAGCCAACAACTCAGCTGGAGAATCACTCGTCTCCAACTCACCTGGAAAAAAATGGAACACACTCTCCCCAGATATTACCACTATAATCTCCTTACCCCAGTTCAAAACATCCCTAAAGAATCATCTAAACAAGCATTGGCTATGTCCATGTCTAGACCCAGACTAACCCAAGATACATACAACTCTAGTAGGTAAATTATGCAATAAACAACTTCCCTATCCTATAGGAATAAACTTTCTAAGCCTAACCCACCCAAATTATATATACTTCTCAATATCCTTTAGAACAACACTAACTAAACCTAACCTAACCTGCTGTACTTAACATTATATTGCTTTGTTTCTAACTCCCTGTCCTAACCATTCTAATGCCTTGTCTTTAGCTCTTCTATAGCATACTGTTATCCTAGCCTTCCTATGGATATGTTTGTAACCCTTCTACATCTAATTTCCAAGAACTCCCCTTCTTAACTAACCACCTTTTACTTCTCCTGGTAGTCACTCATGACATCAATCTAGGTATTATGTCATTCTATACACTCAAATGCTTTGCAATGATTTCTGTACAAATCTCATACTATAAACCTACAATGATCTTAAACGTCAATGTAAACATGTATATAAATAATCACCATTTAAAATTTAATTTTTTTTTTCAATGTAATCATGAATTTTGATTATTATCTTTTTGTACATGTGGAGCTTTTCTCTCCAAGCCTCCATTGAAAATGGACATGTATCCAGTCAGACTCTCCCAGTTAACAAATGTAAAATAAAATAAAATAAATTATAAATGAATATTTAAAGTACTTTTTCCCAAAATTTTTATTTTTATCATTTGTGCACCGTTTGGCATTGAAATCCATTGACTGGCAGTGGTCAGCAGCAGTGAATGGTAGCTCACTGCCCAAAGTAAAACTGACAATTTTTCTTCAGAAAGCCATCAATATCACAATTAAGACTGGAATTGTTCCGCTTTTATCAGCAGTCTGGAAAGTGCTGTGTAAGGGAATTCAAGTTGTCACACACATATCTCTGTCTCATAATGTGTAAATATATGGAGCTTACAGAAACAATACAGATGATGCAGGGTTCAAAACTAGTTCCCAGATCATTTTACTGAAGGAGGTAATAAAAAATCTTGACAGTCATTTTGGTGAATGAATGTGTTAATGTGGGAAACTCAAATAAGTCCAGAAATGACTATAAGTGCAGATAAGTCATTTGAAATTATATCAATAGTAATTGTGTGTGCTGTGTGAAAAATGAAAGCATTTCTGCTTTTCCCTATATCCTTCTCCATTCTAGTGGCATTAGCTAAAATCCTGATATTGTGGGACATGCATGATAGTACTGATTTGGCAAGGAGGTGTGAGAAGGCTGAATGTATCAGTGTAATGCGGTAGTAGCTTTGCTCATGGTTAGATATACACTGATTCATTTCATGTTCCTTCAAATTGTTATCCCCCCAAATTTTTGTGAATGCTTCAGAAGCATGTGCACACTGTGCGGCAGCACAAAATGTACTTTCACAGCTTTAGAAAAAAATGAGTTAAGGCTGCCATATGTAGCACAAACCAGACTGGTGGCATTGTGCAATGGTTCACACTCTAGATAGTACTCAGTGAAGAAAGTACATCTGTCAGGTAACTTTCTCTGTAGCCCAAGGTGTAACTGCAGTGAGCTTAGAGAAGAAGGACAGCTGATACATGGTCGGAATCCACTTTAATGATAATTTTTACAGAGGATGGTCTGAGTATATATTTAATCACATTTTATGAAAACGTGTTGCTGTTTAAAAATCATATATTGTCAGTACTGCTAACAATATGAACTGCTGTGTCCACTACCACATTGTCATTAACTAGAAGTCTGATAATGTGCTCTGCAAAGCACATTTGTGATGCTGTAATGAGATGTGAGGTGGATAAATGTGTTACTCAAATGCATTTCTTGCTCTGGTCTTTCCTAATATACTAATTGATTGAATTTAGTTTACTGTCAGCTTTTTAGCCTATCATTTGTTTTCTGCTCAGTAGCTTGCAAACATGGTCCAATGCCTAAGGAAAAAAAAGTGAAAAAATTATTTTAGGCTGTTATACAGGACAATTTTTCTGGTGTTGGTGCATGGCGCTCAGCACCATGATTAGTAATTACTGCAGAGAATGCGCCTGACAGATGTCCAGATCTGTGGCATAAGGTGTACATGAAATTAACTGAATGAAATAAGGCACATGTTGTACTGTTTGAATTCTGTTTAGATATAACATTGCAATTATGCACAATATGTAGTTTTTTAATTTTAATTTATATTTGTTCTTCACTTGGCAGCATGCAAACTTGGTTCACTACCTAAGGAAAAAGTGAAAAAAAAAAGTATTTTAGAATGCCTAATGAAGTGCAAACATACTTGGTGGCATTGCACAGTTTTCAGTACTCTGCATAGTAGTCAGTGAATAAAATGCACCTGTCATGTAACTTTCTGTGTGGCACAAGGTGTAAATGAAATGAATTGAGAGAAATAAGGCACACAATGCATTGCTTGAATCCTGTTTGGAGATCACATTTCAAATATTTGTAATATGTAATTTCTTTTCATTTATATCTGCATTTGCTCTCCATTTGGCTGCTCGCAAACACATTTTACCATCTAAGGAAAAAAGTGAAAATTTACTTTAGGATGCTTTCAGTAATGCAATCACACCTGGTAATGGTGTACTTTCCTTAGTACTCTGGACAGTACTGTGTGGATAAATTCTAACTGTCACTTGTCAATCTCAATGGCACAAGGTGTAAGTACAGTGAGTTTTGATAAAGAATGCAGGTGATTAAGGGTTCAAATCAAGCTGAAAGATTTATTTTCAAAAAGGGTGTCAGGATCTCATTTCACACAACATTTTGATCAGTACTATAAAAGTAACAAAAATGATAATGTTAAATATGTTTATTGCAAACAATGTATCAGTAATGCTTGTGTAAGTAAACTTTTCCATTTAGCATTTATCATTAACGCTCCACATATGACCTCAAGCTAATGTGTGAACCCAAGGGATAAAGCATGCAAAAACTGAAATTTAGCTTCTTAATTGATGTTGTCACAGGAGAACACCCTTTGTGTGCCCAGAATACTGAGAAAAGTGCAGCATTGCCAGGTGTGATTGCATTACAGAAAGTATCTTAAAGTAAAATTTTCATTTTTTTCCTTAGGTAGTGAAACATGATGATGATATTTAATTTAAAATTAATTCATCTATGTATGATGGGCACAATACTTTTGTTATATTCATCATGGCTTGTTAAATAGCCCAACTATATGTTTAGGACAGTTATGTCTTGTGAAGTATGTATGTATCACATCCCTCCCTGTATTACTCAGTTCATTCAACTGCATCCATCCGAAATATATTTGGAAGCAGAAATAGTTTTACACAGGACAGTCCCAGGACTAATTAAAACCACACACATAAAGTCCTTTAAGACGTACATCTCCATTCATTGTGAAATTAGTATTTCTCTAATTAAACACTTAAAATGTAATTCTCCTGTGGCAACATCAATTAAGAAGCTAAATTTCAATTTTTGCATGCTTTAGCCCTTGTGTTAAATTCTCGTTACAATATTTTAACATTGTGTAAGCCCCAACATCACAGTATGTCACAATTCATCCTATTTTTCCTTCCAAACTGCAAGCACTAAAAGCCATGCCATTAAGCATGCTATTGTTGAACACTGGAACCTGTGTCAATAGGTTGAGCGTCACGCATGGCAAAGCTCAATGCCATATTTCACACTTTCACTGCTATGTGATGTTAGTAGTGTCAATGTGTCTTCCAAGGAATCCATCCATATTCAAGTGTGCAAATGCAGTAGTAAAGGCTTTGTGTCTTTGCACACAACCAGTTACATGCAGGATCTGAATTGGGCACCAACTGAGACATAAATTGTTAGCTTGACATTAGCCGACATGGCTGGTGAGGGAATGAATAGTGCTAAATTTAGGGCATAAATGTGTGGTTTTGAGGAGTCCAGAATATTTGTGACACTCCTCATAAAGGTCTACAGCTGTAGGCTGCTGCAGGGGGATTATACAGGGTTTCAGTATAAGGCTTAGATTTGGAATAGCTTAGTCAAGGCTGTCTCCAGTACAACTGGCATTCCATGCACTGGAGAACAATATCACCACCACTTTAATGACCTTAAGAAGTGCAAGAAGGATCTCCTAAGCTGACAGGAGGCAGAATTTAGACTGTAAACAGCCCTCAGCTGTACATATTCTGACTCATAACCTGTCTATGATATGGTATTAGTGATCTAGACAGCTAATGCATTTATTCATTATCCTTTCATATATAATTATTTTCTTTTTGTACTGTACAGCAGCAGCAAAAATAGTTGTAAACCACGAGGCGCATCAGGACCGATTAACTCACCTCAGAGTGGCACTGTATATATGAATGATTTCCAAAGTCAAGCCAGAAAGTTCATTTAATTTCCTCAGTCACTAGCATCTTGTGCTGGCATACCGCAACTTTGATCTCAAGCATACATTACTTTCCCAATAACTCTTGCTACTTGCATCAGGCAATGAGAGCACCAGAATCAATACCCAGAAGCAGCAATTACTTTTTATTACTGGATAAGTACTTTTATAATATTAACAGCAATAATATGTCAGGAGCAATTAAAATATGGTAATTGTAATTATTACATTTGAATGCATATGTCCTAATCATCATAGCAAAATAAAGGCTGCTCTTTGTTATATCACAACAGCAAGAGTTGTGCATTTTATGACACATTAGTACCTTGCCATCGTATATGGATGTGGCAAAAGTGTACAATAGTCAATTATCATAATTTTTTATGTATTGCTAGACAAAGTTTATAGAAAAAATAATGTGACATGCTATGTATCTAATTATCTCTAGTTTTTCTACCCATCATATTCTCTTTGTTTGTGGGGGGGTTATAATTTATTAACAATCTGCCATTTGCATACATTGCTGTTGAAAAATAAATGACCAACATCACAGAGTGGTACACTAACCACTGTGGCTCAGACCTCCATACCACCGCATATGGCAGCATAGACACCCAGCACTTCAGGTTCACAACTTGTCAGTGTTGCTTTCACAACCCCTGCCCTACCTGCTACACCTGTGTCAGGTGGCCCTGCCTCAGCTACTGATACAGTTGTACCCTCAGGGAGCAGTACCAGTGGAGGGGGTGATTTTGTCACCTGTCAGGAGTTGAAATGGCTGGTGGGGGATACCATGGAGGGTGGCCTTGGTGCTCATATCAGCATCATGGAAATGTCCCTGTGTCAGATTGCAAAGATGATGCCACATCCAGCACTAACCCATGGAACTGTTACAGGAGACATTGATGACAGTTCTAAGGGTGAGGACTAGATTCTCACTTTTCTCAAGCTGGACAAGAGTGCACCTCTGATGTCCCTTATTTAACCCCAACCATTGCGTCTCCAACCTTTTGTCTCCACCACCAGCCCTGTCTGTCTGTATTGCCAGTATGTCTGCACATGCTTCTTGACCTAAACTAGTTACCTGATCCTCTCATTCCTAAGCACTTCCTACAACCTTCCTTTCTCTCTCTCTCTCTCTCCCTCTCAAAAAAGACACCTGTTCCACAAAAAATTGCACCCCATACATAGGTCTCCACTTTACCTAAATGAGATGTTGTCACATTTGATTTGGTCCAATTGGCCACACATTATTCTGTTTTTGTGACCTATCACTGGTGTGGTGACTCTCCAAAGTTATGAAATTGTGTATATAATTATAAATTTATGTAGTGAAGAAGTTAATAGCTATGGTGCTCTTTGACTACCCTCTTTCAAATTCCTATATTCTTTCCTGTGTCCTACCATTTGCTTGCCAGCATCCTTCTCATCACCATCCTATCCACTACTTTTTCACATGTTTAATCTGGCCAAAAATAGCTTCACACACAACACCCATGGCCATAAATGGCCAATGGAAAAGCCTTCACTTTATGTCCACAGCGGGGTCAGCATCGTGCAACAATATTGAGTGGCAATGGCCTCTGTTTAACTTCTTATTGCAAAGCTGATTTCAATTTAATCTGCAGTGGTCTGGTTACTTTCATTCACATGTGCTTAAATATTCTGTGCTATAGGAATACAGAGTTAAGGCAGGCTAAAGGCAGTACTGTGAAACAGCTCTTAGGCTGCGGGATGTAATAATGTAAGAGCATCTATGTGGCATGATGAGGTAATTAGCCTGTTTGTAGACTGATGTTTTTGCATGGTGACATAGGTTTGATTACAGTTATTAGCCAATTTATTAATTCATGAGATTTCATATTCCTATCATGTATTTAACTGCAAATGTCTGTATTTGTCTCCATATACAACATTTAATTGACATACCATTTGAATACTACAGCAAGACATCATTTGCAAAAACATTGCAGCCCCAACAGGGTGACTTATTAAGCCAACCTTATCCTGCTTATGTCTCCATATTTGCTGCACTCTCCAATCCCCTTATTTCTCCCCATAGCAAGCACTAGAGAGCATGACAGATTAATAATTATTTAATAAGTAAGAATATCATACCATGCAGATGTGCCTGCATGTTCCAGAAAACATATTGTTGCTATTAATCTCTGCATCTGTCTCTCTCTTTCTGTTCATCTCTTCCACTTTGGGTAAGTTGTTATTGTGCTTCAGTTGTGTTACATAAATGTTGTGAAGCAGTAATTTCTTTGTGCCATAATGAGTTAATGCTCACTTGTATATATATGTTTTTGACTAATTTGAAGGGTTCTAATCCAGCAATTATCCTATCATTTGTTTTTTGCTCAACAGCTTGCAAACATGGTTCAATGCCTAAGGAAAAGGTGAAAACATTACTTTAAGCTGTTATGCAGGACAATTTGTCAGGTGTTGGTGCATGGCCCTCTGCACCATGGATAGTAATTACTGCAGAGAATGCACCTGACAGATGTCCAGATCTGTGGCATAGGGTGTACATGAAATTAACTGAGTGAAATAAGGCACATGTTGCACTGTTTGAATCCTGTTCATATAACATTGGAATTATGCACAATAAGTAATTTTTTTTTCATTATAATTTGTATTTGTTCTCCACTTGGCAGCATGCAAACTTGGTTCACTACCTAAGGAAAATTGAAAAAAAAAGTATTTTATAATGCCTTATGCGATGCAAACATACCTGGTGGCACTGCTCAGTTTTTAGCACTCTGGATAGTAGTCAGTGAAAAAAATGTACCTGTCATGTAACTTTCTGTGTGACACAAGGTATAAATGAAGTGAATAGAGAGAAATAAGGCACACAATGCATTTTTTGAATCCTATTTAGGGATCAAATTTCAAATATTTGCAATATGTAATTTTTTTTCATTTTCATCTTTATTTGCTATCCACTTGGTTGCTTGCAAACACATTTTACCATCTAAGGAAAAAAGTGAAAATTTACTTTAGGATGCTTTCTCTAATGCAATCACACCTGGCAATTGTGTACTTTCCTCAGTAGTCTGGACAGTACTGTTTGGATAAATTTCAACTATCACTTGTCAATCTCAATGGCACAAGGTGTAAGTACAGTGAGTTTTGATAAAGAACACAGCTGATTAAGGGTTCAAATCAAGCTGAAAGATTTATTTTTACAAAGGGTGTCAGGATCTCATTTCTCACAACATTTTGATCAGTACTATAAAAGTAACAAAAATGATAATGTTAAACATGATATTGCAAACAATGTATCAGTAATGCTTGTGTAAGTAAATGTTTCTATGTAGCATATATCATTAATGCTTCACATATGACCTAAAGCTAACGTGTGAACTCAAGGGATAAAGCATGCAAAAACTGAAACGCAGCTTCTTAATTGATGTTGCCACAGGAGAACACCCTTTGTGTGTCTAGAATGCCGAGGAAAGTACACCATTGCCAGGTGTGATTGCATTATTCAAAGCATCCTAAAGTAAATGTTTCACTTTTTTCTTTAGGTAGTGAAACATGATGATGATATTTAATTTAAAATTAATTTACATGTGTATGTTGGGCACAATACGTTTGTTATAATCACCATAACTTGTTAAATAGTCCAACTATATGTTTAAGACAGTTATGTCTTGTGAAGTATGTATGTATCATATCCCTCCCTGTATTACTCAGTTCATTCAACTGCATCCATTTGAAATATATTTGAAAGCAGAAATAGTTTTACATAGGACATTCCCAGGACTAATTAAAACCACACACATAAAGTCTTCTAAGAAGTACATCTCCATTCATTCTGAAATTAGTATATCTCTAATTAAAACGCTTAAAAGGTAATTCTACCATGGAAACATCAATTAAGAAGCTAAATTTCAATTTTTGCATGCTTTAGCCCTTGGGGTTTAATTTCCAGTTGGTACAATATTTTAACATTGTGTAAGCCCCAACATCACAGTATGTCACAATTCATAATATTTTTCCTTCTAAACTGCAAGCACTAAAAGCCATGCCATTAAGCATGCTATTGTTGAACACTGGAACCTGTGTCAATAGGTTGAGCGTCACGCATGGCAAAGCTCAATGCCATATTTCACACTTTCACCGCTATGTGATGTAAGTAGTGTCAATGTGTCTGCCAAAGAATCCATCCACATTCAAGTGTGCAAATACAGTAAGAAAGGCTTTGTGTCTTTGCACACAACCAGTTACATGCGAGATCTGAACTGGGCACCAACTGAGACATAACTTGCTAGCTCGACTTTTGCAAACATGGGTGGTGAGGGAGAAAATAGTGCTAAATTTAGGGCATAAAGGTGTGGTGTTGAGGAGTCCAGAATATTTGTGACACTCCTCATGAAGGTCTATAGCTGTAGGCTGCTGCACGGGGATTATACAGGGTCTCAGTATAAGGCTTAAAACTGGAATAGGTTAGTCAAGGCTGTCTCTAGTGCAACTGGCATTCCATGCACTGGAGAACAATATCACCACCACTATAATGACCTTAAGAAGTGCAAGAAGGATCTCCTAAGCTGACAGGAGGCATTATTTAGAATGTAAACACCCCTCAGCTGTAAGTATTCTGACTCATGTCTATGATATGGTATTAGTGATCTAGACAGCTAATGCATTTATTCATTATCCTTTCATATATAATTATTTTCTTTTTGTACTGTACAGCTGCAGCAAAAATAGTTGTAAAGCACGAGGTGCACCAGGACAGATGAACTCATTTCAGAGAGGCACTGTATATATGAATGATATCCAAAGTCGAGCCAGAAATTTCATTTCATTTCTTCAATCACTAGCATCTTGTGCTGGCATACCTCAGCATTGATCTCAAGCATACATTCCTTTCCCATGTCCTACTTGCATTAGGCAATGAGAGCACCAGATTAAATAGGAGTGGATTCAATACCCAGAAGCAGCAATTACTTTTTATTACTGGATAAGTACTTTTATAATATTAACAGCAATAATATGTCAGGAACAATTCAAATATGGCAATTGTAATTATTACATTTGAATGCATATATCCTAATCATGACAGCAAAATAAAGGCTGCTCTTTGTTATATCACAACAGTGAGAGTTGAGTATTTTATGACACATTAGTACTTTGCCATCGTATATGGATGTGGCAGACGTGTACAATAGTCAGTTATCATAATTTTTTATGTATTGCCAGGCAACGTTTATAGAAAAAAAAATGTGACATGCTATGTATCTAATTATGTTTTTTTCTCTCCCCAGCCTATCTCTGTCTTTGTTTGGGGGGGGTATAATTTATTAACAATCTGCTGTTTGCATACATTGCTGCTGAAAAATAAATGACCACCAGCACAGAGAGGTACACAACCACAGTGGCTTAGACCTCTATACCACCACATTTGGTGGCAGCATAGACACCCAGCACTTCAGGGTCACAACTTGTCAGTGTTGCTTTCACAACCCCTGCCCTACTTGCTTGCTACATCTGTGTCAGGTAGCTCTGCCTCAGCTACTGGTACAGTGGTACCCTCAGGTAGCAGTACCAATGGAGGTGTGATTTTGTCACCTGTCAGGAGCTGAAATGGCTGGTGGGGGGATATCATGGAGGGTGGCCTTGGTGCTCATATTGGCAGCATGGAAAAGTTCCTGTATCAGATTGCAAAGATGATTCCACATCCAACACTAACCCATGGAGCTGCTACAGGAGACATTGATGACAGTTCTAAGGGTGAGGACTAGATTCTCACTTTTCTCAAGCTGGACAATGGTGTATCTCTGATGTCTCCTATCTAGCCCCAAACATTGTGTCTCCACCACCAGCCCTGTCTGACTTGTATGTCCACACATGCTTCTTAACCTAACCTAGTTACCTGACCCTCTCATTCCTAAGTACCTCCCACTACTTTCCTGTCTCTTTCTCTCTCTCTCCATCCCAAAAAAGACACCTGTTCCACAAAAAAATTACACCCTATACATAGTTCTCCACTTTACCTGTATGTGATCTAGTCGCACCTAATTTGGTCCAATTGGCCATACATTATTCTGTTCTTGTGATCTATCACTGGTGTGGTGACTCTCCAAAGTTGTGAAATTGTGTATATAGTTCTAGATTTATGTAGTGAAGAAGTTAATAGCTATGGTGCTCTTCAACTACCCTCCTTCAAATTCCTGTATTATTTCCTGTGTCCTACCATTTGTTTGCCAGCATCCTTTTCATCACTGTCCTATCCACTACTTTTTCTCATGTTTAATCTGGTCAAAGAATAGATTCAGATACAATACCCATTGCTATAAATGGCCTATGGAAAAGCCTTCACTTTATGTCCTCAGCATTTGTGCGGGGGTTGTCATTGTGCAACAATATTGAGTGGCAATGGTCTGTTTAACTTCTTATTGCAAAGTTGATGATTTCGGTTTAATCTGCAGTGGTCTGGTTACTTTTGTTCACATGTGCTTAAATATGCTGTGCTATAGGAATACAGAGTAAAGGCAGGTTAAAGGCAGTACTGTGAAACAGCTCTTAGGCTGCTGGATGTAATAATGTAAGAGTGTCTATGTGGCAAGATGAGGTAATTAGCCTGTTTGTAGTCTAATGTTTTTGCATGGTATTATAGGTTCAATTACAGCGGCTGGCTAAGTTATTAATTCATGAGATTTCATATTCCTATCATGTATTTAACTGCAAATGTCTGTATTTGTCTCCATATACAACATTTAATTGACATACCATTTGAATACTACAGCAAGACATCATTTGCAAAAACATTGCAGCCCCAACAGGGTGACTTATTAAGACAACCTTGTCCTGCTTATGTCTCCATTATTGCTGCACTCTCCAATCCCCTTATTTCTCCCTATAGCAAGCACTTTAATTTGTGCAGAGCATGACAGATTAATGATGATTTAATAGGTAAAAGTAAATCATCATACAGATGTGACTGCATGTCCCAGAAAACATATTGTTGCTATTATTCTCTGCATCTGTCTTTGCCTCTCTCTTTCTGTTCATCTCTTCCACTTTAGGTAAGTTGTCATTGTGCTTCAGTTGTGTTACATAAATGTTGCAAAGCAGTAATTCCTTTGTGGCATAATGAGCTAATGCTCACCTGTATAGATATGCTTTTGACTAATTTGAAGGGTTCTAATCCAGCAATTAGCTAAGTCTTACCAACTGTTTTGATACACTATTGTATGTGTACCTGCTGGTTGCATATTGTTATGAGCCACCATTATCTTTCTTCTCTCATAAGCTACTTTGTCCCTGCCTCCATCTCACCCTGTTGATGTACTTTATCCCTTCTGTGTCATTATTCTTCCTCCTCTACATTTGAGCAATATCTGGCAGAGGGTGACAAATGCACCTAAGGGTAAATGGAAGTAACTCCAAAAAGAGCTAAACCCAAACATAAAACTACTGTTCAATCTCAGCCTTACTACAGGATATGTACCCAAAGAGTGGCGTACAGCAACAGTGGTCCCTCTCCACAAAGGTGGTGCCTCAACGGACCCTGGAAACTATCGCCCCATAAGCCTGACTAGCTTGGTCTGCAAAGCTATGGAATGGATCATCATGGACCTCATAAATAAAGATATTGGGGACCTACAGACACTGGATCCTACCCAGTTTGGCTTTGTTAAGGGCAGATCCTGCCTCTTAAACCTGGTTGACTTCTTTGAAACAGTCACCAAGGCCATTGACGAAGGGAAGGTGGTCCACACAGCCTATCTGGACCTCGCAAAAGCCTTGATACAATACCCCACTCGGGCATTATAGATAAGCTCACCAGCTTAAATATAAACCCCTATGTCACTAGATGGGTTGCAAACTGGCTCAAGGACAGAACCCACATGGTTAGAATTGCTGGAGCCATGTCAGACTCCAAACCAGTTACAAGTGGCGTCCCACAAGGCTCAGTCCTGGGACCTCTCTTGTTTGGTATATATTTCTCGGAGGTACAGGCCAACACGGAAGGACTGTGGCTGACCAAGTTCGCAGATGACTGCAAACTGGGCGCCATAATCGACTCTCCAGCCGACACAAGCATCCTCCAAAAGGGCCTCGTAGAAACAGACAACTGGTGCCAGAGCCATGGCCTCAACCTAAACGCCAAAAAGTGTATAGTCATCCCCTTTGGCAAAAACAAAGTGCCCACAAATTACCACATAGGTGGTAATCCATTAAGTACAGAAGAAGTAATTAGGGACCTGGGGACCCAAGTTGATAGCAATCTCTCATTTGACAACCATGTGGCCAAAGTGGTTAGAAAAACATTTTATATAGCCCACCTAATCATGAAGGGATTCACATCTAGATTAGGGGAGGTCATCGTGCCTCTTTACTCATCCCTCATCAGGCCCATAATTGAGTACAATGCCCTTTTGGGATGTACCTTACCAAACACCTGCAGCAACTGGAAAGACCCCAAAAGTACCTCACCAAGAGGATCAAAGGGCTCAAACAGATGCCATATGCTGCCCGGTTAAAGAAACTCCAGCTCTACTCAGTGGCATACCGCCTGCTCAGAGGTGACCTGTGCCTGACGTATAAGGCCATGTCCAACCCGGAATTAAGGGACATGCTGCACCTCAAAAAATCCAAATCCCATCGAGCTACGTGCTCGAGAGACTTGAACCTCAGCACTGAAATAAATAGGACATGCTGGAGGGACAGATTCATAACCCAGAGGCTCCCTTCACTCTGGAATAAAATCCCAGTCCAGGTTAGGCAGAGTCCCTCATTGACTCTTTTCAAGAGGAATCTTGATGAGTGGATGGGAGATCGTAGGTTTACCCCGGGTATCACTTCTGTGTCACTGTTAGACAGAGGCACAATATACTAACCTCAAAAAAGGGCATAGCAAAATTAATTTAAAATGGGTGGCGAAAGCCAAACACACTCTGGCTAGGCTTATAAATGCCCTAGGGCAGATAGCCTAGTATGAACCTATAACTTATGGCAATATCTTGTGATTCTGTTGCCTTCAGTTGCATTACTCTGTTGCACTTCTTGCCACTGTGCTTAGCTATGTTTATTCAGTTTAATGTACTTTTCAACAAGCTGAACAGTTGGATGTACAGATTACAGTGGTCAATAGGGTAATGAAGATGGATACATAAGTTCACATTTATTGATGTCGACTGTCAAATGTTAACTTTCATAGGTGTTTACTAGGTTAATGACCACAAAGGCCTTTTTAAGGCTAGCCATGCATCCTAAATCTCTGACAAGTTTTAATACCTTTGATAAGTATAACCAGGGGCTAAGAGATGAAATATTTACAAGCTAAGGCCTGGAAAATGAACCATTTATAGGTAGTCTATGTCCATTAGAGACATAGGTGCCAAACCAGGTATGAAGTTCCTGTTCCCCATCCAATTGCTCAGGTTGTACTTGAATTGGATTAGGGAGTAACTCTGCTTCACATGGACGGGGAGCCTGTTCCAGAGATGGGGTAATCTCTGTGATACATACCTGTCTCTTCATCAGGTTCTATTTATATCATAGGCGCGGTTTAAATCTTTAGAATGGGTAATTCTAGTGTTGTTTGTTTTTTGGATATGCAGGAGGTCCATCAGAGTGAGGTCTAACAATGCTCTGTATGTCAGGAATAGATCTCCCATCAAAAGCCTGTAGGAGACATTATACAGGGATAGAGCCTTGAGGCAGTCTGCATAGGACATTTTACTTAAGCCCTGAATTATTTTAGTGAGGAACCTCTGTGGACATTCCAGCTCTTGAATATGCCTGGTTAGATACATACCAAAGGTGGGCATTGTACTCAATGATAGGTCTGATGAATGTCGAATACAGTGGAACAATGATTTCATTGGACATAGATGTCATACCTTTGTTTATAAGCTGCATATGTATGTAAGTATGACTTCCTATGTTGTGTGCTTAGATAATACTCAGGTATAAATATTTTTTCTTGGTATCCTCTAAAGGTTCAAATCCAGGTGGATGAAAAAATGTTTCAGAATGTTTTGCGTGACTCCTGTGGTTGTAAATGTTGGCTACACGTTTCCTTAACTTATCATTATCCTGGTGCTATATTTGTGTGTCTGTTCCATATTGTGAAGCCTTTCTTGTACTGATCTTTGTGCAAAAGTCAGCACAGAGCAACACAAGAGTATTGTGTTGCTGATTCCCATTCTGAGTTCAACACATAAAGATATGATTACGTGTGCACTAATATTTTGCCACAGCAGTGCAATTTGGCTTGGCAGTGTGTGCTGACATATTACAATAAAAAAAAGAAAATGAAATTATTATTATTTTAGGTTGCACAATATCTGTATGTGTGTATTAATTTTGTCAACAGCATATCTTGATTTCAGTTGGTTAATATATGTATGCTCTACAATGTTTACACTTGCAACTGTGTCACAAGTTTAGTTAACTTATTCTCACATAATCCATCACTGTTATTCTACAGTGCACTGTCCTATGTATGACTTGCATGTTTTTATTATCAATGCACATTGCACAAATGAGACAAATCAAGTATGTGTAATCATCCCAGTATGAATTGCCAGGAAAGTTTGAGTGATAATCCACTGGTTTACAGCAACAAATTTCTGTGGCATCTCATTATGTGAAACATGCCAATGCCCCAGTAATGCAATGTACATGAAGGATAGTATCTAAATGTTAGTACAGAAGTACAATATGTAATTTATTTATTTTTATTTATTTATTTTACATTTGTTGACCTGGATAGTCCGAATGGATACATGTCCATTTTCAGCGAAGGCCCAGGGAGAAAAGCTCCAAACTTACAAACAGATAAAGACAAGCAAGTTACAGTTTATGCACAAACATACTGTATTAACATACAAGTTACAGTCTCACATTTCAAGCCTATGAAGAATATAGTTTATATTCAGAAATATATACAAATATGTTAACAGTTTCTCTTATTAAACCTATAGGTGCAGCTTATATACAGAGTATCTGCAAAGATGTTCAGTTTCTCTTTCAAAACCTTTTACTGTAAGAAGTTAGTCACTGTGAATAAAAAAATTGCAGGGATATGGAAGAAGATGAAGCTTTAGTCAGGGTTAGAGCAAGGACATAACCAGTGAGTTTTAAAATACTGGGTTAGATTTTTGTTGAACTGATTAAGGGTGAGGTTCAGAGTAAGGTCAGATGGGACCAAATTCTGGGTTTTGCTTACTGAATTTGCAAACAAAGATTCTCCAGATAGGTTGTTAACTTTAGCAGATTGAACCAAAAGTTTTGTAGTGGAACGAAGTGGCCTAGCGTTTTTGTAGGGATGGATAATGTCTTTAAGGGAGGGTGTTTTTTCTGTATGGTTAATAACTTTTAATGCTACAGTAAGCTGATTATATTGAATTAGCCTGGGGAGTTCTAGCCATCCTAAGAGGTTTAGGTTTTGACAATGGTGTGTCCTGTATGGAGTTCCTGTGGTAAACCTGTCAATTTGATTGTAGCAGCTAGAGAGTTTGCTGAGATCAGTTTTGTTCAAGTTAGTGAGTATTGGCAAGGCATAGAGTAGAGTTGAAAGCAGATGGGTACAGGCAATGGCAGTTCTAGCTAGAGGGGCGAGAAAAGGTTTGTTTTTGTATAGGGAGCCAAGTTTTTTATTAATGGTTTTAACAGTTTGGTTTACAATCATATCATATTTGAGGTTGTTGTCTATTATAACACCCAGGAGTTTGGTATACATATCTGGTGAGATTATGGTCCCATTGTTAGATGTTATGGTAAACGAAGGTTGAGAGGATTTGTGAGTAGGGGAGAAGAGCAATAGCTTTGTTTTATTAGGGTTTAATATCAGCTGTTGATTAGAAATCCAGTTTTCCAGTGTATTAAAGGTTTTCTGGGTTAAACTAAGGAGATCTGTATGGGGTATAGGCTGAGCAAATCAGGGTGGAGTCATCGGCATATTGTATAAAGGTTGCATCTGGGATTACAGTGTGGAGGTTATTGATAAAGGGGGAGAAAAGAAGGGGACCTAATATGGAGCCTTGAGGGATACCAAGGGTAATGGGGAAAAGAGTGGAGAGTTTGTCCTGCCAAAGGACAGCCTGCTGTCTTCCACTAAGATAAGATTGAAACCATTGTATGGCATGGTTGTTTAGGGATATTTTATTTAGGTTAAGTAAAAGTAGCTGGTGGTTAACCATGTCAAAGGCCTTAGAAAAATTGAGAAACAGGGCAAAAGATAGTTTGTTGTTGTTACAGTTGGAATGTATGACATTAGAAAAGGAGAGGAGGGCTTAGGTGGATCTGTGCTGTGGTCTAAATCCATGCTGGGAGTTGGCCAGAAGATTATGTTGAATAAGGTAGTGTAAGAGTTGTTTATGGATACACGTTTCCATAATTTTAGCCAGAGGGGAAAGGATAGCTATTGGTCTATAGTCTGACAGCTCAGTGGAACTGCCTCCTTTATGGAGTGGTATGACATGTGATATTTTCCAGATAGAGGTGATAGATGCTTCAGTTATGGTTCTGTACATGGTATGCTATAACATCAGCAGCTTTTTGCAGGTAGTCTGCAGGGAGGAGGTCAGCTGAAAGGGTGGTTGGCTTGAGTTTCTTAATTAGGGCTCTAATGAGTGAAGTCAGAACTTTATGGAAGTTAAAGAAGAAAATGTCACTGGGTTTAGGGGTTTCAGCATTAAAACAAGTGGGATTAAGTTTGCTAGCAAGGGCCTGGATGGTTTCTGTAAAGAAACTGTCGAAGGTGTTGGCAATGGACTCTGGCGATTTTTGGGTTGGGAACTTCTGTGTCTTATAGTGATGTTTCTGCTGTAGATGGCAGAAATAAATTTTTTTGTCTAGTAATATGGATTTTTTTGTATAATTCCTATATAGTCATAATTCGAGTTGATCTTGTGGGGCTTTAGAGGAGTGCCAGGTGTTCCAAGCATTATTTATTTGGATGATCTTTAGTTTGGTTTCTTTAGTGAGCCAGGGGGCAACTTTTGTTTTAATTGTAATAGAGCCTGCATGGTTGTCAAGGATGGCCAGGAATGTGTTATTAAAGTGGATTACTGCCTCATCTAGTGGTAGTTGTTTTAGAACTGACCGATTGCATCATTTAAGTTCTTCTAAGAATTTATTAAGGTTGAAGTTTTTGTTATTTCTTATTGTTTTATAGGTGGGTAGATGTGGACATTCAACTTTATGCTTAATAGTATACGTTAAGAAATGATCACTTAGATCTTCAGGGAGAGTACCTAATTTGTTCATGTGGTGGGGGCTATTAATTAGTATCCAGTCTAGGATACTTTCTTTATTGTTAGGCTAGCTGATCCTAGTAGGGAAGGTTATAGTTTGTGTAAGACCATGTAGGCTTACGTGGGTGGTTGGGGTCTCTGTAGTGCAGGTGTTCCAATCTATATTGAGGTTCCCTAGAACAATGGTCTCTTTGGGGTAGGCATTGGATTGCCAGTAGAAAATGTCTTCTAGGGGCCCTGAGTTATTACCTGGGGGAATATAGACACATACTATGTTTATACATTTGTTTTTATTTATTTGTACTTTGGAAATCATAATTTCTGCTTTGTTAAATATAGGTGGTTGAAGGTTGTCTAAAGTAACATTTAGGGTGGTTTTATAGAGAACAGCAACCCCTCCCCCTTTCCTGCTAGTACGATCTAGCCTGAGTGTATTATACCCTGGAGGTAGAATTTCATTATCTGGCGTAGTTGGTTTTAACCATGTTTTGGTGAGACAAAGTATGTCGGGGGAGTAGGTTGTCAGGAGGGCGTGGAAGTTGTGGATCTTATTGTTGATGCTTCTAATGTTTAAGTGGCAGGTTAAAAGTGAGTTGGGGGGTCTATTTAGGGTTTGTCTTATGTTTGGGCTGTTATGATTAGAGTTAGTGGTTGTCTGGAGATGGTGGCCCAGGGTTGGGGTGGATATCCCCATTAATAGTAAGGGTGTGGGGCAAACTAGCTATGAGCTTTAGAAATTTATTTATCAGTTTTTGGTAGTATTTAGTTTTGGTGTTAACATATCTGGGAACAACAGGGTGGGTGTTAGCAGGGGTAAAGGAGTAGGCATCGATGGACATGAATGAGTGGGTAAAATGGTTGAGAGGATTTGGGTGGTAGCAAGGTATTTGGGATGGTTGAATCTTACATGGGATTGGTTTTCATAGATGGTGAGAGAATAAATTTATTTACATGGGACAATCATGATGTTATATTATCCTGTGCAGACATATGCATTTGTTGCACAACCTGTGACATACCTTATCATCTGTTCCAAACAGCAGATTTTTAAAGAAGTGCAAACATGCTTTTTTCACATCCTTAAAATAAGCCTTCTCATGTAGCAGTTGTAAATATTACCATGCTCTTTAGATTGTCAACATAGAAAAAGTATGTGTGTGTGTGTGTGTGTGTGTGTGTGTGTGTGTGTGTGTGTGTGTGTGTGTGTGTAACACTTTGTGCTGTATCCATTTCATGTGAGAAGAATACATTATTCTCTTCACACAGCTCCCTTATCCCACTTTTGTAGAGAAACAGCCTCTCTACAACACACTGATGAGGTTATCCTGACAAAAGTGCACTCTCTTCCCTTAAGAGTCAGACTTCTGCTTGATATCAGAGTAGTCCTAAATGCAAGACCAGCACTAGTAGAATTTTTAGCAGAATCTAGAATAGAAGCTGCTATTAAAAAGGAATAATTAGTAGAGCATGTAAAATATTGCATGCTAACTATAAGAATCAATCAGAGGAGGTTAGAGAGGATTGGGAAGAGAGACTGGATAAGCAATTCACAAATAAAATAATGGGAGGATATATGTATGTCTCCCAGATATACAACAAAATGCAGAAGATTTAGAATGTTTGCTTGAAAATGTTTATATAGATAGTTTCACATCTCAAATAGATTCCAGAGAATTTTTCCTCAAGTAGACAGCAAATGTTGGAGGTATGATGAGGAAGAAGGAGGTAATTGGGAATATATCTTCTCGGAGTATGGTGAGTTGGCAGATTTTAAGGATTCCCTGTGGGATGGACTGTTGGAGATGCTAAGTGGGAAAATTGGTGTGACAAGGGAGATGATTTTTCTGAGCTATAATATAGAATTGGAATTGCCTAGACATGGTAAGGCCTTGCTGTGTCTAATTATGGTGGTTGCAAAAAAGCAATTACTAGAAAATGGAAATCAAAATCTAAACAAACTGTACTAGAAGTAGTGAATATAGTAACAGAGATAAAACAACTGGAATTGGGATCTTTAGAAAATGGTATAAACTACATAGGAAAAAATAGGAATTGTGAGAACAATACATACAGGGGAGGAATGAGGTTTAAAAGAAGGCAAGGCATACATGAGCTATGTAATGTCTGACTGAAAATGATTGTGTAGATTATAAGTGATGTGTAATGTTTGCAACTGAGAGTGTGTCATTATGGTTTGTGATGTAAAGTGCTTGCAAGTAGGATTGTGTCAGTGTGGTTTGTTTTCATTTATATAAATGTATGATTGCCTATGTCATAAGAGATGGTTTAATACATATGTTTCTTGTTTAAAAAAAGTCAGACTTCTGCTGTGGTGCTTAAGACTGATACTTTGCTCTGTAGAATATGTAGTGAGAGGTAGGCAATTCATTTCTCAGCATAGGAAACTTGTGCGTGAGTTTGTCTCTATGTGTGTAATATTTTGCACTATGTCCACTTCTCATGAGAGGAATGCATTTAAATTTGCATACAGCTCCCTGTTCCCACTTTTTACAGAAACATCCTATTTGAAACAAACTGATGAGGTCATCCTGACACAAGTGCACTCTCTCCACTTAAGAGTTAAATTTCTCCTGTGGCACTTCCAACTAATGCTTTGCTTTCTGTATTGTGTGATTAGATAAGTAGGAGGTTCAGTGCTCAACATGGGAAACCTACATGTGTAACAATTGTTGCTGTATCCAATTCCCATGAACAGAGCACATTTAACTCTGCATACAACTCCCTTATCCCACTTTTTACAAAAACATCCTCTTTGAAACACACAGATGAGATCATCCTGACAAAGGTACACACTCTTACTTTAAAAGTCAGACTTTTCCTATGACACTTGTAACTAATTCTGTGCTCTGTACATTGTGTAACTATATAGGTAGGAGGTTCAATACTCAGCATGGGAAATGCAAGTGTGTATTACATGTGTTGTTGTATCCACTTACAAGAAGGAGAATACATTTAAACAGCTTGCTTTTCCCACTCTTTACAAAAACATTCTCTGTGAAACACACTGATGATGTATTCCTTACAAAAATGCACTCTCCCTTTAAGGATCAGACATCTCATATGGCACTTGTAACTAATACTGTGTACTCTATATTAACTAGATAGGTAGGAGGTTTGTGGCTCAATTTGGAGAACTTGTGTATTTAGAGTTAGGTGAGTATGTCCTGCAACACTGCCATGCTCCGTCAACTTTTACTCTGGGGAAATATGTTAACCTGCTAGATGATTCCATCATCTTGTTATCCCACCTTTGACAACCACAACTTCTTTTCAGCACAAAGCTATAGCTAGGCATACTCTTTGTACTCTACTGAGTGCAATTTCCTGTACATTACTTAGGGAAAACATGGATTTTTTAGACCATACTATATTCACAACTGTCTAAATTAATACCTTTCATACGTTTCAAAAATTGAAAAACTATCTATTTAATGGTTTTAGAGGGAAAGTGATATAAACATTTGTTAAGTACTGGGGAGGGATGTTTCAAGTTTTTAAGTGGCAGGTGGGTTGGGGAACAGCAACAAGAACACACAATGTTGAAAGTATATTCCCTGGCTTTATCCCTGGTGCAACACTCTGATGAAGTCATTCTTTCTAAAGTGAACTGATGCACTTTAAATCTCAGACATACCCTGTGATGCTTGCTTTTCTTACTCTGTTCTCTAGAATGTATTAATAAATAGGTATGAGATTTGAATGCAGCAGTGTTTAACTTTTAGAAATGTGGGTGACTGTAAAGGAATGACTGTAAAGGAATTCAGGATAGTTTTATACACATTTTCAGTGTTTCATAGATTGAAAAATATCTATTTAATGGTTTTAGAGGGAAAGTGATGCAAACATTTTTAAGCATTGGGATAATGTTTCAAGTTTTTAAATGACAGGTGGGTTGGGGGTAGCACTAAGAGCACACGATTATGAAATTATATTCCCTGGCTACACCCCTAATGTGACACCCTGATAAGGCCATTCTTTCTAAAGTGAAATGTCGCACTTTAAATGCAAGACTTCCCCTGCAGTGCTTGCTTTTCTTACTCTGTTGTCTTAAATGTATAAATACATAGGTATGAGGTTTGAATACAGCAGTGCTTAACTTGTACAAGTGTGTGTGTGTGTGTGTGTGTGTGTGTGTGTGTGTGTGTGTGTGTGTGTGTGTGTGTGTGTGTGTGTGTGTGTGTGTGTGTGTGTGTGTGTGTGTGTGTGTGTGTGTGTGTGTGTGTGTGTCTGTAAAGGAATTCAGGATTGTTTTGCACACATTTGCAGTGGCAACTTTTACAACCCCAGATGGCTATAAAAGTCAGTTTACCAGACACATCTCCTGCTGCTTATAATGTGCTGTATGGATAGTGTAACTAGATAAGTAGGTGGGTTGAGTCAATCCCTGCTTTAATAGTGTGACTGTGATTACTGTCATATACTTCTGGCCATTTCACAAGCCCCTTTATGTACACCTCCACTTATCTGATGGATTTACAGTAGCTCAGTGTTATACTAGCAAATGCTGGTTCTGTGGACATGGCTCCATTTACCAACAGTTTGGCACACTGTTGTCTACTGCCTTTAATAGCTAAGATGACATTATGGTTGTTCTTGGCATGGGATGCTATCTTTACCTCAAAATGTGCTTTGTTGGACTTAACTAGTCATCTTAGTTGTTGATTCATTTTGATGAGAGTGTTTTATTTTTTGCCTTTTTTGGTGTTACACCTCGATTTTAGCTATGATTTTTTTTATTTTGTTTTAAAACCTGTTTAATTTTGGATTCCACCAGGGTGTCTTTTTTAGTTAGTTTGGGACTCAATTCTGGTAGGCATAGCAGCCTCTATGTAGTCACCAACATGGTTTAACAGAGCTTCTATGAATAATTCTACACAGGCTGCTGTATTATCTTGGTTTAGAGGAGCTTGAAATTTTGCCAGGTTATCACTTAATAAAAGGCAGTTTCCCTAACTATTACAGGGTTTGCTGGTATTATAGTCTTATTTTGAAGGAGACTGTTTTGTGGTATGAACTTACAAGAGAGGAAATAACACTGGATGCAGTGTTTTCCCATATTTGTGAGTAACTATACCATGACCCCCCATTAATATTCCAAAACGTGCACGCTGATTGGCCAGCGTGCACGTTGTAAATTGACTTATACTAATGGAAAAAGGTCCGGTCACCCGGACTATTTCCATTGGTATAAGTATCTTCTAAAACACGGTCTCGCTATGTTAAAAGAGTTTAACATAGCGACACAGGTTTAAAAAAAGCAATGGAGATCTCTGTTGCTTTTTTTAAAGCTGTCTCGCTATGTTAAACTCCTTTAACATAGCGACACAGTGTGTAAAAAGCAACGGAGATCTTACTTTCTCTGTTGCTTTTTTTTTTAAACCTGTCTCACTATGTTAAATGGCTTTAACATAGCGAGACAGCTTTAAAATAAGCAACGGAGATCTCCATTGCTTATTTTAAAGCTATCTCGCTATGTTAAACCCATTTAACATAGCGAGACAGGTTTAAAAAAAAAAAGCAGTGGAGAAAGTAAGATCTCCATTGCTTTTTACTGTTTCGCTATGTTAAATGGGTTTAACATAGCGAGACAGCTTTAAAATAAGCAACGGACATCTCCATTGCTTATTTTAAAGCTGTCTCTCTATGTTAAACCCATTTAACATAGCAAAACAATAAAAAGCAACGGAGATCTTGCTTTCTCCATTGCTTTTGGCCACAGCTCTGATGTACTGCATAGGCATGCGCAGTACATCAGAACTGCCACGGATGCCAGACAGCTGTGGAAGGGCAGCAAAGAGGCATTATACAATGCCATTATTTAAGAAAAGTAATTATTTCTTTTCTTAAATAATGTCATAGTATAATAGCAATAACCCACTTCTGGGTGTGGGTAATGCGGGATTTACCCACGGTTGTCTTTGTTTGGTCCCTCGGGCTTTGCCCTCGGGACCAAACCACGCCAACCATGGGTAAATCTCACATTACCCACACCCAGGCGTGGGTTATTGTTATAATATATTTGTACCTGTCTCTACTAACTGGTCCAAGATGTTTGTGGTTACAAATTCTAGGAATCTATGTGCTTGCAAATTTGGGGTCATGTAGGGTTCTTAGTTTATAGAGGGATAATTAAAGTCCCCCATGAATATGGTATGTGTTTTAATGGTGAATGTCTCCAATAGTCTTATGTATGAGCTATGAGTTTCATGGGACATAGAAGGTGACATATAGCATGTTAGGATATGCTTTGGAACTTTGCCTATGGTGATCTGGACATGGAGACTCCAGTGCGTCATCCTGTTTAACCAACCTAGAGGTATTCTTGTTACTGATGTAGACTGAGACACCTCCACCTTTAGCCCATGTCTGTCCAGATGCTGGTCTAAATGTGTGGAAGGCATTGAAGCCTTGCACTGCTACAGGTATTTTGTGTGGCTTTTAAACCATGTATAGGTAACTGCACAGATGTCTACATTCTTCAAGGTGAGGTGACCTTGAAGGGAATGTTGCTTTTTGCTTAGCTTAGGTGGCATGACACCTTTAGTTTTCCTTGGGAAATGTTGGAAGGTTTATCAATTTGGTAGTACCTAAAAAGGCTCTGTGGAGGAGGACAACATTTTAGCCAATATGTGAAAGACTAGAGGGGCAGGTGCAGACCATCCTTGGTAATATGATGTGGATTGCTAACTAGATCCTTCCAAGCTGCCAAAAATTGTATTTCCCTAGAATGACACCAACAATTAAGCTAATTATTAAAGTCAGTAATCCTGTGTTCATACCGCTGCCTCATTCTTGGAGATAGATTGATGTATAATGCTAGGCACATACCAGCCTGTGACACATCGTCTGAGAGCTCCATAATGACTCTTTTCATATAGTCTAGGGGAGGTATGTCTTAAGCCATTCACACCAGATCTATGTCAGTTTATCAAACAACAAAATTGTTGAAACCAATATAGTACAGACCACGGTTGACAATTCAGTTTTCAATTAACAACATAAACCCAAACAATGCCTGCAAACAACATAAACAATACAATGCTTTTGCAGGGAGACAAGCCCCCTTGTATCCCTCTATACCCCCTGCTAATTATATATACCAACTCTGTGATCACACTACAGTGGTGAAAAGGGCAAATTCCCTGATCCCTACTGTACCGTGATCTCAGTCATAATGGTTTGATGAACCAAATTCTTAACCATATTGTCTTAGCCATATAACTGCGGTGGTGGTGCTGCGGTAGCGTTGTCGCCCCACAGTAAGACGTTGTCCCGTTTGATTCTCAGCTAGAGCGTCTTCTGTGTGGAGACATGCGTGAATGGGCGCACCTTCGTTGAAGGTTGTGCATCAGAGCTGTCAACTCGGCACGTAAAAATCTACTGCCAATCATTAGCGGATGTTGGTTCCACTGTGGC
The DNA here is from genome assembly GCF_019279795.1 of Protopterus annectens. Taxonomy (NCBI): domain Eukaryota; kingdom Metazoa; phylum Chordata; order Ceratodontiformes; family Protopteridae; genus Protopterus; species Protopterus annectens. Next base: position 164,792,427 of record NC_056726.1, on the reverse strand, counting down.
GACCCCTAACTGGGAAAAAGCCAAAAGACACAACAACATTGTCTTAGCCATATAGTTTTTGTCAATTTGGTTGTTCAATAAAATGACATAGACCCTGTTTACACCTGCATAGAGTATGACTGAATCATATTGGCACCTGTGGTGTAATAACTTGAGTGCATGCATAGCTTGTTGGAGCCTGCCCCCTGATAAACAACTAACCATTATTTTCTCCTTGTTCAGCCTGGTGAATAGGACATCACTATGTTGTACAATGGACTCCCCTTTCACTAAAGTGTTGGATAGTCTATTGGCTTGCCTTATGGGCTTTGTAGTTGAGGCTTCACTGACTGTAACTGTAGGAGCAGTGTTAGGTGTTGTTTCAGCTGAGTGCTGTTGGGTTTGCTGAGGATAGTTTTTGCAGGTGGAATGTGTGGTAGGTCTTTCGGGATTGGGAAGATTTCACTTACGTACCTCAGCATAAGTAGGTCTATGTGTGGGGTGCGTACTCTGTGTGGTGGGTATAGTGTGAATTTCTTGGCATCCATGTCTCGAATACATAAGTTGGTTATGATTGGTGACCCAATCATAATCTTCTATATAAAGGATGGGCAATGTGCTAGACAAACATACAAAGTAAAGCCACTAACTTTCAGTACTGAGTACATAACTATTCCCATATCTCATATGTTTTCATTGTTCTTTTGTTTACATCTAAATATCGATTAGTCATTACTGATATCTCTGGCATATACTAGTAGAGATCTATTCATTTTTACTACTCAACTTTTGTAGCCTCATAGACATTATTTAAGCAAAAATTATCTTGAAAAGCATAGTAGTGAGTTCCCAGGGCAAATTAGTTTTTTGTTTTCACATTTTGTACATTGATAAGATGGGTCCATTAGAGGGGAACTGCAATGCCATTTTGGAAAAGAAGGAGCCTGAATGGCAAATTCATCTGAATGCTTGCAACTCGCCTGGTCTAAATGCTACTTTTTCTATCAAGAGCATTCTTCAGCTTAAGAAACGGGATCACAAAATATTTTACTAATATTTCATCATTATTTGTAAAATGCTATGTGAGACTTTGCCACTCCTGGCTTGGGCATTTTAAGGTTATTTTATTGTTTTTGAATTTCATTCTGTTGTAATTTTCTTATACTTCATTTGAATGTTTGATGATATTGATTAATTACATTGATAACATTAAAGTTGATTTTTATTCTTATTTTTGTTTACTAGTTAAGTTTTATGTTTTACATTTTTATATTTGGTTTACGTTTTATATTTTATTGCTATATTTGTTTTAGTTTTTATTTCTTTTTTTCATTGCATTTTGATATTTACTTTATTTAATTCATTTTTATCATTGGTTATGTACTGTTAATATTTGTTACTATCATTGTATTTCATTTGTATTTGTGTTTTTTATTTTATATATATATATATATATATATATATATATGTGTGTGTGTGTGTGTGTGTGTGTGTGTGTGTGTGTGTGTGTGTGTGTGTGTATATTTTATTATCACACTTTTAAGGAGGCTGACTTTCTTAATTTGATGTGACAAAGCTCTTTGGGTGAAAACGTTTTTGTACCCTGTGAATTAATGTTCATATTTTTTTGCATAAACCCAATTATTGTTTTAATTTATCTTTGATTTAGGACTCCTGTCCAGTTGACTATTGCAGGCTACTATATGGTACCTGCCTTGATAACAGCATACACTCACAAGCACACTACAACTTCCCTTCATGTCTTTTCTTTTGACTCTTGTCCTTTGGTTTCTATCTATAGATCTTTAAGGTGATTAAACAACTTAACTCACTTTTTGTTGCTATCTAAGTGACAAGTTCAGTTAAAGGAGTGTATTTTGTTACATTTTTGTCTTCTTGGAGTCAGACTGTGGTCTAATTACTGTTTTTTTTTATTTTTGGTAGGTTTATTGACTCTGGTTTATTACTTTTTATTTCAGCTTATTTTGTTATCATCAGTTTGCACCTGTGTTATGATTCTTCATAGTTTCTGATTTTCTCCCTAAACAGTTTTATGCCAGATCTGCAGATTGCTATTGTAACCTTCTTTATTGAATATAGTAACATCTGTAACCATGAACAGCACATCTATGCGATGATAATAAATTCCAACAACATATAATCCTGCCTTTTTCTACCAGGAGGCTTTCAGAACCACATCCCTGGCACCTTTATCCATGCCCAAAACCTCTTGGCACTCTTAGCCACAGGAGTATAGCACCTACCATTTGTACTCCCCTCTACTCCAACAAAGTTCTCCAAGAAGGTCCAGGAAAGCAGGGGGGAATCATAAAGGGGTAGGGGAATTCTAGTCCACATCTGCAAAATGCAGAAAGAAGGGCAGGAGGGTGTACAACCCCTCAATACTTAACCAAAATTGCAGCAATCTTCCACTTATTCAGGCTTACATATCTAGGACATGCCCCACAGCTGACCAGTCCTGTCACAAAAAACACAGCAGTGTGAAGGCCATTTGTGTCAATCTGCTTCAAACACAAATAACCACACCAGATTGCCATTGCAACCTTATTTATTGAAGGTACAAAAATCTGTAATGATGAACAGCATAACTTTGCAATGACAGCAAATTCCAACAACATATAAGCCTGCTTTTTCTGCCAGGTGGCTTACAGAAACATCCTTGCTCATGCCTTTATTTACGCCCAAAACTTTTTGGCACTAGTAACCACAGTTGTACTTCATTTATGCCCTCTCGTACTCTTCATATCCATCAAAACCTGCCAAGAAGGCCCAGGAAAGTGTGTGGGGGGCTATTCATGCTCACTAAGTCGTAACCAACATCAGATAAATGTACAATATCCATGTGAGACCAAAGTGGGTGCTTGTACCACTGGTCTGCTACATGAAATCCCAGTGCTGGACCTGCTTGATCAACTCTATGGTTCATAGATTTCTGTTTTACTTCCACCACTCAGGTCAATGACAAATTGGACCAGGGTAGTCTCTGGATGATCGCTGACCAACAAATGATGGACCTTGGCCATACAGACTGAGCTAAAAACAACATCTTAAAAACGTCAGACAGAATGTGTTGTTTAGGTAAAAGTCCAAAGTCATTACACTCTAAGTGAAACAATATCAAATGCAGAGTCCCAACTTCATGAATTAGTTATTGAAACTTGGGTAAAAACTTCAAACATCTCAAACCTGGGTGGCCCTTCCAGATCACCATGATTGAAGAAGGATCTAAACCTAAATTGAGACCACTGGAGCAAACTAAAGAATAACCAAACACCAAACACCAAAAAGAGGTGTTATCAACTAGGAACACCTATCTAATGTATTTCAAAAAGTCTTTAGAAGGCCAACACCCAACATTCTTTATGGCCTCTATAGATTGGCCCTTCGTGAGGTGAAATACCCAAAATAGGTAGGTTCTGAACATGTAGGGCTTTATGAAGCACCATACCAAGCAAAATGAGAGTGATGTTTCTATTCCAGTGCTTCTGAAAAACTATTTCTGAATGTGAAATTCACACATGCAATCTAAAAGACTGTTGCTGCACTAAACCAGACACAACAAAGAGGAAAGACACTTATGCAGCTTATTTAAGTGACCCTGGGACTTTTGGATTATTTCTGATTGACATAGCCAGATAAATATTTTCTTGCCCAAGAGATAAACATCTCCCCACGTAAAATGAAATAAAAGCTCACTTACTCAAAATGTCCAAAATATATCCAGGTAACTAATGTGACATAAGTAGCATAAAGAAAATAACTGGACATTGATTTGTAAATAAAATCAATAATAGCCAATAACAAACGTCTGTCGATGGGACAAAGATGATCTACCCCAAGCCTCAAAATCTTCCCCCAACCAAATACCATTCTGGACACCAACCAATCTTTAGCGAAATCTGGATAACCTAAGATTTTTGCCCGAAAATGAAGAGCCAAAAGGTGAATGTGAAGCATCTTAACTGAGTTGTTGCAAGCACACCTGGAAACCAAAAACAGACAGAAAATAAAAGCAGACCAAATTCTAGAACTGAAAGATATGCTCTCTAAAAATACATGA
>NC_056726.1:164455867-164478367 GCF_019279795.1 Protopterus annectens | reverse complement strand
CAGACAGGGCAACTTGGAATTCATTAAAGATAGAGAAAGCCTTACAATACAAGTGCACAAGAAATGTTGATACATTTGCAAATTTAGTGAAGTAGTGTATATGTGGGAAGTTCACTGACATTGCTATGTACATTGGTAAAGAAAATACAGGGCAATAAATATTTAGAATGAAAAAAAAACTGTTGTTTGCTCAGACATGCAGGTTACACAGGTTTACGAATTCACAGGTATCAAAGTAGCAATGCAGGGTAATAAGTACATAAATAAAACTGGACTAAATGAGGTAAAAATAAGAAGCACCTACATGTACTAACCATACAATCACTGACAGTGCAAACAATAACAGTAGCATGTTGGAAGGGACAGGAAGTGAGATAGTAATGCATCTCAAATCAGTATGTAGTGCAATTCACAAGGACCTACCACAGAAATTGAACTGTCATATTGAAATGACAAATTAATAGAAGACTATGTTCAATACATTAGTACAGATTTACCAATATAACAGATAAGATGCAAGGACATGGGAGATGTCATGAAAAATTAAGATGCTCTCCTGGAAGACACAAGTCATGTGGAGGTAAAATCCATGTGTACATGAATGTCAGTATATGCCTAAGGACATGATTAGGTATGTGTAAAAGAAAGGCTTCTCCTGATAGTTAGCTCCTGGGAGAGCTCATCACAAACAAGTGTGCTTAATGTCAGCATTGTGTAATAACAGCTGCTGCATGCACCATTTCATTTTATTATGTGCAACTGGAGTGTAAAGCAGATGTGCCTATGTAAGCATTACATTTGGTGTGTCTGCTACATGTTGCTGCTGCATATACATAGTTAACACAGTATGATAAAGTACATTTCTGAAAGAAGTATACTGTCATGTTATAAATTAAAATTGTCTCCTGAATTAAGCATTGTGCAACACATCATAATACCTGGATCACAACACACAGCATACTTCACAGATAGGTACAGCAATACCATCAGTAACTACATTGTAGAAATTGCTAGAGGTTATATATAATAGGTGTACACTTGGCCTGTAGCAATGTTGGCATTTCCTGTTCATCAGCAGAACCATGTTACTGGAGGCAAATTCTCAGTAGGTTTTGCTACAAAACAATAAGTGATAATAAATATTCCACTACATTGATTAATTAATGTGCATTGTGCTAAACATTGCTCAGCAAAATACATCATTATACTGGGCGTGCTCATAAGGAAGTAAAGCAATAACTGGATGGATCTCACCTACCCATCCGAAAACCATAAATGACTATGACAACATTGATCCTATGGAACTTTTTGGCCACTATGTTGTATGAGATACATCATGATCTGTTAAGTAAGCCATTCTTGCCTGAAATAAGTATACTGTGAGCAAAATAATAATGGCACACACCACTGGATTCGCACATATGCAATGTACATCAATCTCCTCTTGACCCATGGACTAACTGATGGCAACACGCAAGACTTCATACCATGCTTGTCAGACAACACATACACTTAGATGAGTATGGCTTCCATTATAGGGATCAAAAAGCTTTCTTTTCTCTCCACAATTGTAAATATTTGCAGTAAGTCAAATTGTAAACATCAATTGTTTTTGAGAAGTCAGTCCTGCCTGTTAGCATTCTTTTACACATTCATTAGTTACTCCTTGCCAGACTTGAACACCTGTCTATCTGAGTAGAGCTGTATATCAACCACTGACATCACAGAAAGAATCACACATTACATGTTTTGATGGACATACTTGAATGGATTACATTACAGTCTGTTTCAGTTTTTATGCCTCCCCTAAAATGTATTCTGAGGCTCAAAACCATTTAATCCTGTTAGTGTTCACAAAAGTGAGAGTGAGCCATATCACTATCTGTTGGGTAAATTACTAATGTCTGACACTATTGTCTTACACACATGCATTACCAGATTGCAACCCCTGCCTATCTAGGTCCACACTCAATAAAAATGCTTATTAACCGCTGATGCTAATCATTAGTGGAGCTGTTAGAGAGCACACGCTTGAAAGGATGACTTTAGTGGTGTGTTTAAAGCCATATGACTCACCTAAAATATGTCTGAGTAATCAAAATGCTGTATCCATGTAAGTGTTAACACTATGTTAATTTGTCCACATCACATCTGGTGATAAAGCCATTGCTACAGTTTCAATTACCTGTTATACAACTGTAGTAGTTAGAAACTGCTGGCTAGGAAACACTGCCTATCTATAGCCACACCCTAGATAGATGTGTATTATTTTTTTTCTGCCACAGGAGACTTGATACTACAGGTGTCAGAAAGCATACACTTCAAGGTTTGACTTAAGCATTGTTTGGGTACTTATACATCCCCTAGCATGTAGTTTGGGAAATCAAAATGCTTTAGCTATGTCAGTGATTACACAAGTGTGAGTCAACCATATCACCATCTGTTGAGAAAGCAGGTTCTGTCAGTTACTGTTGTTCTACACACATACATTACCAAATTTGAAACCATACCTATCTATATACATATTCAATAAAGCTATATATTAGTCACTCATACCACAGGAGAAATCTTATTCTAAATGTGAGATGGAACACACTTGAAGGAATAACATCATCATTGTGTTTCAAACCAGATGTTTGACATAAAAATGAATTAATTTGTTGGGGGAACTTCCTCAATATGTAAACATTTCTCTTGAGTGGAAGTGTATCCATCAGATCTGTTGGTTAAACCAGTTCTACCTGTCACTATAGTCACACACACTCATACTGTTGAGTCATTGCTAGATATGAACATCTGCCTATCAAAGTACAGAGTCTAGAGAATGTTGCATTAACTGCTGAAGCCAAAGGAGAAGTCTTAATATAAGTGTGAGACAGAACACATTGGATGGGAGGAAATTATGTGCTGCAAAGCAGATGTTTGGTCTAAAATGGGTTGAAATTGTTGAGGGAGCCCTCTCCCTGTATAAATGCTCCCCCCCCCCCCGAGTGGGGGTGCACACACCAGATCTGTTGGATAAGCCAGTCCTAATTGTCACTATAGTTACACACATTCACACTCTTTTGCCTTTGCTGGATTTGTATACCTGCTGATCTGTCCATAATCTAGAGAACATTGCATCAGCTGCCAACACTGGAGGAGAAGTTTTACTATAAGTGTGAGATAAAACACATTTGAAGTGATGGCATCATTATTGTGTTGCAAAGCATACGTATGGCCTAAAATTGAATGAAATTGTTGTGGGAGTGCTTTCCCTGTGTAAATGTTTCACCTGAGTGAAAGTGTGCACACCGGATCTGTTGGATAAATCCGTCCTATTTAGCACTGGAGTCCCAGACACTCTTACTAGTTAGTCACTGCTGGATTCAAACACTTGACTATCTAATCCTACAATCTGGAGAACATTGTAGCAACTGCTGATGCTACAGGAGGAATCTTATTACAAATACTGGACAGCATACAGTTATATTTTATGTGACATATGCTTGGGTGAAATGTCAATGTGCTGTGACAGAAAAAAACAATGAGTTGTTCACATCTCTTTGTACATACTATAGCAATAATTCATACATCACATAAATCATAAAAATTATTGTGCATCACATTTAAGTGTATTGAGCAGCTATATGATGGTTGATGCTTACAGATGTGAACCAGTGGAATGCCATCCATGCATGCCTGAATGTTCATCTCAAGATCATTGTATGAAATTCTGGATTTAGTTTGGGTATGATTGGCAAGTCACTGTGATGTGTGTACAGTGTGCAAGGTAATTACAGCTATATATGCAAACCATACACACTGCACTCATTAATACTACTCTGCTTATATGTCTGAAGATGTACCAGCACATTGGAGCTCACTTGGAAGGGTAATATGTGTCAGTGCCACAGTCATTTACATTAGGTGGTGGACAGACTGCATTGCAATGAACTCTACATATCTTCACTACAATATGCCAATAAACTAGACACTAGTAATAGACACCACAGACATTACTGTCAGTCTGTCACAATCACTCACTGAGGTGGCACTAATGCCAAGCTCATTTGCACAACCGAGGGCAAAGTATTAGTGTAAGCATACTTGTCTGAGTTTTTGAACTTAGAACAGGAAGTAACAGTGGTCTATGCTGCTCCATACCAAGCACCACACAAATAAAGCATGCATTTATATTGACATTTATATACCCAAGCTATTTCAGACCATCTGTGTGTGCTGTGTTAATGTTTTGTGTGCCATCATTACATGTGCAATGATTATTCAAGAAAAGTTTTCATAATATGAAGCATGCATGGGCATATCTCTCCACTGTCAGATTGTTGCATAATGTCAAGGTTTTTCCTCATAATTTTGGTTTGCTCCTTAGAATGTGTGGTTTTCTAACAAATTATTGAGGACTGAAGTCACTATATAACAAGAAACATTTTCTTTCCAGACTTCATATCTTTCAGAAAATGCATGTTAATGCAAAACCTATTATTCTAACAACTCTCTAAGTTTATATAAGAGGAATATTTATAATCTGTCTCTAATTTTAAGCCTTTGTCCCCCCATTACTTTTGGCTTTCCCCACATTTCTTGCACTTAGAGGTGGAAAGATATAGGTAAGGGTGGGATACTGGTAGATTAAATAAGGGAATAATTAGGATACTAGTGGGAGGCTAACATATCTATTCAGTACTTCACAAAGGCAACTTGAAAAGAGACCACAGCTCTGTCTCTTGTGAGTTAGGTAGACATTAGAACAGGTCAATTAAAGACTCACACGTAAGATAGAAGAGATCAGTTAAGGTTAATCACCTGTGTACTGAGGGGGGTGGAGCTAGGAACTCAACCTTCTATTTAAGAGGTAAAATAAAACATTTCAGAGCTTTACTAGAAAGGCTCACCCAGACTCTGCTACACTTTGCTGTGAGGGAAAGGTTAGTTTGCTTTTTATTTGTTGTATTTTGTGTTACTTTATTGCCTTTTTCTATTTTGAATACTGTGCTTTGTTTTCTTTACCTTGTGTTTTACTTGTATTCTGCTTTTAACTTCATATTAAAGCTTGAAAAGAGACCACAGCTCTGTCTCTTGTGAGTCAGGCAGAAAAAAATTTTCTCACCCTCCCACCCAGTTACTGATGTGTTCTTAAACACCACTGTCTTTATAGTTGCCTGCCCCTTATGTTAATTTGACCATATATCTCATTTCCCCACTGCTTTTACTGGCTTGTGTGAGTAAGCACAAAATTATCATTTTGTGAAATCACTCCCCTTCAACTATTTACATTTATTGGCCATCCTGCTGTATTCCATAGTACCAGAATACAAAAGTGACCAACCCATTTCAATCTATCTTGCTGTTTTAAAAATAGTGACTCTCCACTAAAACTTAACTTTTTAGACAGGTAAAACTTAAGTTACCTACTTTCATATCTAATTTCTCTTGTGTACACTGCAGTGTTTAGGATAAACCATTTTTTCATCTTACCGTAAAGCATCTATTGCAAGACCACCAGTTATTGGACAGGCCACATTCTGCCTCTCAGTAGTCATCTTGGGATTAGTGCTTCTGTTTTCTCCTGGTGTGAAAAGAAGTGCAGTTACATTATTTCCTGGAGACTGCTGATCACCAGAAAGCTTAATAACTGCTTTATAGGTGACAGCTTGGAATCTGTGCTTATATTCTGATCCTGGTGGGAGTAGGAGTAGAGTGCATTGATTCCTGACTCTTTCTGGTTGGAGTCCCTGACTGGCACTTGCTCTACAACCTGCTGGAAAGCACTAGTAAGCCTTAAACTCATACAAGCACTCAACTCTCCTTGTTAATGAGAAATTAATTGTAGACAGTAAACAGCCTATAACTGCAAAGTACCTTGCCAAGGTAAGGGAAACAGCAATTGTACTTTACAAAAAAAAAGCACCTAACCAGGCATTCCCAAGGGTCAGCTTCTGGTGATTTCTCCTGTCCACCTGGTGAATTTGGGCATACGTGGCAATGCAGCAATTGCCTCATGTAGATAGACAACCCTCTCCTCCCACCACCCAACACTACAACCTGCAAGAGATGCACTTACATAGCCAAAATGGAAGCAAAGCTCTCTGCAGCCAAGATTGTGCTAGACAATCAAGCGGAGAAGGTTAACACCCACACTACACCTCAATCAACAAATAGCCCTTTAAAACCCTCACTACCAACACCCACACAAAGCAACACTAAATGCACATAAGCAGAGGCCCTTAACATTAACCTGCCTAAGCAACAAGGAAATCTGGAAATGAAATGCAAACAAACACCAATCACAACCAAAGTATCACATAGTTCACAACACCAGTGTGCCACCCAACAACAGCCCCTAAGGCAAGACAACATACCCAATACTTTAGTCATAGATGACTCTATAGTCAGGCACACTGATGTCCCACTCACCTGGCTGAACAAGGAGAAAATTACAGTCAGCTGCCTGTTGGGTGCCAGGATCCACCACATAGTGCATGCACTCAAGTCACTCCACAACAAGTACAAATATGACTCTGTCATTGTCCATGTTGGAGTGAATGACTTGAGACATACCTCCCTGGACTACATGAAAAGAGAAATGGAAGAGCTCTCAGATCATGTGGCCCAGGCATGTATGACCCTAGGCCTGAGTAGCATCCTGCCTTTGCCAGAATGATACCACAGTATAAGGACAAAATGATTGACTTCAACAATTGGATAAGCTTCTGGTGTCATTCAAAGTGGATGCAGTATCTGTCTGCCTGGGACGATATGATCGACTAACCACAATGCTTTGCCAGAGATGGTCTGCAACTGTCACCCCTGGGATTCAGGTTATTGGCTAAGACTCTTGTCAGCCCTATAGTGCCTTTTTTAGGCAAGGCTGAAAGGACAAAACCACCACCATAACAGGTACAAGTATGCAAAATCTGAAGGTAATGCTACTCAATGCTAGAAGTCTAAACCTCAAAATGCACTCTCTCAAGGCACTCCTAAAAATGCAGAACATTGATATCTGTGCAGTAACTGAGACCTGGCTCAAGGCTCTAGAGAGCACCCCTGCAATACCAAGGTACAACTCTTACCACACTTTCTGCCACCAAACCAGGATCAAAACACTAAAGGTGGAGGAGTGTCCATATTCACCAAGGATATTCACACCTCCAGGCTAGCTGCCCAACACAATGCATCTGAAATTCTTCAGGTGAAACTAACACTAGGTAAGACTGCAATCCAAACTGTAGCTTGCTACAGATTCCCCACCATGCCCCAAGATTCTCACTACACCTTTCTAAACATACTGGAAAATATTAAGATACAACCAAACACCCTAAAACTGGGTGATTTAAACTACCCTGCCATTAACTAGGAAAACTACTCATGTACCAACACCTTTGCCCAACGGTTCTTGCAATTCATAAATTCCAATACCCTGGATCAACTAATCTACAGTCCCACCAGGGGCTCCAATATCCTGGGCCTGGTCATTACCAACATGGGAAAATGATGCTCCATACCAGTGGTCAGCCCCTCATTGGTTAGGTCTGACCATAAGGTAATCACCTTTGACATCCACATCCCACCCCCACCCTCCAGTAAGGAAACATCCGTAAAAAACTTCTCCAAGGCAAACTTCATGCTACTCAAGTCAGAAGTGACAAACGCCCTGACAGCCATGCAGACGGGAACTGAAAGTTTGACTGCCGAAGCCTATACTAAAGCACTTTACAAGCACATCCACTCGTGCATGAATTGTGCCAACCCAAATAGAACCAAGATGCTCTCCTCCAAAAAAGGAAGTCAATCTGGTGGTCCCCTGTCATAAATAAACTATACAACAGAAGGAAGAAACAATTGCAGAAAGGAGGAAAATCACAGGATGCAAAAAAACTCGCTTACCAGCCTCAGTAAGAAGCTAAGATCCCTCATAAAATCCTCCAAAGAAATTGCCAGAGATTCTAAAGACAACCACAAGGCATTCTATAGCTATGTCAAGAATCTAAATGGCAATGCTCAGATCTGCTCTGAGCTACAATAGAATGGCATTAAATATACTGATCCCAAGGACATTGCCAATATCCTGGGAGATCGATTCAGTGCCAGCTCCACCCCCTCTCACCCCCTAAAGGGCCCATCTCAATACAGAAAGATTGCTAAATTCCGGTAATCACACCCACACTGGTAAAAAACGCACTCTCCAAAGCTAAGAATACAGCATCCATGGGACCAGACGACATCCTGGGCTGTATACTACATGAACTACAAAATGAACTGGCACCTCACAAGTGTCATGTCTAATCATAGCCTCACCTCAGGCTTTGTGCCCACTGAGTGGTGCACAGCTACAGTTATCCCACTCCACAAGGGGGGGATCCACCTTGGATCCTGGGAACTACCGTCCCATCAGTCTGATAAGGCTGATCTGCAAGGCCATGGAGCGTATTATCATGGACCTTATAAACAAAGACACTGGCAACCTTCAAACACTGGACCCCACCCAGTTTGGAATCATGAAGGGGCGATCATATCTCCTGAACCTGATTGACTTCTTCAAATCAATCTCCAGAGCTGTGGACGAAGGTAAGGCAGTCCACACAGCCTATCTGGACCTCACCAAGGCCTTTGACACCATCCCCCACTCTGGAATCATAGATAAACTTACTAAGCTGGGCCTAAATCCCTACATCACTCGATGGGTTGCCAAATGGCTTACTGACAGAACCCTCACTGTAAAAGTAGCCAACTCCAAATCCAGCTCCAGACAAGTGACAAGTGAATATCTCGGGGTTCAGTCCTGAGACCGCTCTTGTTTGGAATCTACTTCTCTGAAGTACAGGCCAACACTGAGGGACTCTAGCTAACAAAGTTTGCAGATGGCTGCAAACTGGGAGCCATTACTGAATCCCCAAATGTTGTGGATATTCTACAAAAGGGCCTTACAGAAACAGATGCTTGGCGCCAGAGCCATGGGCTTAAGCTCAATGCCAAGATGTGTATAGTTATCCCCTTTGGGAAAAACCATGTACCCATGAATTACCACATAGGTGGCAGTACACTAAACACCAAACGTGTGATAAGAGACTTAGGAACACAGGTGGGCAGTGGTCTCACCTTCGATAACCACATCTCCACAACAGTCAGGAAATCCTTCTATGTGGCACACCTCATCACTAAGGGCTTTTCATCCAGAAAAAAATAGGTCATTGTCCCACTGTACTCATCCCTCATTAGACCCATCATAGAGTACAACGCCCCATTTGGTATGTATCTCACAAGACATCTGCAACAAATGGAAAGGCCACAGAAACACCTCACTAAAAGAATCACAGGCCTAAAGCAGATGCCCTATGCTGACCGACTAAAAAAACTCCAGCTATACTCTGTTGCATATTGTCTAATCAGAGGTGATCTCTGCTTAACATACAAGGCCATGTCAAACCCAGAGCTGTTGGACATGCTACACTTAAAGAAATCCCAATCCATCAGAGCCACATTCTCCAGGGACCTAAACCTTGTCATCACAATGAACAAAACATGCTGGAGGGATAGGTTCCTGACCCAGAGACTCCCCATACTCTGGAATAGACTGCCCATACATGACAAACAGAGCACCTCTTTGGCCCTCTTCAAAAGGAACCTTGATGACTGGATGGGAGATAGGAAATTTACCCCGGGGACCATGTCAGTCACCCTGCTAGACAGGGGTCCAGGGAAGTAAATATTGTGAGAAGAAATAGCCAGGGAATTGTTATGGCTAGGCTTGTATAGGTCCTAGGGCCGATAGTCTAGTACCAACCTATTACCCTATGAAAATCTTAACTAATATTTGACAAACTGCTGGATTTGAGTACCTGCCAATAGGTTTATAGGGAAGTACGAAGCTGTCAGTCTGCAGACCATTACAATCCTACCCAAAAACTGTATTCAAAAGTTACTACTAGTTTGAAGGAGCGAAAGACAAGATAGACTGGGGGAGAATTTGAGACTGCCCATTAATTTATCTAGGTTGACCTTGAAGGTGGCAAGGGTGCTGCTTTGCTTGACATATAGTAGAAGTTTGTTCCAGGACTGAGGAATACATTGAGATATGAATCTATCCAGTACCATTCATTCTGCAAAAGAATAAGATCTTTAATGGCTTGAAAGGTTAGGCACAGATCTCCATGGAGGAGTCTGTGAGAGAATGAGTACAGAGAAAGGGCTGACAGTGTCTCTAGATGACTAAAATTTTTGAGGCCACTAATCCTTTTAGTTAGGAATCTCTGAAGTCTCTCAAGTTGTGTGATATGTTAGACAAATACATGCCAAAAGGTGCATTATATTCAGTAATGGGTCTGATAATATACAAGTAAAGGGGAATTAAGTCTTCTTTGAATCTAGTGGAGATGCCTTTTGAAATTAGATGAGCCAGATAAAAGGCTTTTGAACTTCTGTAGAGACACAATGGTCAAATAATAAGGCATTATCAAACTAGAGTGCCTAGCTCCCTTACAACCACATCTGATTTGATGGGTGCATCACCTATATGATAAGTGAAACAGTTTAGTTTACCAAACTGAATTCTACTACATTTTTTACATTTAATTTGAGACCATTGTGCTTGCACCAGTTGTCAAGATGGCCTAACCAATGTTGGAGCACTTGAGAGTCAGCTGAAGATCGATTAACAACACCCAAGTTACAGTCACCTACAAACTTTGTTAATCATAGGCTAGAAGAGCTGGCCTGAAGGTCTGAGAAATAAATGCCAAAAGAAGAGGACCCAAAACTGAGCCCTGTGGTACAGATGGGTAACATTTTTGCTTTCAGAAGTTGTACCTGTGACTCTATTTTGGGTTTTGTCAAACTATAATTTAGCTAACCTCTGCACAGTATAAATATTTATATTTATATTTACAAATCTATCAATAACACTTGCATGGAGAATAGTTTCAAAGGTTTGGCCAGGTCTAGATATGCTGCATGTCCTGCATAACCACTATCCACTATTTTGCTTACTTTTTTAAAGAAGTTAATGAAGTTAAAGAGGAAGGACCTTCCTCTGACAAACCTGAATTGATGAGGGTCCAGGAATAAGAGATTTTCAACGTCTATATTAAAGATGTCTGACATAATGGCTCCATAGCTGTACATATGAGTTGAGTGAGGCTAATGGGTCTATAGATACTAGGGTCTGTGGTTGGGCCGCCCTTGTGTAATGGCATTACAAAGGCTGTTTTCCAGGCTTCAGGAATGTAAGCAGTGTTGAGGCTTAGATTAAAGAGTTTAAGCAGAGGTTCAGAAAGGCCATATGTGGCACTGGTAATCATGCAAGCTAGGATGTTATCAGGGTCCATGGATGAAGCATTCTTGATTTTATATAGGGCTGTGAGAATTTGTTCCATAGTACTTAAAGCAGGTGGCTGGAACTGTGGAACCTGTGGAACAGCTATAACTGTAGATGGAGCAAACGTTGCACTAAATTTGTTAGCTAGGATATTAGTTATTTTCTTTGGGTCAGACAGTGTATTATTATCATGGGCCATCTCCAAACATTGTTGGTATTAGTTCTTAACTTCTTCACATAGTTAAAGAAGGATTTGTAGTTATTGTTGGTTTTAGTGGCTATTTTAAGTTCATGCTCAGTTTTAAGCTTCCTAATAGTTCCCTTAAGCTCCTTGTTAGTCTGTTTAAGTCTGCCCTTGAGGTAGGCAGAATGAGACCTCATATAAGCATCTGCATCAATAATGTCTAGACCTGAGCATTATCTGAACATACCTTAAAAGAGGTCACATTTCAGGTAGAAAAACTCACACATTTGAAGGGACAGTGAGAAAGTATGAAGTAAGGGATTATGTGTATGGTTTATTGTCTTACTGTAGTCAAGGTATGAGAAATTCATTTCAATCAGACTTCAAAACAGCAATGAGAATTGCAACATCCCATGTGGTGTATGTTAAACACGGGAGCTTGCTATACATATAAGAATAACCATCTCCTCAGAGTGCTATTAGTATTGGTTTGTATTGTGCAGCAGGGCTAAGCACAGAAGTCCGAGGAGCACCATATTATTGTGGCTGAAGGTAAATTCTTAAGTTTTTGCCATAGGACATGGAATGCGATGTATCATCACTTGGCATTGCTGTGCGATGCGGCATATCATGCAAATGCCAAGGGCAGAATAGAGATTCTGGTTTATGGGCTACTTCTGGACATATGTATGGTACATAGATCCATTTTTATGCAATCCAATTGCTAGCCTCCCGCACTTTAAAAAATTACTACACTCTCATCTAACATCCTCATGGGAATGCTCCTGCTCACATCCTTCATAACCTACCCTACTTCCACCACTACTCCTCTTTCTTTTTCCATTCCCAGCTAGCTACTTGTACCAAGTAATTAAAAAAAAAAAAAACACAATACTATTTCTTTTTATATTTCACCTCTATTACTTGTTTTGTTTGATACTTATGTTTTTCTCTATATAATCTATGTATTGAAATTAATCTTTGTATTTTATGTATTGTGTAACATAATCTTTGTATAATCTGTATGTGGAGCTTTTCTCCCCAGGACTCCATTGAAAACGGGTTCTTTGGGCCCAGTGGACTATCCTGGTTAAACAACAGCAAATAAAATAAAAATAAAATAAATAAATAAATTTTGACCAGATTAAAGGTGTAAAAAGGGGCTGATAGGATAGTGGTGAACATGGGGACCAAGCAAAGGGTAGGACACTGGGGAAGAATAAAGCAATGCTCAGTGTAGTGGTGAGACAGCATCATGGCTATCCACTTCTTTACAAGCGAGCAGTGTATTTGTACAAATATTTGGATAGTCATAACACAAAATGGGAATACATTCATTTAGTAGAGCACTAATTACTCGATCATGCAGTTCACCAGGATTTATTAGCAGATTTTGTAATGCCAAATGGTCGGAATGTCATAAAAATCACCGAATTCGACATTTCCAACTGCTCTACTACCTAAACAAGCACTACCATGGGTCAAAAAGGGGGCGATATTTTGTGATTCGCAGCATGCGATAGCATTTTTTGAGGTTTTGCCACACTGCTTTCAGCAATAACCCAATCAGCCTTTCACCGGCCGATCAAATGCATGCATACCCACAAAATGTGTGCGTCATCAACTTAATGTTGTGTGAACAATTTAATCAAATAAAATGTGGGCATGATTTCTTCAATGTCCACTTTAGGTGAGAAAATGTCAGTAAAACATGGCAATGTGTGCTGATCAGTGTATGTACTCATGCTCCACAATGAGTCTAGCAAATACTGATTAATGTTGATGTCCTGGTTACATTTCAAATGATTTATTGCCACCTCTGGACATGTCCTCTGCATTGATTGATAGCATTCATAACATAATCATTGTCACAAACAATTATGACATTAAAATCTCCATGATGCTGTTGTCATTCAGTGTTATCATTATGTAAATTTTAAGTACTGCAAAATGCCTTGGTGGAACATAATTTGTTAAAAAAACTGTGCATAGTAGCACATTAGAATTGAACCCATAACAAAAAGGAGCCTGAACTTCTTTTTTTCTGTGTATTTACTGTTAATCCCACAGATATTGAGGGAATCGTGACAACCTTATAACTATTGTACTTTGAGGTGTTCTTTTATTGGAGGAATACCTTGAAGCAAATATGTATTCCCGTGGAAAAGGTTTCCATTGCATTGATTTTTTTAATATCTACATTGTTAACTGACATGCTGAGGCTAAGCATATTTGTGTAGCTGACAGCAAAGTCTTAATGCAGTTTTTGCCATAGGACATGAAGTGCCAGTTCTGCACAGTGATTCAAGCATATTAACAGCGCTGCATGCCAACTGTCGCACAGAGAAAAAAAGATCCACTTTTATAACTGCTGACTTTGTGTGATATGCTCTTTTCTGTGATTGCATTATAAGACATATTGAGGATGGGGCTGCATGCCAACTGTTGCACAGAGAAAAAAAGACCCACTTTTATAACTGCTGACTTTGTGTGATATGCTCTTTTCTGTGATTGCATTATAAGACATATTGAGGATGGGGCCATTCAGGGTTTATAGGAGGTGATGTTCTACACAGCATATATCAGCATAATTTACACATGGAGTTATAAAAGCTATATTCCACTGAAGCCATGATCATACATACTTTTCAAGCTGTGTTGATGTACTCTTAATATTTCCCTAAACCATTATGTTGCTATTTATACAACCTCATACTTTGCAAAAGTACTATATGTAACATTTTACAAATAAGTGTGATTTACTATAATCAGTGCTATGTGTGCTAAAGATGGTACAGAACGCATTTACCTTGTTTAGCATCCATTATATGGTTACATATTGAAAGATCAAAAGTGACGAAGTGCGAACGCTCAGATGAGCGAAAATGCTGCAAATCGAAGTTTGTTTTTTTTAACGCAGTACAGTGAAGATTGGAATATTTGTGCTTTCTTCACTGTAGTGCGATGTCGGAGTTGGAATATATATTTAGCGGGGGGTGTGGGGGGCACACCCCCCCACAATAAAATTTTCGATTTGCGGCATTTTCACTAATCTGAGCATTCACACTTCGTCACTTTCTGTCTTTCAATATAGACCCCCATTGTATACACTTGTATTGCAATAGTGTAGTTCAAGTCCAAGTACAGAAAATAAAAAAATTATTATGACATGTAAAGATAAACTACTGATAATAAGGATTCAAACCCTTCACTGCTTATGCTGCTATTCAGAATATAATTCATTAACGCACTGTTAACACACTGAGCCATTGAAAATGTTAAATAATAGCTGTATTTTCTACATTTAGTACTGTCTAAAGTGTTAAGTAAAGCACATCTTTGTCAGCCTCATTTGCAAAACTCATGGCTAAGTCTTTGCGCCTAAGAAATTAAATTTTGAAGTTTTGCCATAGTAAGTGAATAATTCATAATTAAGTGAAGGCCATTACCGATGGACCCTGAAGTGCAATGCCAACTATTGCATAAAGGATGATGCTAAAAATATAATAATCTTAAATCAGTGTGATAATTAATAAACTCTGTGGTTTTATACAAGTAAAATGTGGATAGTAAGGATCCCTGTTTCATACACAGTACCTTCACTGGATTTGAATAATGTACCTATGCATTACAATGAAACATTAACATGATGAGCAGGTTTTGCCACATGAACATTTACAAACAAAGTTAGAGAAATTTAAGCATGTGCTCAGTGTTATATTTCTGATATTTACACGTACTGTGCATTATACCCATGTTATCATGCTGTTGCTATTTTTTTCTGTCAGAGTACAATTGTGTGAATGTAATCCTTGCAGAAATGAGGGTAGTAAAGCATTGGCATTTACAAACAAATGTCTGCAAGAGATTTTCTAATTTCCATTTGTGTGCATTACTTCATTGTAATAACACTGTACCATGAATCAGCTGAAAATATCCACAAACCAGGTAACCAAAGAGAGGAAGAACAGCAAAGTCCTCTGTAGAAAACAATCCTTTATTGAATAAAACCATAGTAGTTAAGCGGCCTGAATACTCTGCAGTCTTAAACACACTACTACACACAGATATATATGAATGCTTGGAAATCTTGATGGTATTGTTCTGAAGAAGTCCCTATGAGAGGGATGAAAGTGCTTAACTACTGTGGTTTTATTCAATAAAGGATTGTTTTCTACAGAGGATTTTGCTGTTCTTCCTCCTTTTGGTTAACTGTGCCATGAATGTATTTCATGTTGCCATGAGTACGATGTGCCTTTTCCTGCATTTCAAAGTTGTAGATATGGTACGCACTACTGCCAGTTTGTCATCAGAAGCACCTAATCTTACAAAATTGTTACTAACATGTGTATCACTTTTCTCTCCTAAGTCAATCAATATAACTTAAACTCAGTAAGGCTTTTCTCTCTGACACACCCTCTGTAAGTCTACCTATCATTAGCTAAACAAGTCACTGCATGAGCAGAACTGCTAACATTTGTAAGGCATTACCTAACCAAAGGTCTTAATACTCACTCTTGTACTGCTCGAGTGTGTGTACATCATTGTGGAGGTACTAACACAATGATGCTATTTTGTTCCATCTCACATTCATTCTTACAATGATGGGTTCATAGCAGATTCTCGGCTCCGACTCGGCTGAATACATAGCTGAAAGTCTCAAACCTGGCTCTTGGCAAGTAGGTATCCCACAATGCAGTGGTGTAATTCCCAGATCTCATTTGCCGCTTTACGAGGTTGGATGTGCTCATCTTGGCCATGGCTAAGTTGTGACAAATTTTCTCTTATTTTTCCTCTATAATGTTACATTTGATAATAGAGAGCTTACTATTTAGTTATATTTAAATCGTTGTGCCTTTTACTGCATTACAGTTAAATAGTTATACTTTTATCCCCTTTGGCGCGGCTTTTGCTGTCGCTTTGTAGGCCTAACTGTGTACCTTGTAGTGGTTGTTTTTTCTGTCTGTCTAGTTTATTAGGAGCTCATTTAAATTAGAGAGCTCTTCACCCATTTAAGTTAGAGGGCTTGTAGTTAATTGTTGTCTTGTCTGGAAAATAGGACCGTTTGAGTTAGAGGCTCTATTTTTTTCTCCCTGGTTGTCTGTTTCCTCATGTTTCTTGTAGTTACTATTCAGTGTAGCTTAATAGTTCAATAGTTTAATAGTAAAATTTTCTTGTTGTTATTTTTGTGGTTTTATCTTAATTATGTCCAAAGACCCAAAAGAGAGGGAACATAAGCCTTTGGGCTTTAAAAAATGCCAGAAGTGCTCACAAAAAATGTCCATCACAGATGGACATGCTATATGTGTTTATTGCCTTGGTGCTATTCACTTGCAAAAAGACTGTACTTTTTGTCATTCTTTCAGTGCAAGGGGACTTCAAGAAAGGAGAAACAAATTGATCCTGAAAGGGTCTTAAAGCCAACTTTTGAGGAAGCTATTCATAGTTCTTCTTCCGCTTCTTCTTCTCCTTCTTCCAAAAAGGAAAAATCCCAGAAGAGACATTCACCTGCAATACTGGCTCAGTCGGAGCCGCCAGTCAAGCTTAAAAAAATCTCTAAGGTCACTACCTTCTTGGCTCCACAGTCCTTGGAGCCATTGGAGGTCATATTAGTTGACAAGCCTGGTACTTTAGCTCCAAAGTCCTTGGAGCCACAAGATACCTCTACTCGAAGCCGGTCCATGGATATTTCATTGGTTTCTCTGACACTGAGATCTCCAATTCTGCACAGGTCTCACTCTCCATCCCTATCTTCCAGGTCCACCAGGAGCTTATCGGACGATGATGTGGAATGGGTGGTGCGCAGACTCCTGAAGTCACCGGCGCGGACTAAATTATTCTCGGCTCCCACCCATTTGGTCTTGAAGCCTACTGTACAATTATACCCACTGTTGTTCCTCCTCCGAGCCAAGCTGGACCTTCAAAGCCGGAGTGCTTGGTACTGCTTACTGTGTATCCATTGGTTCCGAGACCCCCTTTGGTGTTCATGGAGCCAACTTCTGCTATGACTCTCTCGGTGCTGTCCGGAGAGTCAGCCCCGAACTTCTTCGGTGCTGTGTCTACCCCTCAGAGCGTCAGCCTGGGTTAGCTTGGCTCCTACATTGGCCTTTGGTCCAATCTCGTTGGTTCTAGTGCCTTCCTCTGTCTCCTTGGAGCTGAGGGAGTCTTTGAAGCCAGTGGGATCTGCCTTTGAGCTGATGAGGAGTGTGTTGTCTACCCATTCAGCGCCACAGAGGGATACTAGCACTCATCCCCCTAAGGCACCAGCTACTGTCTCAGCACCACTAATTCCACAAATTCCACAGGACAGCAGAGATCCAGAGCCTCAGGGTCCCCCAATGGGCAAACCCCTCTCCTCAGAGGCCTCCCTAGAATATCCTTCTGAGGAGCCACCTTGGAAGAGAACTTGCAAGAGGAAGCACGTAGACTCGCCAGATGAGTCCGTCACTTCAGACACTGACCTTGATGAGGTGGAAGGTCCCCACGGTCGTCCTCTGATGATATCTCATTTGCAGATATTCTAGAGATCCTGAAGCAGAGAGGCGGCTGGTAGGCCACCACCCCTTCTGATGAGGAGTCAGTGTACCTGAAGGCTTTTGGATCTCAACCTTCAGCCTCCTGGGTGTCTCCGCCTTTTGATGAGCTAATGAACCTGGTCAGTTGAAAGGTGTGGGAGTCACCTGACACAATGGAACCAGTCCTGCGGAAGTCAAACAAATTCATGTCAGCTCCTTCGGGAAAGAGTTTCTTCACTAACGGGGTATCTGTAGATGCTATGGTGGTGGCAGCAGCCACCAAGAAAGAACTTTTGGAGACTTCCTCATCTGTTCATCCTCCAAATAAAGACTCTCGAACGATGGACAGATACGGGAAGAGTGTCTTATCGTCAGTGACATTTTCACTACGATCGCTGAACTACCTATCTCACTTTACAAGGCTACAAAGAGAACTCCTGAAAGAGCTAGGAGATACTCTACAAGGTACATTAGCTGTGGGGGGGAATGAGAAGGTCTCCTCCCAGCCATCCATCTTAAATTCCATCATCAACTCTTCCATGAGGCTGATATCCTATGCAACAGATGGAGTGAGCAGGGCAGTGGGTTCTGGAGTTTCCCTTAGGAGACACTCCTGGATACACTTGTGCAATTTTGCAGAGCCCTTTAAGTCTACTTTTACTAATGCCCCTTGTGATGGTTCCTCACTCTTTGGACCCAAATTAAAAGACACTCTAACCCAGTGCAAGCATGAAGGAAAAACTCTCTTTGCTGTGGAGTACATTTTTCCGTACCTTCAAGACCTTATCCTAAAGGCCAGAAGAGTGGGAAAATGTGGTTCAAAAGATCCCAGAGAGTTTTCCAGGATGCACAGGGTGATTCCTTCCCCAGGGGCAGAGGGGGAGGCAAAAATGGTAGATGCCACCCCAGAGGGAAGGGGGCCTGCAGAACCAGGGTGACCATGATTCCATTTGTGGACGCCCTTATCAGTGCTCCTGAAAGGAGGCCCAACTGCTCTGCTCTGAAGGCAGTTGAGGGACATTTGTCCATGTACCCAGAAGTCTGGCAAACTATCACAAGAGACAAATGGGTACTAAAAATAATATCCAGAGGATACTCCATTCCATTTTCCAGTCCTGTTCCACAGACCAGAACAATCCCAGATGTTCCACCCAATCTAAGGGAGCAAGCAACTGTAGAGATTCAAACGTTGCTGCACAAAAGTGTTATCCAAGAAGTCCCCACAGACCAAATACAATTTGGAACTTACTCAAGATTCTTTTTGGTGCCAAAAAGAACAGGGGACTGGAGGCCCATATTAGACCTAAGCAAATTAAACGAATCTGTCAAGAAGACAAAGTTCTGAATGGTGACACTGCAGTCTATACTTCCCTTTTTAGGGAAAGATGATTGGATGTGCTCGATATACCTTCAAGATGCTTACTACCACATAAAAATGGACAGGACATCAAGAAGGTACTTACACTTCTGGCTGGGAGTCAGTTATTACCAGTTCCGAGCTCTGCCCTTTGGTCTCACTACAGCCCCCAGAGAGTTTACCAAATGCATGGCAGTAGTCACGGCTCACCTGAGGCATCTAGAATTCTAAGTGTTTCCATATCTAGATGACTGGCTCTTATCTGCCGCCACCAAGCATCTACTCCAACAAGCCAGGGATCTAACTTTGGACATTTGCAATCAGCTAGGTATTACAGTCAACTTTCAAAAATCTCCCTTGTTGTCCTGTCAACATATTACATTCATAGGTGCAGATCTAGACACTGCCTCCATGGTAGCATGTCTTCCAACAGAAAGAGTTGTAGCACTCAGGGAGCACATACTTCACCTCCTTCCCAAGACCAAAGTGAAAGCAAAGATAATTTTAAGATTACTAGGAAAAATGGCTTCCACAATTACACTGGTCACTCTTGCCATAATGAACATGAGGATCCTTCAATGGTTGTTGTTCTCCCAATGGTCACTTCAAGAGCTTCCCATGTCTCACCTTATCAGAATAACGGAATCATGCAAGAATGACTTAAGATGTGGGATACACTCCACTCATGTGACCATAAGGAGATCCTTTGTTCCACAACAACCCATAGCTACAGTGACCACAGACGCTTCCCAGATGGGGGGCATTATCTGGGAAGAACAGTCCAAGGTACATGGCAAGAACATGAGGCTCATGTGCATATAAATCTCCTACAGATGAGAGCAGTGCAGGGACAATTGCAATACATTCAGACAATATGTCTGTGGTTTGGTACATAAACAAGCAGGGGGGATCCAGATCTTACCCCCTTTGTTGAAAAGCCCTAAGAGTTTGGCAATGGGCAGTTTCTTCCCAGTGCTTTCTAATAGCAATGCACATTCCGGGGAAGTCCAACGTGATAGCAGACAAGCTGAGCAGAGCAATTTTAATACCTCAAGAGGGGTCTCTCAATCAGAATGTAGTGGAAATGATTTTCTGAACATGGGGTCTGCCTTGCTGTGATCTCTTTGCCACTCCCATGAATGGCAAGTGCAGCAACTACTTTACCCTAGTCCCCCCTCCGGAGGAGACACCGAGAGACGCACTTGCTCATGATGGGCCCTCGGGACTTCTGCTTGCTTTTCCTCCATTTCCTGTCATACCCAGAGTCATTCAGAAAGCACAGTACTTGGGAAGCAGGATAATTCTCATTGCTTCTTACTGGCCTTAGCAAGTTTGGCTCCCCCTTCCTTTGGCCTCATCCGCAGGAAGCCCTGGACTCTGGAACCAGTTCCAGATCTGCTGACTCATATGTCAGGGGAACTTCATCCTTCTCTCCACACCATAAAATTGACAGCTTGGCTGCTCCACTTCCCAATTTAGTCAGGCTTCACAATTTCACTCCTACAGTTAAGCATATCTTAATGTCCTCTCATAAAGCTTCCACTAGAAAACTGTATTCTAGCAAATAGGAAAGGTTTTCCTTTTGGGCTCAAAACAGGAACATTGATCCCTTTTCTGCACCTATCCATTCTATTTTGGAATTTTTGGCAGAACTCTTCCAGCAAGGTTCAGCTGCAGCAACCATCAGGGTTCAACTCGCTGCAATATCAAATTTCCACACTGGTGATTCTGTCTCCAGCTTAATGTCACACAGGTTGTGTAGAGCCTTCTTAAAAGGTGCTTCCTTATTTAGGCCTCCCTTTAAGGAACCCCTTTCTCCTTGGGATTTAAATTTTGTTCTGTCTCATTACACGTTACCACCTTTTGAGCCCTCATCATCTTCAGACCTCAAGTTCCTTTCCTGGAATACCTTGTTTCTAGTGGCTATAACATCTGCTAGAAGAGTATCAGAGTTGCAAGCTCTTTCTATTAAACCGCCATATTTGATTTTTCATAAGGATAGGGTATCATTACGAACAAATCCATCTTTACTACCCAAAGTCTCTTCTCCAAATAACATAAATCAATCTATAGAGCTTCCAGTGTTCTTTCCTAATCATAGCAACAAGGCAAAATACAAATTATATCAACTAGACATGCATAGACAACTCAGATTCTATTTGCATAAGACCAAAGATTTTAGAAAATCTGACCAATTATTCATATCCTTCTCTGATGTGAAAAAGGGTAGCTCAGTTTCTACAACTATTCTTTCCAATTTGCTTTCTAACTGTATTACATTCATATATACCACAAATCACAGAGATTTACCTTTCAAAGTGAAGGCTCATTCCAGTAGAGCAATGGCTATGTCATCTGCCTTTCAAGCCAGAATTCCCATGGATAATTTTTGTGCAGCAGGTACTTGGACCACTCCACATACTTTTATCACGCACTACAAAGTGGATTTGGCCTCCAGGGACAGGGCGTCCTTTGGTTCCATGGTGCTTCAAGGTGTTCTCTAGTGAACTGCCCAGGGAAAAAGAGCTAGGGATGCTGTCCCATCACTGTAAGAATGAAGTTGAGATAGGACAATATAACATAAAGAAGTTATGTACTCACCATACCAGTCCGCGTTTGTTGTCCATCTCGCCGTTCATTCTTACGAACCCTCCCACCTTCCCCCTGCCAAACATTCCTTGTGGATCTGGTGAATGTTTTCACTATCTTCAGGAGTTCTTGTTTCTCCTTCTGTTGGGTATAGTATATATTTGTGTATGTATATATATATATATAACAACAAACATGTAACATTATGGTGAGTACATAACTTCTTTTTTTCCTGCGCAGCATGTTGAGCAGATGGAGTGATTCAAGAATGATATTGAGTTGAGACCTAATTGCCATATTCACTGTTCCAAGGGGGCATTTATCTACACCATATAAGCAGGACATGGAGCTGTAGGATTTCCATTGTGCTATGGAAGACTGTCTTGATTCTCACATTCTTCCAACCCAAATGGTGAGAACAGTTTTGATTATGATTGCAGGGATTATTGTTGGTGAATTTTCATGACATGGATTGTTCAGTAGATATACTTGTTTCTTTTAGTATGTTGATAAATAATTGCAATTTGGGTTGTACACCTGC